>NT_176533.1:300022-345099 GCF_000188095.3 Bombus impatiens | reverse complement strand
GGGCCGCGTGGAAAAGTTTTTTTCTCTATTCTTACCGACGGGGGCGGCATAATTATAGATTTTTAATCAACCGATTGAAATGCAAATATCTACTGCAGAGGGTCCGTCTGCAGTGCTCTGCAAGGAAGGGAAAACGCGAATGGGGGGGGAAGGAGGTACGAGGATGGAAGAGCGCAGGGTGAATAGAAAGAGAAATAGAGACAGAGAAAGGGAGAAAAGGGGTGGAAAGCGGGAAGGAGAAGGGGGAGGGAGAGAAAGAGAGGAAGAGGCATGAAATCCGTAATGCCGGTATAAACTTTCCAGGGAGAGGAACGAAATCAATACTTCAATATCCGCAGTAACAGCAGCTGGAGTTAACAAGGGTCTGATTGAGCCGGAGTTTGCTGCTAAGTTAGCGTGTTTCGAGCTTCACGATCTAAGGAATCGAATTTGCGCGCGTTCTTTTTTCTTCTCCTCTTTTTCTTTTCTTTTTTTTTCTTCTTTTGTTTGTTTGTCGCCTGCTCTGGCTATCCTTGCTCTAGCTATGATTTCTTTACGACGTTGACGACGCGTGCGGTGCACGTCGTTATCGAGTAATCGACCGTGTTTTTCTTTTTTAACTACATATTTCTGGCCGCGATTTGGTCGCTGCCAGGCCGCGTAACTCTGTTCTCTGGCTGCTTGATGCTTTTTAATCGGATTTGTGCCTTGGCAGAACACTCTGTTTTGCTAGGTTTTTGGCGTATTAAAAAACACACACGCTACCGTCCACAAAGATTTGGACGTTTAACGTCATTCGATGAAGAGATTGACATATACAAAATTTAGGAAATCAACGACCAGTGAAAGTTGCGTTTCGTACTTGTTTTCTGCAGCGTCGATTTGGTATTTAATTTTATATAAATTGTAATCAGACACCAGAAAACGATATATATTTCTTCACGAAATTTAATTAAATATAGAATATAAATATAAAATTAACAATAAATTAAACATCCTATTTCTAATGATTGTAAGCCTATGATATATATTTCGAATATCGGTATTAAAGGAGAGCAACAAGATCTTATCTGAGAAAACATTCTTTTGAAAGGTGCATTCGCCTTTTATACCGGTAGAGCCCTGCGAATGATTAAAAGCATGATTTTTCGTAGAAACGTTTCCCTTAAAGTACGACATAAATCTCGCTGAACAGAAGAGAACAAAGAATCGTGACGTGAAAAGAATCAATTAAATATTACACGCTGCATAACGCGTTGCCGGACGTGATTTGCAAACTCGGCCGTACATTTTAATACGATGCAAATTCGAGCGTATCATAGGAATGATGCAGCGTTTGCCTCGCGTTTAACTGCATACTTCACGCACGTAATCTCCAAACAGTTGTTAACGATTTCTGCCGGTCGGGACCACTGTCCTTGCAAAATGATAAATGACCCGAGACGCGACACGCGTTCGCCGCTTTGCAAATTATATGTTCGCGCTGGATTCGTTATTCGCGTGCTCACGACTTAGACCCGCGGGTACACCGTGCACGACTGATAGCAAGCGCAAACACACCAATTATTAGCCTGGACAAATATTTGCCAAGGGCAAATAATAGTTAACGAGGTGATAACATCGTGAAAATGGATAAATTCGATATTTCAAAGATTATTTGCCAGGCAAGTAAAGAAATGTGTCCGTTTCGTTGTCGACCCCGATGATCGCGTTTAATTGCTCGTGTCACGGCGAGTTGTTTGCGGATAGGAGAACTTAATCGCGCGCGTAATACTTCTCCGCGCGGGCATAAACGACGCGAATTCTCCGGTTTATGAGCAGCGGCAATAAAATGCAAAGAAGCTAGAAAAATCAAGCAGCGGCTAAAGACCGTCTTGTTTGTCTATTTGCATACCGAGCCACTCGCCTCCTCGTTGGATATTCAAACGCGAAACATTACTTCCTCAAATGAACTAATTAAAGAGGATCTCTTGCTGAAGTTTCGAGAGCGAATAGCTTGATGCATCCGTAAAAGTGAATGAACCTCTACGGCGAGAAATATCGTCTTTCTGCAAGTTGACGTATGGTCGAATTTAAACAAGCGTAAATGAAATAAAACTTGTCGTCAACGCAAAGCAATGGCAGTGTTGTTGTAATTCCTCCGTGAAACAAGTGTTGTACGAAACATTGAAAATGTCATATCGGAGCATGTGTTATATACAACGCTGTATAATACAACAGTATTACGAAAGAAAAGTACATTTTTCTTCTTAATCAGCATCGGTTGACTTTTCGCGAGTTTAAAGCGACAGATTTTTTTATAGCAAATATTTCCAGCTATAGCTTAACCACGCTTGGAATATAATTCAGTAATTATTAAAATCTCTTTGCAACGAAGATGCAAATTCTCTTATATCTGCAGGTATTATCGCTAAACTATTTAGTTTTGTCAATGCAATTGTTGGATTATTTTTATAATACCACGAGAAATTCCATTTAAAAACACGGCGATTAACTATTTAAGCAGACGCTACACGTTTGATCGCAATTCGCCGTGCTTCCCTCGCTATATGCGAAGAATACGTACGTTAACTGTTCGTTATTAAAACACTGTACCATAAAACGATCATCAAAATTAAAATTTATCGTACCATCTTTTCTCGCTCGTCAATCATAATTCCTCTACTCCATCACGGTAACGCGTTTCCGGCTGTACCTATCGCACTCCTAAGCTCGTACATCACGTACGCTTCCCTCGTTGATCAGAGAGATCGTAACGGCCAGTGAACGAACGTTCGCCGTTTGGTCCAATATCGGACTGTTTATTCCCCCAGTGTTTTCGTTGGGAACTCTTTCAGTCGGCCGAATCAATATCGACGATCCAAGCTGCGATTCTGTCCGCAACGAGCGGCGGGGTTGGGCCGAAGATAATAGGATTGGCGGCACACTTTCGTGAGCTTAGCATCCTTCGTTCGACCCCGAAGAATTTCCTCTTGAATCCAGTCTGATCGTATTAATACAAATGCGCAAGTTGGCGCGGGAGAGATCGGGACGTACGGAAAAGGTGCATCGGAGGATAAACGCGCGCCTGAGCCTGAGGAAATTGCATTCCCCGCATCAATCTCTGTCGTACTTGCTCGCCGCGCCGCGCAGCCTCTCGGATCGGCAGGGAGACTGGAATTTTTCAATATACCTATGCCGCGGCGAATAAGCTACTCTCGTATTGTTTCACATAATTACGATCGAACGGAGGAACCGCGGTCTACCAGTTTCCGCCGACTACCGTCGATCTTCGTTTCCGTGATCGACGAGGAAATTAGCGATTACGTATCTTTCAGTAATTTATCTGTTTTTCAAACTGGAAGGATCATCTCTCTTATTTGATATTGCATTAGTTTTATTAATAGGTTTGTAGCTTTACGAATTCAAAGGTGTTATTGTTGTAATTGTTTAAAATTTCTGTCGAATGGTAGGTTTGTAACGTAGTTTTATTTTTTCTTTTATATCCGATATTTCCAACGTACGTTTCTCATTAATTTATTTTGTTATATCTACAAGTATTTCTGTCTGTATAATTGGTGCCTCCTTTCGCAATTACAAACTTTAAACTGTAGATCTTTATTGCGTGAATTTACAAGTTACGTTATTAATAATCACGAATACTTCAAAAACATAGCAACTCCTAGTGGAAACACGGGAGACAGAGACAAAGTTGAATTATCGTTTCATGATTTCTTTGGGATTGAGTCTCTGTTAGAAAAACGTAACACAATTGCGTATGTCTTATCTATGCAGTGAATTAGACGAACCAATATAAAATAAACCAAGTATCGTGCAATAATGTTATACACGCAAGCAGTATGTTAAGAAACTATAGTATACAAGAAGATTAAATAAAGAAGACTTCAGACTATAAAACAAACGAGGATGGGAGCAGCAGACTTAATTAAGCGATCAAACTTTGCTTTTATTATCTTTCCCCGTCCACTATCGAAACTGATGCATTTTCCAATTCTCCCTACAAGTCGTAAAAGTTTCATTTCCCCTCTCGTCAAAATAAAAAGAGAAAACTATCGTAGTATAGCAGAGACGAAAGAAGTTGCCTGTCACAGTCATGCGATTCCATCCAATGGAGGAATTAGTTCAAATAAAAACGTTCCCGTGGAGATAAAAGCGAGCGCGATCAGCCGCGAAATAAAATATGCAAATGGGTTGGTGAGATCGTCTCTGGCGGAGTGTGGGGCATAAAATCCGGTCGGTCGGATCGATAAGGAGGTTCGCGGTTCAGAAATTAAAAGAACACACAGCTGGTGGATAGATGAACTCGATGGACCAGGAGAGGATCGAGGAAAGAACGATGCACGAAATGGCGACGAAGCTTCGGCAATATGGCGCAGAGGAGAGCGCGAGTTCAATATCGGTTCGTATACAGACGAGCACACGATCGGAAACGTGGCTGCGCTTGTAAGCACGTATAATCACGTACGTGTACGCCCACGATACGTGCAGACACAGTTGCTTCTATTGTAATGTATCGTGGCGATTACTGAAGAACGTAAACTGCTGCTCTGATGAGAGTCACGAAGCATGGGGGAGGGGCAGAGGTTGAAAAGAGGTAGGTAGCTCCGGAGCAAAAGTTATTGGCTGTGTTTCTTCTTAGCGCCATCCAATATCAAAGTTAATATTGCCGGCAACAACTCCTTGAGCTCGCAGCCCTCTGGTCCGTGTGATTAGGCTAGCTTCGATCAACCTGCAGAGTTTTCCCGAACCCATCAACCGAGATGAAAGTTTCGTGTAGGTGAACAGGACTCTAGACTAGGCTCTCTCTAGCTTCTCTATCGGTTACGTCTATATCAGGAAAATCTTCCGAGTTACTGTTTTTCCAGCGGTAGCTTCTGCTCCTAGCCGCCAGTTATTTTGGTTCCCGGGCAATCGATCATCCTATTGGATCGACTGTATCTCGGAGTTTAATAATTTCATTATTCCGAACGCGATCCAGTCGCGATTATTACTTCCAGAAGTGTGTTTCAATGAGACTAGTATATAATTGGCCAAATGTATTTTTATGACAAAGATGGTGCATATTTAATTAGTACGATAAACGACTACAGTTAATAGAGGATATTTCGTTGAATTATGTAATTGATACTTGCCTTCCTCTCAAAATATATAATATGTAATATATGATATATTAATGTATAATTAATATATGTGTGACAGGTATATAATAACTGTATAAAAATAAAATAGTATAGTATGTAATTAACACAATAGCTCTGACAGATAAAATAGATTTTAGATAAGAAAAAAAAAAGATATAAACCCTCAGCGCTTATGATACTTTAATTCGTTTTAAAACGATTTGCTGATCATATCTAAGGGAAAACTGTGTTGGATACTTGTAACAGGCTTACCAACTCGATTTGTTACGCCACATGATCATTTTTTATTCCGCCTGTTGCTCATAAATTATCGCGCAAGAAGTTATACCCATCCCCACCTATCCGGTTTTACAACTCGTCCTACCCCATATATCCTCTTACGAACGATCACGAGCACCCCTAGTCGGCCATATTTCTTGCGTAGCCGCGATAACGATATTTTCGTAGTTTCGGCAAAACATTCCTCCGGGACGACGAATACGGCGGCAGTTATAATGAGAAACCATAACCACGTAACAGAACTATGCCACACAGAGCCACTAGCAGTGCCTTATGTTGCGACTTACGTTAGGTACGTGCTTACGGCTTACCATTACGATCGCAGCTTAAGACATGGGCTAAGCTGAGCGCGAGAGAAACCAGCCACGTTTATCAAGAAACAGTCCTTGCAACAGCTTGTTCCTAATAATCTCCCTAATTTATCAGCTGTGCTGCGTACGCTAGAATTTGAGGTTTCGGCTGTTAGGTGACTCGATAAATCGTCGTATTCCGAACTACTTTCACTCGCTCTCTTGCTCGCTCCGCAGTACTACGCAATTTATATCGTTCTACGAGGACGAACGACGCGGTTGCGCCGACTGAGATTGCGTGGGAATTTATTTTGCACACGCTTCGTCGCCCGTCGAGTAATGCGAAAACTTGGTGGCTCGCGAAGGGCGATCGAGACGCTGTTAAAAAATGTCAAAAGTTACCTCTCGAAATCGTTTCCTCTATCTCGTTCCCCCTCGTACCATTCGAATCTCTCTCGGTATTTTGTTTCCAGATTTATGGAACACTTTGGGTTACTACGTTGCTGCGTTCGTTCACGTAACAACGCTGTTCTAACTAAGAATTTTAGAGTAAATAAATTGTTTAGAATCGAAAAGAATAAAAATTAAGGCGAGAAGCTTGAATGTAGTATAGATGGAAACGTTAATGTAGCAACCTATCGCTAATACGATAATTATTGTTTTCTTATGAAATGCAATTCTAAAAAACAAATTTTCTTCTATAGCAACTTATCACACTACGTAATTTAACAAACATTTACGAAAAGTGTTTTTACTTGTACTCTAGAAGAAAGTCTCGAGGTTTTAATTAGTAGATTAACGCGTTCTTTGCACGCCTGTTTTACGTTAATTATCACGAGTAAGTAGCTAATATTTATAGGAATCTAAATCTTTATCCGTACTATTTATAACGGGAACTATATTTTGGATATCGTCCATGTTTGTAGATATTATACGCGTCATACGCATACTCTGTGCATCTTTGCATTCCCAAATTAGCCATTAACGCATAGATGTGCAATCTAGTCATGAAACTTTTCTTCCAAATTTCTCGATTTTTAATTCACACGGAGTTTCATGCTAACTTATTAGAAACCCTGTAGAAATCATTCGGCTAAGGATCATTTTTCTCTATCCTCGAAAAGACGTCATCGAAATTCGAAGACCTGATCTTTCGCAATCGAGAAAATAGCCACTCGACTCTGAGAAAGACCAGTGTCATCGATACTTCTTCTACCCGGAAGCCAACTTCAAACGATCGAACTTGGTTTCCTGCACTGCGGACGAGCTACAAAAACCAACGGAGAGTTTTCAAAATTCACTGCACATATAAAGGCATTCTGCGAGTAGAAAGTCAGCTCGTTAAATGCTACTCTGTCTGTAACTCGATTCCTCCGGGCGATGTCAGCTCATCGAATACTCGTGAGGATTCTCGTTGTCCCTCTTGAAGGATATCGCGCGTAGGTGTTCACCGTGATAATGTAAAACGAAAGGGAAGAAAGTCTGTGACGAAGAGCGAAGAGAAAGGGAGGGAGGGGAACGTCACGAAGGATGTCTCGGCTGAAGGAGAAATGGCGAACGAAGGCAGAGGGAGGCAGACTATCTAAACACGGCGGAGTGGCTCGTGATGAATCACCAGTAGTCTTAGCCAAGCGCTGCGCCTCGGCTAGCTGGCCTCAGCAAAGACTGTGATCCCTGTCAACGATCACTCGAATGCACTTCGAAGAGCTATCTGGCCGTGATAGCGATAACAACTTTGCCACCCAGCGTGTGCGCCCAGGGAGAAAGAGAAGGATCCCGCTGTGCCATTTAGGTGCTATATGGCCTCTTTTCGAGCTGCATCGGGGTAAAAGTTAGGTGTCGGCTAGTTTCGCACCAACCACCGCCACCATGGATTCTTTTACGAGAAGCCGTTACGCGGACGAATAATAGGTTGCTTTAGGGACACGTACGCCCGATGTTTGTTCCCAATTTGCCCTGTTCATGGGCTGTGGGGTTTGTAAACGACATAATTATTGTTATGGGCGGGCTTGCAGCTTGCGGTGCCAGGAATGGTTATTTTCGATCCCTTGGAAAAATTGCCATGGACAAAGAGCCCTGTATATTTGCTCGAGAGGCGTAGGTAGTTTGCGTAGGGTGGTTGATGCTACTTTGTAAGACCTTTTCTATGGTTCAGTTGATGCTGCGTAGATGCGAGTATAAAGGGCGTATTATATAACGAAAAGAATTTTTATGAAATAGTAATGCTTCGCCGTTTATTTCTTCCGTTGATATTGGAAAGTTCTTGGAACAGGTTTTCAAACCTACATAGGACGGACATCTGATCGATAATTAGAATGGAAGACACCACGTGGGAAGAACGTGATACGGAATTTTCAAATTCAGTGCGCTATTGTTAATCGATTGCATGTCGCCAAAACTGTCGTTTCGTTTGGTTGTAGGATTAAATGTGTTTTTTGCTTGTATATTGAATATGTCAAAAACGATATTACAATGTTAAATTTATACTTGATCGTTTATAAAATTTCATAGACTTGTCATTTTTAGGAATGACGTCAGAATCGAATAATCGACGAAAACGGACTTGTCATATTTTTCTTGGGTGATTTTTAATTAGCGAATCAACTTTTAAAGCCACGTTTATTAAGATTCGCTTAATAAATATAATACACGTATTTCAGGTGGTATTTTGTTAAAAGAATTCATTTTTATCTTCAATTTGTAATTGTTGGAGTTTTCATTTTGACTTTAGAAATTAACAAACATTGTCAAGCAAATCCATAAACAGCATCGATCAAATTTTCCACGTTCGATAAATCTTGTCATAAAATTATAAATCACCGAGCAATGGTAGCCAATAATCTTTTTCCTGATTTTTGGTGAATAATTATCGACATTCAAAGCGGACGAAGTTGGAACGTTATCCAGTGAAAGAGTGCGTAAGAGTGCGTATCGTGTATTCGTACGACGAAAGTTATATATTCGCCATATTAGAAGTTTTCATTGAAATTGAAAAAGTTTTCATTGCAACGCCGTAGAGAGTGAAAATAGCGTATTCGCTAAGTTTAAATTGGTCGCACCTTCAGCGTGGAAGGGATCGTATTATCACGCAGCGAGCCGATAGTTTCAAATGAAAATGTGCAAGAAGATAAAACCGTGCTAGCAACAGTAAGCGCGCAAATGAAGACGGAAAAGAAAGTTTATTCCCGTGGAAAACAATGGATTTCAAGATTTTCGTAGAGGAGGCAGCTTTCGTCACCCATTTAGAACCCCTTGAATCAGCTGGTGTTTCAAAGAGAACGAAATTAAAATTCATTTCCTCAATCTGCTCTAATTGCGTCAAGTTTCGCTACTATTCGCCAATTCATTTATTTCCTTCTGATTTTCAAAGTTTCGCAATTAAAGGACGTCGTTGCAACGCAGATGTACTGTGATTAAAAAACAACAAAAGATTACAAATAGACGATTATACGCGAAATATTAAATTAACGTAGAAAATCTCAAGATCGTATACATTTCAAATTTAAATAAAACGTGGAAATAAGCAAATCTTTCGTGCCAAATCCTCGAATACGCGTCTACCAAAATTTTGTCATTCGAAATAAAATATTATCTCGTTATACCTTCGGACTAGAGATATTCCTTTTGCTGTATCGATCTAAACTCAAATACCATAAATATTCAAATAATTTTTTCAAAATGTACACATATACAAATATACATATTCAAAGTGTACAATTTGTGAAACTCTAAGTTGAGTAGTACAGCCCAAGCATATAGCCATCACGGTATAAACGTTTATCTCTCATTGAGTTAGCATGGCCATATTTAAATTAGAGAAGCGCAATAATATCGATAGAGTCGGTGATACAAAATTGAAGCTATCTTTTGAAATATTCTAACGTTTTTTAGTATTCTAAAGTAGCATTCTAAAAATACGTAGAAATAACATTTCTGCGATATAAATCTTTTCCTCGATGTGTAACACTGTTCGCAACGAACGTTTCGATCGACGACACGACCACGTGGAACGCCACGTCGTTTTTAAAACGGGAGACATGCTAGAAACGACGCTGTTCGATTGCACAGAATATCAAGATATTTCCTCTCTCACGGTTTGTTGTCAGCCAATTTAATCAACTCGAACGGAATGAACGAAATGCCTCGCCTTTGATGGAGAGACTGAAAATTGAAACTGTACCACTTAATGATTTATTCATTCAGCTTACCTCGCTGACCCTGTATCTCTTTTCACGGACGAACAAGTGCACAAAGCAAAGAGGGTACGTAGAAATAATGAGAATCCATGGATAGAAGAAAGTTAATTAGTTACAGAACGAAAAGTTTCATTTTAGCTTGGTATTGATCAGTTCTATCAATCTCATAATAATTTCTAAGCAACCCTGGTCGCTTGTGAAACGAATCAAAACGATACCGGTGTGAGCTACCATTTATCTAGCTTAAAGAGTATATTTTATCGGTGTCAAAAAAATATGACTATCGCGCGACTGACAAATACGTATTGAAAAAAAAAAAAGGAAAGTTTCAATGATAGTGAAACGTAATGGAAGGGATAAGTTCGGAAAACGGACACGCCATTTATCAAACCCACGTGATTTGTTATGACACGAACGTGTCAATTGTGATTCATCACGTTAAAACTCTAGAATTTTTTATTTCTAATGCTCGGTCAATTGATAGCAAAAGTGTACTGTGGCAAACATTCTCTCAAAACCAACAAGTTCTTTCTAATATTTAAAAAAGAGTACAGAAGATGTACTATTTACATAATATTAGTAGAATTTAATGATTAATTAATTAAAAATCCTTTTTTATATTAATATCCATATGATCGTATATGAATAAACTGATAAATATTGAAAATGATTTCATATCGTGTAATATATTATTACACTAAAAGATTAATGCGTATGTTTACCCAATCTTATCGTATCTTAAAATTGCATAAATTGAAGGATTTTTATTACAACACTTTAACGATGTAGTTCAAAATTAGTACGCGAAAGTAGCAGTTAAATAAATTACATAAACCTGTGAACGTCACAGATAACAATACACAAGTAAATGCAAATTTATCGGCATAAATTTGAAGCTACACCGAAGATCAGGCAAAACTCTATCGCTCACGATATACTTACAACTGAATCGAACATCCTAAAGGAATTCGCTGAACGTGCGCTAAGCGGATCGCGCATTCCATCAAAAGCGAATATCTTCGGCCGAGAAGGAGTTTTAAACGGCCGTAACAGTTCGTATAAATCGTATAATTGGTTTCTGACCGATCTGAACGCTAGTAGTCCATTGAAATTGAGAGAGAGAGGAAGAGAGAAAGAGATTGCTGGCGTTCGTCGAGTGGAGGCGGCGATCCTAAACGCGAGATACGTAGCCCATATAAAACCGACCCCGAGGATGGTTTTCGTGAACGAAGGGGGATGTTGGGCCATTCCGGACTGACATACGAGTATTACCCCACGGCATAATTGCCCCGTAACTCAGCCAACAACCCTCAGCGACTGTTCTAATAACGATGATACCGTTGCTCTCCGACCTGGGGCATTTTTAACTACCGTGAATTTGGTTAGAACGTAACACGTGCTTCGACCGTTCACCTGCCTCTCTCGCCTCGTCTCACGATTTAGCGGAAAACGTTGAGCCGCCTTCCTTGTTCGTTCGACCGAATAAGTCTCGCGTCTTACTCGCTTTCCGGCAGGATCGAGTTGGAAGGGCGAACTTTCGGGAGGAGTAACCGCTTAATGGAAAGCGGAATAGCCAAAGTTCCGACCTTTTTGCCGAAATTATTACGGCGCCAAGTTCGTGGACACTTTTTTCCGGCACGCGTACCGGCAGCCTGCCGCTGGCTCTAAGCACCGACTTGGGGAGAATAACGACACGGTAAAAGCGTCACTGTTCCTTAGGCCGTGCCGCTCCCTTTGTCCTCTTTCCGATCTACTTTCCGATTCGACTGAGATTTTTCTGGCGGCTCTTCCAGGAAACAGATGTTTTTTTTTCTGCTCGCTACCTTCTTGTTTGTCGTTGTGTTTCTTCTCAGCGAGCGTTGATCGTAACTAATGGACACTTAGTGTGCTAGTTCTGTGGCTTTTTGCCTTGGGAAAAAATAGAGATTTCGTTGATAAGTTACAGGATTTTGTTTTATTTTCTTACTTTGAGGACAAATCTTCAAACCGGATAAATATTATGCATGGTTGGTAGTTGTAACACATGTATATCAGGTTCAAAATGCGTGAATAGGAAATAGGAATATAGAAAATGAAGATGATTTCAAAGTATATGTAGATGGTTGGTTAACACATAAGTATCGAGATATTTCGAACGTTTCATTTCTTTTACCGTGAAACAAGTTTGCAGATCGTTTTTAATTTTTCGATCGAGATAGTTTTGAAAGAAACAAGAATACCAGACACGAATTTTTGCTACCCCTTTACGTAGATACGTTTTTTTTGTAGTTCCGTTAGTTTTTTGAAAAAAGTATTCTGCCAGGACGAAATAGACGTATTAAGCACGAAATTGAATCCGTTGCCGATCGACGAGTCGGATAAATGGACCGAAATGATCGTGGAATTGTCTTTTCTGGTGCATCGCGTCGATCGAGCTCCAGTAATCCCGGAATTTTCGGAAAACACACGACAACGCCATCGATCAGTCTCTAGTTAAATGTAACTAGGTCAATGGGCCTCTTCCCCAGTGTCCTGTTTTCCACCGTATTTTGGCCAATCTTCGGAAGTCGTTACGAAAACTTTTAACTTTTCTAAAGTAAAAACCTCGATGTATATTGTCTTCGGTCGTGTAATTTTATTCTATACGCTACGCTCAACTGGCTTAGCGAACAATTATATAGGCATGTATAGTTTGAAGCTTTATATTTTACATGGCACGAGTATATATGAAATTGGTAAATTATTTCAGTTGCTATTTAATGGATGCGAAGATAATAAGACAGTAAAAGTGATATTTAATAAAATTTAGAAGAAAATATTTTTTATTTATTGTCAAGAAATAAATTTTACCGAATTCAAGGTACTATACAGATTTAAGAACTATACGTCAACTTGTATCAAGATGCTTACGAAAAGAAAGAACTAGAGATAGTTGACGGCATAAAAGTGACGCAATTTCTGAAATCATCATATACAAAACATACTCGAGCTTCACAGAAGAAAATTTACAAGCTTTCCGGAACATAGAACCCGGGACATTAAATCACTTTTATCTACGTGCCTTCGACGTATTCCTTCGCGGATCGCTTCCGAACGGAGTACAAATACATCTTGCATACACATCACCTTGATCGATACATGGAAGAAGGTGTAGAAAGGAGATAAAAGAAGAAGGATGCGAGACACAAGAGTAGCGGATAGAAGGAAACGAGAGGAAGTTAAAGGGAGGAATGAAACGGAAGAAAAGAAAACTTTCATCGGCGAGTGGAGTGGCGGTAACTGCAAAAAAGGAACGTCACGTACGCGGCACCTGACTACCGTCAGGACATATCCAGAGTGCTATCGTTGTCCCTCCTCCAGGAGTCGTTTCCACCCTATCGAGATCACGACGAAAGTACCGCCGCTAGTCGGCTAATTCCACTCGGTTCCTCCCTCAACCCCACCGACCTCCCTTCTGTCCGTCTGCAAAGTATCTTGCTACGTGACGTCGTGGCCCATACAGCCGACAGCAGCGGGAGAAACGGGCGAAGACGACTTGGAAAGATCTGCAGGGAGGACCGCTGGCTCTTTGCTACCTTCCTGGAACCTAACATCGACGGCAGACCCGTTGGACGCGGCCCAAAGCGTAACGAGGGCTTCCAGGCGCGCGGAAAGAACCAACGTTTTACCTTTTAGATACGTGGAACACGGAGACCACCGTAGGTCTTCCCTGGTAAGGAAAGTCTGCCTTTGTGTTTCGCTTTGCCGAGTCAAAAGACTCGTTTAAGCTTCTCTTCCTCGCGTTTCGATCTCCCGGCAATAATTATTCGAACGCGAATCGATCCACGAAGCCACACGGTTTTGCAACGATTAGCTGTGCTTTCGATGGACTTACGTAAGGCTCGCAAAAATATTTGAATTTGAACACTTAGTATAGTACTTGGAAATTTCCTTGCCACTGCGACGAGAAGTTTCGTCTTCGAGATAGCGGAATTTCAAAATTCATTATATTCACTCAAAGTAAAAGTACGTTTGACTATTATAATATGATATATCGGGTGTGTCGATTGATATTCTTATTACTCTTTCTACTTTAAGAAATCAGTGGGCGGACTTTGTATACGTTAATGTAATATTTTTTCAAGAAACGGGGAATTACTTTAAAATGCATTTTCCGCGCGTATCGTATATCGTATCGTAAACTTCCTCGCGGTAAATAACCGCCTTCGCGAACACAGCTCGCTATCTGAAGTTATTCCCTGAACCAATCGCAAGAACAAACACGGTCGCAGCCGGTGGTGAGTTCTTTCCGAGAACTTGCAATCGTTTTAATGAATGTTGATTATAATTCGCCACGTCGCGCAGCTGTCCTAAATAAAGTTCGTTATCGTCGCCGTTCTTCTGTAATATGAATGCCAATGAAAATGTAGAGGGTTATCCTTCGCCGGTGCGGCCCGGCTTTGCCTGTAACGATGTTACTCGAGTTCAGAGACAGGGTTTATTCTCACCGGTGCGGTGAGGAGAACGCAGTGGCCGAGGAAGCTAGGTATCGTGAAGCTTCTCTGGTGTTTTATAAGCCTGATGAATGTGGATTAGACTTCTCAGGCGTTTCCCATTCCTCTCACGGTCGCCCATTTTGTTCCTGTGCCGCTATTTTCCTTCTCGTCTACCTTCTTTCTTCTTCTTTGTCGTCGTCGTCTTCTTCTTCTTCTTCTTCTTCTTCTTCTTCTTCCTCATTTTCAAAGCTTGTTATTCCTCTCTTCGATCATCATCTTCCTTCTCTTACCTTCTCTCTTCTTCTTCTTCTTCTTGCTTCTTTTTATTCTATCCTCTTTGCTCTCCCGTTCATTCGACGCGGGACTCCTTCGAAATTATGCAGATCCAACATCCTTCGTACCGTTTTCTTGCGCCGGTCGGGCGAAAAGCTAATTTTTGCGCTAACCAGCCAGCTTCGAAGATAAATGTTGGCCGACGGCACTCCATTTCAAGGAGGAAGAAGCTGATCGACGTTACTCTCGTTCCGTATTTGAATACCGAAGGTCGTCTGTAATGCCTCTCAGCCAGTTTCCCCGCTGTTCCCGGGATTCGTTTTCTGTGCGCACTCGATCCTGTAACGCGCGCTGTTTCTGCTTTTTTATATGTTCCGTGTAAACTCGCCTTTTAATCATTCGTTGTTGCGCATTCGCGATAAAAGAAACCAAACGGTATTTTTGTTCTCTAAGAAAATCACGTTTACTCTTTCGTTAAAAATACGTCCTTGGTGCATTGTGCGAAGTATTTTGTTTCACGATATTGCGTTTTCCAGTTTTTACAAGTAGAATGTTAAAGGTAGAATGAAACAAATTTTAACGAGCGAAAATTGCGGGAGGACAACGCGAGATTATGTTCTGATATATTTCTAAGATCAATTTCGCGCAGTCTACCGAAATGTTTATTCGATTCATTTTGTATATCTGGTAAAGTAGAAAGAGAAATATTTAATTTGTAAAAGGAAGTTGTCTTTATGCCAAGATCCCTGGAAAAAGTTGTCTCATTTTTGCAACTACATTTTTCAGGTGGATATTTTTAGAATTAATCTCAGACGGCTTTATTAATGTTTTGTTGTATTATTACGAATCAAAGTAGCTAAAAGCTCGCTTTAAAAGAAATTAGGTAGGTGGCTTGAATTCCTGGTATTCTAAATACGTATTTAAAACACTTTTGAATAAATATACTTGATACTGTTCTTCATCGAACAATTTTTCGTGTCTTGCTGTTTCTTAACATTTTCTTAATTTCTTTCACTATTTAAAGAATACTGTTTTACACTTTCTACAAGTTCTTCCAATTTTCGTACGCCACTACCGAGACAATAGCCTCGACTAATTCTCGAAGAAGAGAAGATCATTTTAGAGAGTTGGAGAGCGTCTCTCTCGTTCGCGGAGCAAGCTCTTCGAAATGTCATTTGGTCGAGAGGCTCGAACCTGAGAGCAAAAACGTAAGATGCAGTTTTTCGAGTGGTGTGCCTCGCAAACTGCTCGACGATCGCAACGTAATTAGCGAGCCGGACGATAATCGTTCTTCCTTCTCCCGTAGCCAAGGCCCGGTTCTAATCTTTCTAGGAAATAACGAGGGAACCGGTATCCGGTCGGATGAAAAATGCTCCTTGAAACACGAAGTGGCCGACACCGGCAGATGCCGGTTAGAACGACTCTCGAGCCAGAAGACAGATGTCAAGCCGTTACGTGAGGTCCCGCTAACTACGTAATTACATCATTCCCGTTCGCTGGACTACTGTCTCCCTTTTGTCTTTCCATCTCACGTGGACCGCCGCTAAAATTACCAAATATCATCTCCCACCTGAAAATGCTGACGTGCTTTTCGCAGTCGCGTGACACGTCTTTTTCAGACGTGACACGGCACCGTCGAGCTGCTCTCTTCTCTGAACAACCAGCTCGATAATTTAGTTTTTAACCAGACAAGTGATTCTACGAAAAGTCATTTTTATGTCGCTCTTTAAGATAGAAATTATTTTGCTCCTTACAGACGCGACAGAACATTCTTTAGCGTTGGATTGCAAATGAGAAATTGTGACTCGAATAGATAGAATTTTTTTTCTTTTTCGGGAGGGGGGGGGGGGAGGCACTGGTAAAATAATTTTTTACCAGAAGAATGCTTGTTTTAGTAGAGAGTTGAATTGACCGGGTGTATTTATTTTTTGGTTTGACGCGTGATAAGAACGTTTGCTCACGATGATTAAATTGAAAGAAAGTATTGAAATTTAGTTTTGTTACAGTCCCCGAATTTTGAAGCTCCACTTTTATTTTGATGTACATAGTTGTTAAACATACGAACTTAAACGTCATGAATAATAGGTACGTATACGTAATCGTGTCTCTGAATAAAAGTAAATATTAATATTACTAAAAACACTCGCGCGTTTTTAATAATTGGAACATAAACGAATCGAGTAAGAATTAACAAATAATCAAGGAATAACAAAAAATGTAATACTACAGTGATGCTCAAATTCAAAACAGGACAACATGTAAAGATCAGAAACTACCATGATTTACTATAATTCTTATATTCCTTCGATTAAAATCAAGATTTATTATTTTACAAACAGATGGCGCTACTATATTATATTTCCTGTATCATTATACCACTTGTCCCGTAGTCGTCCTGATTACCTTGCATAATTCACTCGAGCGCTTGGGAAAAATCGATGACCGTAAGGGTTTAGACTCGCGTGAAAGCTCGTCAGGATGGTTGGTTAATTAATGTCGGAACACCACGGTGCATTACCTCTGACGACACGCTAAAAAGCTGGTTAGAGTTAAGTTATTACGCAGGGACACGAATTACTAATTTACGTTGACCGTGTAGACGCGATCTGCTACACTGCTCACCTCCTTTTCTACGACGACGTTGGTTGGTTTTTACCGTGTTGTTCTCGGGGTGATTATACGATCGAACAATTAAGTATGATTACTTGTCAGTGACTCATGCATACATGCATGAAGTGGCTAAGAGCTGGTCGTATAATCATTAGCATAATGATTAGCATAATTAATGCCGCTGGGGGTTAGTTTACCGCGTTATCGTCAATAATTAATGCTGACTTATCTCCGGCACGATGATAATATAGCACGCATTAGGTATAGCCTTAGGAGCATTAGGAAACTTGGTTAGTCCCTAGCTCGGCGCAGAACGTCGCAAAATAATGCTTTTTGAGCCTGGCTTTGTATTCATCTCGCTTTGTAATTTTCCATTAATTGCCTAGAACTTAACGTCGAGTCTGCTATTACGTTTGGCGTTAAAACGCTTATCTATCGATATAATGTCTAAGCGTGCTTGTTCGTTAATTATGTGACACGTGATTTGTTTTCGACAGATTTAGTTGATTTACTGACTTACTCCAAAGCATGTAGAAAAGAAGTTGTGAAACGTGACGGAACGAAATCCAGTGAAGCGAAGGATAAAAAGATCTTATTAACATAAAGACACCTGTATCATATAACTTTGAAGACAATAGAAGGATCAAGTAAATTTAATAAACGTTTATCAGTTTTACCTTCAATATGATTACAGATAATCCACGATGCTTATTAGATGGGAAATTTTCATTAAATCATTAGGGGATATTGTATTTTAGTACTGTTCGGATAATAAAGCATTTAGTTACCGTTTTGTAAAATGTTTCACACGAATTGTTTGTTCTAGTTCAATGTTTCGCTTCTAATTAGATTTTGTACGGTATTTCGAACGTTTCAGATTGCAATTTTCATGTCGATTTCATTTTATCGACATACTCGTAGAAACTTGGATTCTTTCTTTCACTGTCGTTCAACGTTTCGATGTTTTACTCTGCCAAAATCTGTCCGTTTCGTTGTTATCAAAAATCTTCTGTTTTTCTAAGATACCAGAATAAGCCTCGATATTTAACATTTGATTATAAAATCGATTGCCAATTGGATTCTATACCGCTGCAATATCCAAGAATAGAAGCATGCAATGTGTTACGACTCTTCTCTCAGAGAAGAAGGTAATTATTTTAAGATTGATCGAGTTTTGTGAACATTATACGGCAACGAGCGAAGAGCAGATATTAACAAGAAACTCCCCTGATTCTTCTTGTTAATTAATTTTCGTGTTGTTTCAACTGGCAATGCTGACGCAACGTGAACGATATCTTTCATGAAGCAACGATATGGGCCAGACTTTGGATGTTAATTGTTTCCTTACTCTGAATAATTATCCGACAGTTTGCTGATGGATAATAGTGGCTGATGTAAGTTGTATCCGATTGATGTTGATTAGCTAAATAGATTTATGATCTACTTCCTTTAGAATTTTCTACAATTTTCAATTTCCTTAGTTTCTTCTTTATTTCTTGTAATCGCGTCTCCTCTTTTGCTTATCAATGCAATATGTTCTATTCATAAGGTCTGACTTTCAATCCCGTTGAAATTTCCATTTATTATTAACATTTTCTTTATTGAGCGTTTGAAATCCAATACGAGGTATCCGGTTGCATGTGTCTTATTACGTTTATTTGTTATTTTGATTAGTTTCCTAATTATTTTCTGGTATTTTCTTTAATTATATCCCGTAAAAGTTTGTACGAAAGCTACAAAAATTAACGGCCAATAATTAAAAGATCGATGAGTGTCGTTGCATATGTGCATTTATAAATTTCATGAGTCGATTTAGGTTATTACTGGCTGATAGAACGATGCCACTTATTGTCGCGTTATTGCTTCGTTGCGTTTTGAATTTTCGATGATGTATGTTATTCTCATTGGTGGATAGAAAATGGGACATGACAGGACTTTTGTAGTCGGCGAAAATATGGGAAAAAGCGTGGCCCAGTTGACTCTTGTCCTAGTTCGCGAAAACGTTCAAAAACTGAAAGCTTGTATCGAAAAGTTTTAAACCGGCGCACTGAAGTTCCTTTCATAGTAAACTATTTTGTCAATAATCTCGTGATAAACAACCTCTGAATGAATTTATTCGTTGATAAATCGAATTCTATTTTATCGTAAATTCATTCCATTTATCGACGACGATGATTATCTATGACGATATTAAGGAAGATAATAAAAATATAATAAAATGACAATATAATCGAAGATAATCGAATTACAATTGTTTTTTCGGTACGATAGTTGGTTCACAAATTTATACAAAATAAATTTCGAATTTATATCTATTAATAAGTTGTTTTTATATTTAGATAGTTTGTTAGTAGAATGATACAGGTATGTTAAAAAAATGTTTGGCTGAATATTCAGAATACTTGTGATACTATTTCCATGAATATTTCCGAAAGTAATGGGATGTCGAATAAATTATAACTCGTAAGTAATGGATTAAGAAAGAGTTATGAAAGTGCAAATCAAGCATGAATGAAATCCGGGATATAGAGACATTTCGAATTATAACTGTATATTAAGAGAATCATACTGAACTTTGCAGGATCTGAATTAATCTGAATTAATAGGGAAAATTGATGGTTCGAATAAGAGAATTGCAAAATAAAGGCACGCTCGTATTTTCTTATAAACGTTATAAATTAAAAAGGAACATCATTGACAATAGCGAAAGATGAGATTTAATATGAACGTAACATTTGTTTAATTATTCCTAAATTCGACGCTTTTTACCGTTGAGTTATTTGATCCTCTCAATCTCAAAATTGTGTGAACGCTACAAGAAGTGAAATAAAGAGATAAAAGTCAGACAGAGATTTATTACCTATTAGATATTATAATTATATATTTAACGATAATTATAATTATCTGCCGCTTTTATGATTCCCTATCTCTCAATTTAATATTAAAACATCCAGTAATTCTATGTACATTGATTATCCATGTGTGTATTAATTATTTTACGCATAAAAATATTTTAACAGATCCAATGAATTACAAGCAATGAACGAAATAATTGTAGAAATATAAACCAAGAACTACGGAAAGCATGAAAAAGAAAAAAAAAGAAAGAAAGAAAGAAAGAAAGAAAAAAGAAATATATAACGTTTTGAATGATTACCGCCTCTCTAGTTTTTGCTCCGTTAAAAGATTCATGCTTTCACGAGAGAAAAAATTGGTGTAATCGCGGAAGGACTTGGTCGCTGTTATTTCAAGATAATGCAAAAGTTTTTAAAGCGGGAATATCATTCGCGCATTAAGATGCGGCTGGATGTAATTTCCGAGATGGCGAGGATGCATCTTATTTGTTTCGCATTTTAAGAAGTTGCAAATGCTACAAATTCCTTGTGGATTTCGAGGCCCTGGGCAGTGAAAATGTTTCACGATTTGAATATACTTCATCATCGTATTATCATATTCAAATATTAATGTCCTAAATTCGTGGCACGTTTATTTTAAGAAAATCAATCGTGATCGATTGATGCATTTTTCCTATCGGATTTATTAAACGGATAATCTATTAGATTTATTAATTCATTGTTTAATTTTATAAAATATTACTATTTTAGTTTAAAGAAAAGACGACGCGATATACTGCGCCAAATACTTTCTAGCTTTTACCATTTCATTTTATCTTTAACAGCTATTTTAAATTATAGACAATCCATTGGTCGTGTGACGCAGAATCATTAGTGTGAACATAATATAGATGTATGTACGTTGCATAATTTTCGTATTTATGTAGTGATTATCCAAGGGAGAAATGTGCTTAATGAAGTATTTAGATTTGATGTCTGGTTCAGGTATTTCATCAAGAGTCCGCCGTATCACAGAATTCAAAGAACTTGTAAATTCATTCAAGGTTTGTAGCGAACTGTCCCAATTTGCTGAATGCCTAGTTTGCATATCATTAATAGTTCCCAAAATGTTAAATGCTGTAGTAGATGGTATAGATATTTCAAGGGACGATTTTCCAATCTATAATTCTGTATTTGTCTTATTATAGAATGAAGGAGACGAATTAATCCCAACAATATGTTTATTTCCTTTTTGATTTTTTATTTGACGCGTGTCTGGATGATAATCGAAATGTATAGCAAGGTTTTAAAAACAGCCATACGTCAATCTGTGTGATAGATTGATTTTAGATACGCTGTAGGCGAACACTTTGCTATAAAACCATTCTATCACTTTTGAGGAGCCAATTTGATCACAGCGTTTGGCCGTACGGTCGCTTTATCTTCAGTCATTTCGTTACACATTTGCTTCGTTTTACCGCTTGTTTTATATAGAAAACTCGAGTTTACGACATAGGATCTCCAAGATCTTCAAAATATTTAAATCAGATACTGAACGGAGGAAATGATATTTGTAAAAATAAAACAAAAATATATATTATATTCGTATTAACGTAATTTGTCGAAAGAGCGTATATTCCACACGTTCTATTTAGAATCCTATGATTTTATTAATTTTACGCGAAGATTCTTCTGTCGCAATAAAAATCAATAAAACTCTTTCGTCTAAAATCGTTTTAATCGTCTCTGTTTGAATTGCAGCGATATCCCAATTTTCGATTCTGTAAATGCATATTCATAATGCATCTACTTGAAAGACCATCTACTTAGAAAAATGATTCAGTAACACTGTACAAACTCATAATTTCCATCTACGTAAATCTAACATATGAAATCTTGCAAACCTCTTAAACGGAAGATAAAAGCAAAAGAAAAGAATCTAAAATGAACTTGTCCCATTAAGAAGTCAATTTCAGCTGCATCAGCTTCCTTTCATACAGACACAATAGAACCTTGCATACGTGTACAATGTACGTAGCTTGACGAAGGCCAAAGCTCTCGTTGCCATGGCTCGGTGCACGGTGTGCCCATGCATTATCGTAGTCATCTGACGCGAGCAACGTCCTGACAAGGAAGCCACGAAGAAGAGGATCGGAGCGACAGGTGTGCCCGGCGGTTGCTGAAGATTCGTTAGAGAAGGGAGGCCCACGTCCGATAGCAGAGGCGAGCATAGTCGTGCCACAACGTCTCGCAGTAATTAGGCAAGCTAATCACCCTCGGGCATGTTATCTTAATGGCCGCCGTTATGCCGTGACATCACAACTACCCCTGTCCACCGGTAGTTTAATTGCTCCGATAGGTTCGTGGACCGCACTCCTCTGTAGAATATCAGGCCAATGTCGATGGGTCTTCAACAATGGTCCCTTGGTACGCTCTTCCGGTTCCGTATCAACTATGAAAACGTTCCTGTACGAGAATCGCGATTTACTCCGTGAGAATAGACTCATAACTGACTGCCATAATTTCCTCGCAGCTTCGTCAGAGCTTCCTTCCAATGATCGAATGTTGGATCTCTTTGTGAAATTGATCATCTCTCTGGAATTCAGTTCGGTTCTCTAGGTGAAAACGAAGTTCTTGTTCTGTTGGACTTGGCGATATTTTTTTTTATCGCATTCGGTTGAAATTGTTGGTGAAACAGCGGTTGGATCTTGGCTTGAGCAAGGTTTGATTAATATTCTTTTATGGAACAGAAAATAAGCGGTTCAGTTTTGTAGCGCTTATGAATGTTTCCGAAGATCGAAGAATGTTTGTTATTTCCTTAATCTTTTCAAGCGCCGTTTTACCATATGTGATGTAAAGAAGGATGAACTGAATTTTGGTTTCGTTAGTTCGTAGAAGGCTGGAGAAAATGTGGCAAATAGGATCGGACAGAATCGAATAAGAAGTATTAGAAAATACGACGACATGTAAAAGGTTAGAGAATACACTAGGAAATGACGAGAAAATCCTGGTCCCTCGTGACTTCTATTTTCATCTTCATCTTGTGGGAAACCCTATAATTTCTCTTTATCCTGGACCTTAAATTCGTATTTTTACTTCTTTTCTATCTTAACGTACGTTCCAAAGAAAATAATGTACTTTTCTAATATTGCGTCTACAACGTTCCAATTATCTTATCTCTCGTTTCCATTTCACGAGTCAGTACATCGTAGAAATGATCACAATTAAACAAACGTTACGAACATTCATCGTAATCATTGAATCGTAAACAACTGTAATCGTTTGAATTATGATTAAGTGCAATACTTAACTCCGGGGTATTTAATTTTAATTCTACCGAATGATGCTTTCGACAGTCTTTGTCACATCGTAGTAAAACACAATATACAAATCAGGATAAAAAATACGTTAAAATTGTACATATATCATACTGTATTTAACCCAAAATGTTAGACGAATGATACGAATCGAGGATTAACATTGTTGATGTACGGACGTACGTGGTCTTCCTCCATAATTATTTATTTATACCAATAAATAGTAATAATAATTTATTTTACGATGTACATTATTCGTCCGTACGATCATTTTCTTGATTTTCTACTGCGGCGTATCTACTTAGACTCTGACGTTCCATGCTGTCGAATACTCGGAATATTTATTACTATTCCAGCTGGAAGCAAAAGAAAGCTAAAGCACTAAACAAATTCGTATTTCTTTGTGATAAATTCCTCGTTCGTCGAGCGCTATCTTCTTTCTCCCTGTTCGAACGCATCTCTGCTCCTCGTTTCTTCTTCTCGCCTAAATCAAATAAAACGCTAGAAGCAGGCAGAGATTGAGGACGAAACGGTGGCGGTTTCTTCTACAGCGGGATAATTCCGCGTTGTTGTTGGCGCAAGAAGCGATCCGCAAAACGGTCCTGCAAGAATGCAAATAACGAGCTGCGCCGTTATCCGACGTTCGTTGCATTAGCGAGTGACGCTCGTTGCTCGACGAAAGATAAATCGCCGGAGCCCCGACCAAACGAGTACACGTGGGAAAGCAATTCCGTGTCTACGAAGCGGTCGCTGAAGGATACGCCGGTTGTTCGGCGCTCGTGTCGCCCGTTTTCTGGCTGCTGCCACACTTAATCCCTCTAGTCATTGAATTCCGCCGGATTTTACAGGACATTAAGACGTATCCGTCGACACGTAAAAACGACGCTCTGTCTGGTGAGCCAATCTCGGTTACACGTAAACGCAATTAACTCGAAAGTGGAGGAGACCAGGTTAAACGTAACGTATCAAGAGGGTCGACGATGCGCGACTTCGACATGGCGAGCCGAGGCTTGACAAGGCAAGACATTGACAAGGCAGAGACATTCGTAGGATCGCAGTGTTCATAATAGAAACGACACTTGTCCGTATTTGTCCTTTTCCAGGAAACACGACAATACTCTATTCTCATCTTTAATATCTGACATTTTTAATGTTCCTTCGATATTATTTTACATAACACAATCACGTTGTTACAAAACACTACGAGTTATTATATCGTAGGACTGTAGGTATATAATTAAATTATGAACTTGTGAAACTACGATAAAGATTGTCTTTTCGTAGCGTCAGTTATTTCGAGAATAAGATACACAGGATGGTTGGTAACTGGTGGTAAAAGCGGAAAGGGGGTGATTCTACGCGAAAAAAGAAGTCGAAAATATAGAATAAAAATTTTTTTTTAATTTTGCCATCGAGACAACGATCTACAGTGAGATCCGTTATAACGAGACGCGATAAAGTGCACGCGTACCGAGCGAAAATCCAAAGTCGATTTTCTCGAAAACAAAGCCTCGAACGAAAAATATTTATTCTATATTTTCGACTTCTTTTTTCGCGTAGAATCACCCCCCTTCCGCTTGTATCACCAATTACCAATCACCCTGTAGATCATTTTGTATAATGATATAATAGAGATTTCTTCCTAACTGTTAGGGTTATTGTCTAAGAAGACAACAAATTTGACAAGGATTGCTTTCGTTACGAGTTACTCAATTACGATAGTTACATTAATGTCCGAACGCAACACTATCTCCGTATTTGCTGGTTTGTACGAGAGCTTTGTATATTTAAATATCGTATTGCTTATTCCACGAGAGCATGGACCATTTATTGTAGCTTGAGAGTATGCAAACAGTATCTTTCTAACAAATAACATTTAATTATAACAATAGATATTACAACAGGTACTAATAAATCTTTTAGCAAAATTATTATTAATTCTTCAACGAAAACAGATTAACGATGTCAAATATCGACTTTTCAATTATAATATTATTATTGGATAGAATTAATATCATTTTTAATTCATTGATTTCCACATAAACGTGGTGTAATAGCAGTGAATATAGCGCTTGAGAAAGGGGTGCAAGTTTGTCAGAAAAGTCATTAAGGTAAATTTTCTTGAAGGGAATGTTTACGAGTTAAGGTCGGAACGTGATCACAATGAATATTAATGCGGGCAAGTTTGAGCAGAATAGAAATATCGACGTCAGTCTCCGGCAACTGTGGCTGATTTGAATTGAACTAACGCCAACTGTAGCTTGAGGAATATAAATTGAGCAGTCCGAGAGGAGGTGAATATGGAGAATGTTTCTCGATATTCTGCATTGCTGAAATTTGTTGAAAACGCTGCTAGAATCGGTATCGATCTGCTGTTGGATCCTTGACCGAGCAGCGAGCTGTAATTTTTGAAATTATATTTAAACAACGGACAAGTAGAAACGTGTACAGCGAATTTAAATTCCGTTAATTAAAATAGTCGATCAATAATCGATATCCCAATAGTGCCATGCAAAGTATGACGACAATATTACTGGAAATCATATAATTGTTACGCAAAATCATTATATATTAGTTATTTCATTTTGTTTTAGGTTATAGTTATTCTATTATATTTTATTTGAAGAAAAACCGAAACAAAAAGCCGGAGTTCTTAATATTTTAATCGCTCTGATGATGCAGGTAAACTATAAATGAATCGTCGATAAATAATCGTTTTTGTGTAAGAGAATTCGTTTGAAGTTGAAGCAATGAAAAGATAAATGCTTTTCGATGCTTTCAAATATTTAAAATACAATCTGTGCTTAAATAAAATTTCGATGTGTATCGATATATCAGTGTTTCGTCTGCTATGAATTACGCAAAAGCTGGGTGAGATCAGAAGAATAATTTTTATTGGCGAAGTTTCTTTAGGACAAAGAAGAATAAGTAGAATAAACATGGCGTAAGAAATTCGGACATATTCGCGTCGGATCTTGAGAAATAATGTTACTGGATGGAACAGTTTCTTGGAAAACTGGAACTCCGTAGAAAAACCTTGAACATACAAGTCAGACGTCACTGTAAGTAGTTCAAGGCGGAATTGATCAGGCGTCGAGGTCCGATCCGAGGTCCGAAAATAGTACATTAAGACAAACGATATAAAAGCTGTGTTTGTTACATTCGTTCTCTGCGTCAGCATAATGAACTTTAACAGAGTTTGCTACTGTGCAAAATAAACTGCTTTACAATTGCATTGTAATGGAAATTTTCGATGAATAATTGTCAGTAATTTGAAAAGCACTTTGATTTTTCGCGAATTTTCTCTTCCACGATCTATTATCATTCGTATGCATCGATTTTTACAATATAGAAACTGTGTCAATGAAAGAAAAAAATTGAATTGGCTATTCAGTGAAACGAGAGCGGAAAAACCGAGCTTCTGATTTGGAATGAAGGACTCAGATTAATCAGTCACGTTTGTCCTTGCTATCTGCATAATGTAGAATGCTGAATTCTGTCATAGTTCAGACAGTATTTGACTGTTGAAATAAAGAATAAACAAGATAAACTCATCTATGATACAATGATACTGATACAAAGTGAAATTATTGCAGAGATTAAAAATACTTAAGAAATTAAAATTAAAATAATGCTTAATTAAATTATACTTTTGTCGTTTTTTAGGATAAATTTATTTCATTACACACATTAAAGTTATTTTATGTCTTATTAACAGTATTGTATTATTTCTATTAAATGTATTATCATTAATAATATTATAGCTTATAATATTTAAATACCATAATTAATTAGATATTTTACTCTTGTTTGTTTTAGGTAAGATGCCTTTTATGTCTTTATAAATATCGGACGACAATTATTGTAACTAAGAGATGAGTGAGTACTGCCATTTATTTCAATATATATATTCAGTTTTTAAACTGAACCACTGTACCATCATTTATGGGGCGCTCTGTAGATTATTGAAAATGTACAACGTTGTATTACGTTTTTTCGCAATTTACATTTTTTTCAATTGCAATACACACGTGCTCTATATTCTATGAGTTTCGATTAATGCTAGGCGATATATTTAGTCCAATTGATAATCAACTATTACCTTAAAATATTTATTTATCAACGCAAAGAACGCAAAGATTCAGCCGATGTACAATTGCATTTAATTAGAATAAGTTTAGGTAGAATTTAATCGTCGATTAAGTAAATTAATTATTTCATCGCCAATTAGATCGGTGATTTAATTAAATGTTAAAATTATATTCATCCTCGGAAGTTAGTACTTAAGTTTTGCCTTGGATTTAGTATCACTGAACTTCAACTACTAACGATATCCGCTTCATAAACTGAAATTTACATTTCGATGGACATTAAAATATACATAATGTTTAAGTGCATGATTTTAGTGTTCGATATATTTACATAGATTTTACCAAATTGAAAGATAAGGAACAAGGGAAGCTTCAAGTGCTTCGACGTATCTTGAAAAATAAATAAATGCTAGATAATATATTTGAAGCGATGAGAGCAGCATTTCTATTTATTGCAAGAATTAATCAATCGATGAAATAAAAGATTTGAGTTAATCAATTGTCCAGTAATTCGGCTTTCGCCGAATGATATTAAAAAATCGTCTATACCCTGCAACAAATTGTCGGACACGGATGCAAGAGGCGGCGATTCATCGACGGAAATCCAACTCGAACTATTCCAGCCCCGTTTTAATTAGAATGAATAATTAATAAACTTTGGCGGCGCGATGACGACGCGGTATATCGTAGCCCCGTCGCGTATCGTCGTTATTAAAACGCGTACGACGAATTTCGCTGGCGAATTTGAATGTCCGAATGTCGCGAGCCGTAAATTTTCCTCGGAATTATTATTAAATTCTCTGGGTCCAAGCTGGCCGCTCGGAATTGACCAATTGAAAATTGATAGTTATGTCGAATCGTAGAGCCGTCAATGTTCGCTTTGCCAAGAAATCTCTGCAAAATAAGCGCGCTGTACACCTTGGCAATTGCCAGCTTGAGGCTGATTTCAAAAATGGAAAAACACCGAAGAGGAGAAAAAAGAGAGAAGAAGAGTCGGCGGAGAGTAGGTTTTACTGTGACGGAGAAGCCACGGTTTGTCCATGCAACGTTTACTCTCTGGTGTCCGTGATAATTCGAGTCGCTAGGTGGCATTTTTCAGCGGTGTGACGCCACGATGTTTCGCAATAATTCTGCGAAATTTAAACAGCAAGTTTTATTTTCATTATTATACACCAGCAGCTGGAGGTCTGATTAAAACTGGACACCGACTACCTGCTTTTATGAATATTAACAGCAGGCCCATAACCCGGTCGCGATGACGCTTCGCCGGTGTCTATTGCTTTTTAATTCCACTTCCTTCCTCTCTGCGAAACTTTCGAGACGTTCGCTCCGTGGCTGAGCATAGAACGACGAAAATAGATTAGGATTAGTAGAGTTATATATTTGAGTATTTTTATAAATATATTATGTTCGTGTCGCGTGTTGAACAGTAATAGTCTTTTTCCATCGTTCAGCTTTTTTTATTTGGAAGATATATCTTCTTGAATTGATTGTGTAAACCTACATAGTTCTTAGCGTCTTATTGGAAAGCATAGATTAAACTTTACTTGCTTCCAGAAGGGATTAATTTCTTTAAAAAATTGCATAATATTTGATTAAAATCTTTGTGGTTATCTGTTTAGCAAAGGAATTATTCAATATCAACGCATCACCTGGCAGTAGAAAATTTGTTCAAGATAGGATGAGCAGATTCTTTTTTAAGAAAAATAAGTAGGTTAATTTTATCCTGATTTTTAAAATTAATCGAAATAAAACCTGAGCAAAGACAATTTTTGCTTAAGACGATTGCTAATATACGAAGCTCGTATAACGTGAAATTTATTATGATACTACATAGCGCGTTATATTTTTTTTTTTAATCGCATTGGCGAGAAGAACGGAGAAAATTCAGCGATATTACGTTTTTAACAACAGAATTTTATTTCTATATCATACATCGTCTTCACAAGTAAGATGATTTTAATTACGACGAAATGGCTTATTTTCCAAATCCTTTATACTAATCCTTTATAAAGGAATTTTTATTCGTTCGTTGCGAATAACAAAGTTTTTAATTAAGAGTATAAAGATATAGCACTTCTTTTCTCCAGTTGAGACAAGAATATAAGGGAAGACAATATCGATTATTCTTTTGTTTCAGTAAAAATTAAATATCATCTAGGGAGAAATATAAAATGTTGAAACGTTCTTTTCAGTGTAGTTAATATAAACGAGACTCTACAAGTTTCCCGCTTCCAATTAAGCATTAAATAACGCTGTCAGTTATATAAATATCGCTTCGGCTAATTATTATCGCCGACCATAAATCCATTGCATTTCTTTTCGCTCAGTCGTAGAAACGAAGATCAAATTCGATCGAATTATCTCCATTTGAAGCTTTACCAGGTGTTAATAAAATTCGCGCAATACTTTGCTACGTATTGTGAATTCATTTCATTTTATATACGTTTCGAAAACATATTTACGCCCGTATTTCTTGTTTTATGAATACGCACAAAGGGTCATAAATATTAATATTGTCGCAGGCCACGAAAGATTCGTTCATTTTTCTTGTTATATAGAACAATAGGAATACGAATGATTAATTGCAGATTACAATACAGATATTTAGAAATTATGTCACCGAGTGGCGCAAAAGACAGAGAATCGACAAAAACGAACTCGTCGTATATTTTCCCGCCTGATATTCGATTATAGAGCGCCAGGTATACAGGTGAAAAAACCGACGAAAATACGTAACATTTCTCCTCGATCTTCGTTCGTATTTCTAAAAGTTCTTTAGTTGATTCTCGGCAAATCGTTTGAAAATCATTGGACGCCGTTAGAAAGTTCAGGGTATCGCGACGATACCAACGATACCCGACGATCCGATTCTTCGTTTTATTAAAATTCACCGAACAACGGCGCATTTGCATTGCTCGAGGCGCAGCCGTTCACCGGCGAATCGTATCGCGTGTAATTGCGGAATGGATGCGCATTGACCGGGAATCCGACTTTTCAGCCGAGCGTCGCTTTCAATTAAGCGACGACCAGGGTCGAAGCTTTCGTAGCCGGGGCCAATTCTCATTTCGGCTAATTACCACGACTACCGTGTATAAATTCGCGAAATTTTCGCTCACGGCGGAATGGAGCGGAGAAAGGGGCGGATGGAATGAAGGGAGGGTAGCGGAAGGCAAACAGCGGCGAGATCCTTTCGATCGGCTTGATGAAGCTTTCTTCCCTTTCGTTCTTCCTTCGCTTCCCCCTTTGCTCGTTTCTCTTTTTCCTCCTCTGTGCCCGTTTCTTCGGACCTCCTTTCTCCGCCCCTCTCGTATTTGTCTTTTATCATTAGCTCGTTTCTTCGTCCCGTTCTCTCGTCGCTCTGTATGAAGCGAGGTAATTTCGAGCGGTCGTAATCAATCCGGCCGGCCGTATTTTCGCTTGATTCCGCTTTTAAATATTTCTCTTTTTCGCGGCGGGCTCGATCGAACGTATAAATTAGATATCGAATTTCTTTTCGTTTTAGAAAGCCAATTTGTTCCTATGCATACGGAGCTAGATTGTAGTTTCAGGAGAACGTTAGGAGCGAGATGATTTTGAGTAAATTGGCGCAGCATTTTTTCTTATCTTATTCAGTTACGATTCCTATTGTTTTAAGTAATTTCAACTGAAAAAATTAATAATTGGCGTTAAAAAACACGATACCTTTAATGTTACAATCGATGCCATTTTTGTATCTTGAAAATTTGTACGAATCACCTGAAATAATTCTTTTACATAAAAACAATGATTATTCCGTTCTTGCCTTATAACGAATATGGTCGAAATATCGTTTTGCTAATGTATGCAGAATGTACTCGCAGCTTCAGCAGTCGTAAATCGTGAAACATGAAAATATAAACACTGAAAATACAACGATCCTAATTACATTATTCCAAATTATCTTCCAATTTTCTCTTTCTTTATCGACTCTCAATTTTCTACAATACCAAACAATGCTTCGTATACTGAAAAGTTTCGAAATCTCTCGATACTAGCCATTGGAAAATAATGGAGTGAAAAGTTCTGGGAATCTCGGATACCTAATACCCTATCTCTAGAACCGAAATCGTCAATGAAATCGGTTACACACAATATCACGCTCTGCTTGGTCCCTTTGCGATGCTTCAAATCCAAAAGCATCATTGCGATGATCTGGAAGAGCCGAGAATCCTGCCGGTAAAAGGTAGAATGGCCGTTCGCTGATTTTCATGCTATTCATTTGGGAAAGTTTGCCGCGCGTTTCGCGGCCGAAGAGAATCAGCCAAGTGGAGCCATTTCGAGCAGCTGAACCCTCTCCTCCCATTCTACAGAGTTAAATCTCCTTTTTTACTTTCTCTAGCGTAGTTCTTTCCAGACTATCCTTATGTCTTTCTCTCCTCGCCTTCGGACTCTTCTCCGCCGTCGGAGCTATTTTAATGGCAGAAATAATGATCGAACATTATGGTAACGGTATTTAACTTCTTCCAGCGGCCGACCGCCGCCATCGGGGACGAGCCGTTAGAGATGAGAAAAGTTGAAATGGGAAATGGAATTGGATGCATAACCCGACTAAGTGAGGATGCGAGGAAAAGCTGCGCCACGCTGGCTCACTTTCCACCTTTCCGCCGTTCTTCCGATTCTCACGATTTTCTCGCCATTCTTGTCTGTCACCCGTGCATCCCGCATACATTCATCTCGCTTCCTTCCATTTTCCTTTCGTCGTAACTTCGCCGGGCTTGTCGTACGGTCGACACAGTTCTTCCTTTGACCCGGCCCGACACTGATTGAACGCATCGATCCAAGTAGTCACGAGGTGCTCGGAAAGCGAGACGGATCGTCGAGTATCAGACGTCGCGACACGGGCTTCGATTCGTTTGAAATTTCACGTTTCACCTGATCGGATTTGCAGTTTGGATTGTTGTTCCCGATCTGCAATTGAAATAGATAGGGAAGATTTTTTCTCCACGATATCGTAGATATGTCTTGTCGTGAAATTGGACTGGGTTGTTCCTTCGAGATCGTTTATAATGGGAAGAATTTTATGTGTTCCGTAAAATGAAAATTTTCGGAACTTACGAAGCCTGCGGAGAGAAACGTAAATGTAGAAAATTTTATGAAACTTGAAACAGAGTTTCGTAAGATCCATAAACTTTATAAAATCATATGTGCAGACCAGTTTGAAAAGTCTTTTAACTTTAATGTAATTTAATTAGCTTTTTGGTATTTAAAAAAAATTATGTTAGTAAGCGGATAAATGTAAAAATGTATATATATGCATTTAAGTGGCGCAGAGTTGTCCGAACATAAATTTTAATTCTAAAAGTTAGTCGTATAACGGGAGAAATTGATCAACTTTCATTGTACGAATTGATCGAATTATCTGAATCGCTTTGTTCACCAGTATGTTCGAATAAATGAAGTGTGTATAATTTAAACGGAAATAAAATTATGCTTTAACCCGAAGCTTTCGGAAATTAGTTCAAAGTCCCTTTTCGATAAATGTAATCGAATTTTATAATTTATGAACGTAATTAAATATTGCTCTATTTATTCGAGGATGTTACCAATTTCCACTTCACGAAATATTTATCGTAAATGAAGTAATGATTCAATGCATGTTTGCATATTAGAATTTTAATATTACAACCTGAATATTCCAATCTTCATGCAGATATTTCGCAGATGAAAATTATGAAATCCCATGATAAATTGTTACAACGCCATTGAACTCTCCATAGGTTTCAAAAATATTATTTAACTTTGAACGATATTACAAGAGAGTGGGAGAAAGAGAGAGAGAGAGAATTTTTTTTTCATCTTCTCGATAAACGTTTTATCCTTCATGAGAAATGTTGAATCTTTTTGCAGACTACGTGTTCTGAATTGTAGTTGCGAAGTGATGGAATAACTAGATTTTACCAAGAGTCAAGATGGACAGAAAGGGGTTATTCAATTTGAACTTGGTGTAAAGTTCGGATAGAAGCACGTAACTAAATTAAATACAACATTTCTGAGATATTGTAAGTACAAAGTATGTAAATGCTGCCGGTGTTGCGAAGTGAAATAATCGCGTTATCGAACTTTCTGCTTTTGAACAGTCAGGTTTCTTCGAATTATCTTACATAAGATTTTAATCTCTAAACTTTTTCAATTCTTATGTGAAAAATAATTTTCAAACGTGACCACCATGTACTTTTCCATATGATTTTAATCAACATCGAACAAATTTACCTACTTTTTATTCGTACAAATATCATAGATATTATAAGTAAGATTTCAAATGCGCAACGGAGAAAAAGGAACAAGAAAGAAAATGGAATTAATTATATTTTTAAAACAAATTCTGACATCATATCGTACAACTTTCTGACAGTTTATTGAAAACAGTTATACTTTGTCCAATAATTAAATTCGTGTTTTTAAAATTCAAAGTAACAATTTAGAAGAAAGAGATCTCGTTTAACGTATTTAGCGACAATTTGTTTCTCCATATTTGCAGATCTATAAGAAACTTATTACTTAACGATAAACTTCGTTGCAACGCAACTTTTTCTACATCGGCTTACCGTATGATCATACGTCACCTATATTCGATTTACATCGAATCAGGTTTCGTTGAGATTCGTTACGGGCCGTAACGTAAAAGAAACGTGGTATTGTTTCACACGATTGTAATTATCGGATAATAACACGGCGTATTCAGTCAGAATTAACTCGGTGTTTTTCCTCTCCGCTACCTTCTTCCTCCTTTTCGTTCCTCCTTGCTGGTTAAACTTTTATCGATAATCCGGGCTGCTGTCTGCACCCTCTGGGTAGTACTACTTTTAAGTTTAACGAAGGTTAATTGAAAGTACTGACAGCCGAAGAAGAAGTAGAAGAAGAAGAAGAAGAAAGTTATTTACTTGTTTCTTCCAGGAGATTTTTTTTTTTTTGAGATTCTTGATTTCCAGCGAGTCCAATGTTAAGAAATACCAGATAAATTAGTAATTCTTAGTTTCCTGTTTTTCTGCTACTTCCTTGCGAGGAAGAAGATGCTAGAACGAAAAATTTGAATACATTTTAATTGCACTTTGAAATATCGTGAGTTTCGTAGAGGTTTAGGAAAATTGTTTCGTAATTAATATTACTACTAAAGTAGTTGGCTGGAAACGCTTAAAAACTAAAGTTCCGCATTTTAAAAGTTAGATATAAGTTTTACCTAAGAATAAAGTGATTTTTTTTAGTTGCTTCTTAGAAGGAATTTATTTCGAAAGTTATCCCGCAATCTAGTTTCCTAGAGATTTTATTCTCTTTGTTGGTTTTAATAAACGGAAAGATAAGATTTAGAATTTTCAATGGTGTCGGAATTAACGAAAATTGATAATATCGAGAAAGATGAGAATTTATGTGTATACATTTTAATTAGTTCAATCATTCCCCGTTTTATTATCTTCTATTATTTTATTTGATATAGTAAATTAATTTTTCGATGGAAAATTCCTGAAACATTAATTTCAAATTCCCCTGTCTGGGATAAGCATGATATATGACAAGATTTGACTTTTTTTCTTTTATCGTGGAAAAAGCAGAATTTCATTATTCCAATTATACGAATTATTTCATGTGTAACGTGCAAAAACTTCTTTTTCATGTTTAATTTACTTATTTATTATTTATGAGATATTCAACGCACCGATATAAATGAAATAAACTTTGTTCGATTAAAGGACAATATTTTTAATAAATATTAACTAGAAAATCGCCTTTGTTGCATAAAATTTCGTAATATTATCAGGTTGAGGTTCTTGCAAGTGTGCTAACTTTGTCATTAAACAACTATGCGTGTTTAATTAATCGTCAGGGTGACCGATCGTCATATTACTTCGCAAACTCTCGCAGAACTTCGCAGCAAGAACGTCGTTCATGAGGAACGCTTAATATATCGTAGCAAAAACCATAATTGCGATCATGGTTGGCAAGGGCGGAAGGATAAATTGGGTACGATATTTCATTCTGCAAATTTAGGTGGACAAACGTTACGGAACAGCAATCGAGAAAGTTAAATGACAAGTCACATATTGCCTGAAACCGTTCTACTCGTCTATCAAATTGTTAAAGTGAATCTCCCTTCTACTTGTTGCAAAAAGATACACATCACTTTACTTCTAATCGATCGATTTGTGTATTACCAAGCTTTTCCTGTGAAGAGAGTAGTTTCATAATATCGAATTATGAAAATATTCATTTTGTATTAATAAATTCGTTAATTTTCATATATGCAAAGGCAAGTGAAAGAAACGAGGCAAAGTTATTAAGTTAACAATAGAAAATTTATCGAAGCTACAATTATCTGAAACGAAGATAGATGAGAAATCAAACTCACTGTAAATATTCCTTTCGTCGTCGAACAAAAAATCCATTCCAGAGACAATTTTCATTGTTTCAACGGGACCTGGCCAATTTTCAATTCAAAGAACTTTAAGCTAGAACCACTTAATCGATAAGAATCTCTGTTTTCTTGTACACCTGTCAGCGAACTGATTTTAGTTCCTAAATAAACACATCGATAGAACCATGGTATTACGTGGAAATTGCTCGACAAGCATAGTCTTCGTTTGTCACTAAGCTTGAGTCCCTTCAAGTCGCAGTAATGACCAGCGTGACGTTTGTCACGAGACGGAATACGATCACGAGGGATTGCGATTGCCGCGAAGAAAGAACAAGTTCGCTGAAAGTAATTAATCCTCCAAGTCCTCCTTCGCTAGCTTTCCGCTCATGAAGTTGGACGAGACTTCTATTCACAGAGTTCCTTAGCGAGGCTTATACACGCAGCGACCGGCCGGCCCTTGCAAATCCGTTTCACATGGCCTCGCATTAATTACATGCACAGGCCACGGTGGATCATTAGCTGCTGATATCTTAAGGTAACCCCCTAGGAAACCTCTCGACCTGTACAATCGACTTGGGAAAGTTTCCCAGGATTAGTTTAAAGCCTTGTCTGATTCGCGATTTCTGACCTATTCTGACCATTCTCCCGGCCTTATGGCCCATTCCCACTGTCGTATCAATTATTTCTGCGCTCGCTCGCAACGTGAACTAACAGTGCATATTTAAGCAGGATTAAGAGAGTGCATTTAGCAGTATTATGGCTCTCTGTTCATCGTTATCGTTGCAATATTAAAAAATCAGAAAGAAAAAAAAAATTGTAAAAGTACATTTTTTGCACGATTCGAGCAATATCTTATTTTCGAAGTTCCTGTTCCGAAACAATTTTCGATGGGGAAAACAAACGTAATTAGTAATTTATAAGGTCAATTATCTGGAGTGTAATTTATTAAAAAGATTGTTCGTTGTTTCTTTAGAATTACGTTCTTTATACTTGTATCAAAGCTGAAATTCTTTCGCCATCTTGCTCTTTCTGGGTCGAAATTTCTTACTCTTTGTGTCCACCGACCAACGCGAGTATTTTGCCGCGTTAATTTTCCGTCACGTAGCCATCGTAGATTTTGCTAAAGCTGATTCGCGAACAGCGAGACACGCTCGTAAATTCGTGAGAATGCCGGCGTCTTCGCGAGAACATCGCAGAACCGTTCGTACCGGCGTTTTATCGCCTCGGGGATGAGATAAGGGATAACTGGAGATTATGTGTTTCACAGTTGCCAGCCTCTTCGAAAGGCCTTGCCGTTTCTCGAAACATTTTTCCACCGGCATGTCAATTTACACGCGATGTTGCTCCTTGCGTTCAAAAACCACTCAGATTCCCAAAATATTTTGCAGAGTATCTGTTCCTATTAAAACGTTACAATTTTGACGATCTGAATATTTTACTGTCTTAGAATGTCGTCGTTTATCTGTCGTGAGAATTATTTTAACTCGTTTGAATTTGTTAGAGCACATGTACTCTCCCCCTCTCTCTTTCTCTCATTGTTTGGTTATTTTTATGTCTCGGTAAAGTTAACATTTTTGATATTATTACTAATTCCCAGATTAATGTAATTCAGTAGCTACGTTTAATTTTTTTAATTAGTCGCGTATTATCTTCAATCGGACAGTTCTGATTTTCTGACAATTCCTGATTTTCAAGAAACAGATACGACTTTTTTCGAAAAATCTTTTTTAAACTCCAACCGGGTATAGTGAAAGCCTCGGACGATACATCGTATCAGAAATAACAAGTTGATTAAAATCTGATAAAGTCCATAAATTTAATATAAAATTTATAAATCGAATCAAATTATAGAATGTCACATCGAGCAGTTTTTAACCCGACTGCCGCCAAGTCGCCGTTCGAAAAGTTATCCAAAATTAAGGGACGAGTCTCGCGATGGTTGGCTCCAATCGATGTCGATAAGTTGATCCTCGATACGTGCCAACGTCGGCCAAGTTTTGCTATATGAAGGCTCGCTCGTTTTTACTCCGTCGACCACCAACGTAGACAACTATCGAAAGTTTCTACAAATTTCTCAAGGCAATACGTAGCCTGCATATTGTCTGATATAACGATCCGCGTTTTCTCCAAGGATATTTTAGCTGCCGAAAGTGCTTTGCTCCTCCCAACGAAAGTTCCAAGCGGAACTTTCGCGAAAAGAATTTCTACCTATCTGGCTGGCGATAAAAGCTGTTCCCCTCGTCTGACACGCACTTTTGCGCTTATATTTTGCTAACGCTATTAAAGTTATAGGCCGTTGAACTCGAAGTTGTTTTATTTTCTTTTAACTTTGTACGATGTAATTTGAGATTTTTTTTTCTTTACATGAAATTCTTAACTTCTCTTCTGAGAAAAGATGGTATCGTTGAAGATAGGAACCTGCAGTATTTTAAAGAGCTTTGGACAATTATACAATGTGAACGTCGTAGTCCGAATGACTGTAAGATTACAGTTTTGTCCTGCATTCTTTACTTTCTTTAAGAAAATAGTATATATTTCTTTCTCTGGTTTCTACCAAATAAAATTGAACGATCTGTTGAATAAAAATTGAATAGAATAGAAAAAGGAGGAGGATTAATCACGTTCACCTTCTACTAATTCCGCTTGGAAATGAGCGAAGTTATTTTTCGTTTCCATCATCGAGATATCTTTGTTTGACAAATTTTAACTAGACTTAATTACTGACCGTAAGAATTCGATAAAACGACCCATTCTTCCTCTTGTTATCCTTGTTAGAAGGATATTTTTTTCACAAGGAACTCTTTCTCTTTTGACATTTTGCACATTTCTTATACATTCGTATGGGAAACGAATTTAAGAAATAACTTTTGACTTTGTTGTACACGTACGTCTTGTTATGATCCGTATTGTACACGTGTCGTACATTGTATCGTACGTAAATCGTGATAATGCTCGTATTTATACACCTACTTACACGTATTAAGAATTAATTTATGTAAAAAGATATAATTTACATATTATACACTACCGTTGATAATTTTCAATAGTTTTTCCATTTATATCGTTTATTCTCCTATTCGCCACGTATTACGTAACTTCGATTTAGCATTAGTATCTTCAATCACCTGAAAACGAAACCGCTGATTGCATATTGGTGAGCTTAATGGTACCTTGGGAGATTTTCGTTCCCGAAGGAATTCGAGAAAGATTTTCGTAGCGATTTACAGGCATCGAATAGTCGTAAATTAGGGGCAAAGGATGGGAAACGATAATCGCGACGTCGTAAATCCCGCGAACCTCATTTCCCAGGCACTTATATCTGTCACCTAATACATTTCTCGTAGGCCATTAACGCGTTTCTGTACGATTGTTGGCATATATTATCCCATAGCAATATATCTCTGGATGTTTCCCTCCAGAGGAAGCAACGTGTAATCAGCGAAAATTGTCATTTCGTTTGGTTCAAAGATTTCTAATATTTCGAAAGTAGAAAATTCGATGTTACTTTTGTATAATATTCATACAAATACGTTTTGCTCGAAGAAACTTTTAATATCGTATTTCGATTATTTTATATCTCTTGGATAGGATCGTAGAGAACGATTTCGACAGATTTATAACTTGATTCCTTTTCTTTTTTTTTTTTTTTTTGTTTCTTTATTCAAATCTTATATTTTGTTCCACCTTTAAGTTACTTTTCATTTCACGCGTATTAATTAAATGTCACTTTATTAAGCAGAGCAATGTTAGAAACATTTTCGAAATTTAATAATAAGCGAGAATGTTATTAACTATTGTTCCCATTGCAATATTAAAATAATACGTAATGTGAATTTCTCTATTTCCATTTTTCACGATTTTATAAGCGTGATATTCATAAGGCAACAGTAAATCATTGACACGCATTTTTACTCATCGAACTTAATTTTTAATCTTAATCTTAGTCGAATCTGTGTAAAGGGAAATGGATTTGAAACATATAATAAGCGTGTATTTTCCAACATAGTTCCTCCACTCCCCTTTACATTCCTCATCATGATTTTATTTGTAATGGAAACATTTTTAGCACCTAGAAACATGAAAATATGATATCGTTAAATACTATATCGTTTCGAAATTGTACGATCTTTAAATAATTCTCCAATTTAAGAAAGTAATATTTTAACACGTTTCAGTAAATTTTCACTGTTGGTGCACGTGCAGCTTGAAAAAGTTTTATCTCGTTCTGTTATTGTTCTTTTTGATATGTTGTTTCCTTCCCGCTGCCTTTCTCTGTTGCGTTATCTGGCGTCGAGTTACGAAATTTCACAGCATTTTGCTCGCACGAAAAATAATGTTACTGATAAAACAAACACCTTTAAACGTGAACCACCTAATTCTGCCGGTTAATCCGCTTGTTTCGCGTTTTAATTTATTACTGGATTTAAAAAGGTTTACACTACGAGAAATGTAATTGCCATGAATTTTTTTCCGACTACGTGTTTCGAATTGTAATTTTTAATTCACGATATACCTTTCGTTAAGATTACGGTAAATATAATTACAGATAACTGTAATTTTAAACATTGTACGAGCGATGGTTGTGTTTAAATCTTTCGTAATTTATGGAGTCCGCTATATGTTTGGTTTAACCATAAACATATATCGTTATAGTTAGATAACAGTTATCATGGTCTTGCAATTGTTAAGTATAATTGCTAGCTGTACTGATTAAAGGTCTTGGATATGGACTAAATTGAGTGGAGATTGCTCGAAGCTTGATTGCTTCTAAGACCGACTTTCCAATTAGAATTGCGTCTGATTACGGATAATCGTGTTTAAACAGAGGTTCATAACTGCGGTCATTAACTGATTCTTTTTTCAACACTGTACCTTCTGCATAATTCTACCGAATTATAATTGAAATAATTATCTAAACTATATTCGACAATGAGAGAAATTTTGCTCGAAAGAACAAAGAACGTATGTGTTGCGCGAGAATGTACGAATTATTCAATGTGAAGCATCTATGACGATATTTAAAGGATGAAGCAAATCTCTGTTTAGATTCTATCTACTTAGTTGTATTCGTAAAAAATTGAATTTAGATACGTAGTATACCCTGAATCTAATTATCGTAAAATCGAAAAATAACAACGCTACGGTGATTACGTCTAACATAACGATAGTTATGATTAATTAGAAAGAAATATCTGTAAGGAATATTTGGCAAGACATATGGAAAAAATATTTGAAGATATATTAGGTTATCCGGAAAGTGCTTTTCTTCCGCAAACGTGTTTTTTACAAAAATGCACCTTCATACGAACGTGAAACCAAGTCTGTGAAATGTCGCGGTGTTTATCTCAACAGAACAAAATGGATCGTACGTAATTCGACAAAATAATATAAAACAAAAAACGTTGTGCGTCTATTATTTCCTCGTAAAACGAAAAAAACTTTTCGGACAACCTAATACATGGATCCACTCCAAAAGACGTGAATTATATATTGGAATTAAAGAACAGATACGTGGAATATTTCTGACAAACCTGAAAGCAAACTTCTGAGTTTTACGCTGCGTCGATGAAATGCTTCCTTCTTTTTGGCATAAGCATTCCGCTAAGTCCCAAAGTCTTTGACCTTTCTTCTTTCTCACCTTCGATAGCGCTCGAGAAAATTACCCGCGATTCAACTAATCGCACTTTTTAAGCGTACACTAATTACAAAATGAAACTTGTGCGCTTAAAAAATAAAGTAAAACGCCGTCATTGAGATTCACGCCAATTGCCTGAGCATGGCCGGTTCAGCTACGCTATTTATCCTACGGCTCCGGTATTCGCGAATTCGAGTTTACAAACTCGATTTAAAGCAGCGGGGCTTTAATAGTCCACTCGGAAAAACCGGAAAAAGGAACGAGAGGTTGGAAAAACGGGAAGAAGGGGGACGAACGCTCGGAGCCAGAACGAGGAGGAAAAGAGGAAGCAGCGAGGAGGGAGCGAGCTATAAACGAGCGTAAGCGATTGCGCGCGGCAAACTCTCGCGAGTCGTCGCTGGAATCCGATTTGATCGTTGAAAATGCGCGGCCGTCGTTGCATGTGTGAGCACGTAAGCCGGCTGTGTCATCGCCGAAGCGGCGAGAGATCTTTTGAAATTTACATCGACGTATTAAATCATATTGAATTATGCAGTATCACGTAATTCCGCGCGATCGTTCTGGGTCACTATCGTCATCGTGTCCCGGCTCCGTTTGCATAAATGGAGCGTGAAATGGACGCGTTGCACGTGGTCGGTTTGGGAATGTTTCGGACGAGGAAGCATTAGAAAGCCGAAGTGCCTTGCTCTCGCATCGATCGCTTGGGAATATTACGTGTATAGCTCTGTTGAACAAAAGTAAGCTTGTGGGACGAGTTAAGATAAGAAAGAGCAATTCTAAAGTGGGAATTCCGCGATCGTTGCTAATTAGGTTAATGAGGGGGATTAAAGGAACGCGCACTAATCGAGAACGTAATTAAATAATTGTATGTTAACAGGAAAATTTGATAAGACGATACAAGTATGCTTATATTCTGATATAAATATACTGAATTTATCTCGCACATTTATTGAAATATGTATGTGCCGTATACATTTTGTTTTTGTTTCTGTATTTAGTGGTAGGATCACGATAGCTATTATTTTATTCTTTGGATATATCTATTACACCGTTCTGAGCCTAATAATCCTTTATTGCACTTTCTTACATAGGCTGGAGTTAAAAACAAACGAATATCGTAAACCTATCGATTAAATCCATCGATTATGTCTAGAACTATCTTCTGGTTACTATTTATTGTAACCAGCGCATCTGCATATGGATGACGAGCGCGAACTCACGTTGTCATTTTCAACACATTTCGTGAAATGACGGAAATGCCGCAAGTGTACCGCTAAAGTGGAATATCAGCAGTATACTGGACAGTGATGTCGAAAAATAATAGGATAATTCAATTTAATGGACAACGATTTTAACGTTTCGTAGATTCGGTAATAATATAAATATCTCTAGACTGAGAACAAGAGTTTCGTTTGGCATAAAAATTATTTTACAAGCATTAAAATTACAAATTACATAAGATTATTATGAAAATTTACCATGAATGTTAACTACGGATTATTCAAACGAGTAGGAAATTTACTCGCTGCTACGATAAATTAATTACAAATATGATAGATGGAATAGTATTCGTATTTAGAGATGTACATTTCGCCTCGTGAGGTATAAACTAATCTGAAAGAACACGCGAGGAAATTAAAAGTCGTAGATGAAAGAAAGCAAAAGGAGAAGTTCGAATTTAATCACTTTCCTGCTAATTATTGAGAATGTGCTCTTATTAATGAAAAAACTAATTTCATCGGCTGCGAAATACGCGTTCCGTAGTAGACACAAATGAAACGAGAGCATTCGGAATAAAGATCGAATCGAAACGTAATTAATGTATCAGGCTATTTTTTTCTTCTCCTTTTTCCTCAATCTAGAAAAAGAATATCCTTAAATCTAATGTTATTGAAACTCAAATTTAATTTAGCCCCGTGGAAAAGTTAAAACCAAGACTGGACGAAAGTGATTTAATCAAGAGTTTTATGTTAGAATTAAAAGCGCTAGTACACGCGAACGGAAGCGAGCTAATACGAAGCATAGCGAGGATCTGGTGTAAAGGAAACGAAAAGAATGAAACAGAAGTTGTTACCTTGTAATTTAATTTTACAGCAATATCATCGCGTCGGAAAGTAAGAAAGTACTGCTAAAGAAGAGAACGCAAAGAGCACTTAATGAGCCGACTAACGAATTAACGATTGAATAAGCTGTTTTTATCTGCGGTACAAATCCAATTAATTCCACGTAATATTTTAAAGGCGAAACCAGTTGTTGTATAAAATATATTCAAAAAGTTTGTTTTAAACTTTAGGAGCATTATACGAGTGTATCACGCTTATGAGCAATATTCCTTCGTCTCTCAACTTTTTAATTATCTTTAATAATTCACGCATAGCACAGAAGTCTTTTAAATAAATTTCATTTGTTTTACGTAGGGACGAATAAATCGGAAAATGTGGAATTACATAAAAAGAAATTTGAAGGAGCTGCGTCTAAATTGTCAAATCAACGAATACATCTAAACGTCTAACAATCACATCGACTATTTTAAGATTACATCGCGACTTGTCACTTGAATATAAAACGGAAAGTCAGAACCGGATCTAAAAAATTGAATAAATGAAAATAAAAGCAACGTGAAATTTTGAACAGCTTCTCTAAGATAGAGTTTATCATTTTACGTATAAGTCTTCTTAATACGACGTTTAGTATTAACGTGTCAAACGTTTCTCCACCGGACGGCGCACGTATCTCTACGTCTTTTAATTCCCAGCCGAATTTTTCGTTCGTAATGTAACGTAATCCACTTACGTCCGGTATCCGATCAAAATTTAAACACGGCTGGTCGTAAAAACTGAATTTATACCTGTCCCGGAAATACAGCGTTACAGGAAGTTGGCCGATTCAACGGGCGAAGTCTTGGTTGGCCGCTGCTTTTGTTCTTGCGCGAAAACTTCAGTTCGGAAAGATCTATGTCGTCCTGTGTGCCTCCGGTTGCATGCACCGTTCGAACGGTACTAAAATGTTTTAGTGCGCGTTTCGACGTGAAAGATGAATCGAGAAATTTTTTAGAGTGAACCCCACCTGCTCCCTGGCACGTCGGTAAATCTTCCTGCATACTCTTTTAAGTGCCAACCGCGTTTCGATTCAATGCAGAGTTTCGGCTCAGATTCTATCTTGTCCGTGTTTCGACGTTTTTAACGACTTTTTCCGACACCCTTTGGAGAGTAACAATCTGCACGGTACACTTTATCTTTTATACTAATAGATTGTGTAACAGGATCAGGGACGGTTCTTTCCAGTCCACATTTTAGAATTTTAGAATTTTACGTACGATGCATAATATACAATTTATAGAATCTTACTAAGAAGAGGTTGTTGAGAATTTTGGATCTTAATAGCTGAAATAATGGTATAGGAACATTAAATTTACACTTAGAATTTATATTAGAATAGTTATACAGGGTGGTTGTTAACTGGTGGTACAAGCGGACAGGGGGTGATTCTACGCGAAAAAAGAAGTCGAAAATATAGAATAAAAATTTTTCGTTTGAGACTTTGTTTTCGAGAAAATCGACTTTGAATTTTCGCTCGGTACGCGTGCACTTTATCACGTCCTCCCCCCCCC
>NT_176533.1:218686-299385 GCF_000188095.3 Bombus impatiens | reverse complement strand
CCCCCCCCTTTCCGCTTGTACCACCAGGTACTAACCACCCTGTATATTTATTTGACAAACGATTTCAAAGATATTCATCGATACACGCTTGCACGCGTCTCACCTTCTTCCATATCAGACTTTTAACTGAACAGTTTGCATTCCTTTATTTTCGAGACGCCGCGCACACACAACTTCCACACACTGATATTCACATACGAGTATCACTACTACGCAGTCAACCTAGTCTAGCACACAAAATTATACATATCTCAATAGAGGTAATGACACGAACGATAAGAAGTGGCTGAAGAGTGAAACGCAATTATAAGAAGATAATAATTAAAATTGTCCTAATACCACCTACACGTGGGAAAACGCAGAAGCAAACACGGCTCTCGAGTATAGAAGCCAATGGAAATACAAATATCGCCACGAAGAATGTGAGCAAAGTAGATAGATGGCTCATGGGCCTGCGCTATAGTCGAAAGAAAAGGAAATTAATGGAAAATGAGGGGGCAAAGACGAATGAGAAACTACGTAGTACGAATACAGGGGGGAAAAACTTAACGTTAGGAGAAGCGAAGAGACAAACAAAAAAAAAGAACACGATGGGGTAAAATTAATAACTGCTTGGTGGAGTGCGAGGAACGAGAAAATAAGGGGAAGGAAATCCACCGAAGAAACGTTAGAGCGAGAAAAGAAACGATAGACGGAATATAAACGGACGAGAATAGCGAAACGCGAATCGCGGCAAGGAGCCGAGAGAGCTGGCTGATGGTAGCTTTGTCTTCGATGAACGGTAAATGGGGAAACGGTAACGTCGGAGGGACAACAATAGCTTATTGTGTGCAGCTAGGTACGTGCTCTAGCGTCTCCGTTGATATACAACCGTGCTTGTTACGTAGCAATGTCCGAAGACAGAGCGAATCGCTTACCAAGACTATACTGGACTTCTCGACGCGAGAGTCCTAATTAGCATGTTACACTGTTAATCTTGGAGAACCACAGCGACTGCTATAAGATGCTGCCACAATGCATCGCACGGCTCCCCGATACAACCGTGAGTGACATTGTTGTTTCGCATTAAACGTCTATCGCGTATGAGTGCTCAACGCTCTTAGCACATTGTCCGCGTTTTTGGTAAATTTACCGTTTTTCGCAGTATCACTGTTTGCCATCGAATTATCTTCTATTTTATCAAATGCACGATTATATAAACGATGCATGTGCCGAAATCAATGTAACGAAATTTGCTTTGAAAATGCGTATGTATTATTAATTCTCATAGGGATAGATCTGTAGCAAACTTTTTAGAAATTGTTTTAATTGCTCCGAGTATATTGAGGTTTATTATTAGATTATGACAAATGGTAGATGAGCGAGTGGGTTTGGAATTTTCATACGCTCTGATACGAAAAACAGGTAACAGAAGTAAAGCTTTTTGTAAATGATTTGATTTATTATGGGAGGTAGATGAATAAAATGAAATTGAATGCAGGGAGATTCATGTCAGAAGCAAAGAAGAGGTAATTAATCTTTTAAAAGTGCATTGTCGCTGCAAAAGGAAAAGATGAGTATAAACATAAAAGCGAAAGATCGTCATTACACGTTTTTATTTAGAACGGAATAGATTTTATGAAATTTTCTTGCTATAAAATATGAGTTAACCAATATATTTAAACACCACTTATATTTGTTTTAATATTTGCAAACATACAGAAAATGGCCTCGTTCTAGCGGTCGAAATGGAATCATAATGTTTTGTAAAAGTAAGTTGTTGTTTCATTAATCAAATTGTAGTCTGGGAAAAGCATTCGTCATTGCATTGGAATCGTAAATAGAACTGAGACAATCTAGTCGAAGTAGTCGCTGTACAGTGACAACACAGCAACTCCCACAGTGCTGAAACCTTGATTACCATGCAGCATGGTTAATCTGGAGTCCTAGAATGGCCACGAACTAGAAACAATGTTCATCCCAAATCTCGTGATACAGAATGGCTTAATGTTGCTTCGCCCATCGAGACTTGGCGATTTCTATGCACTTCCTCCATAAACGTCCTTTCATTAATTGATGATGTAGAGAAAATGCAACGGACATAGTGGAACGTTCCTCTTAGTAGTAATTTAATATGCAAATAGTTTTCTACGCTATATAAGTCGACGTTTATGAATTATCAATTAACCAAGATAAACGGCAAAAGTAATACAGAAGAGAATCATGCTATTATTTGCTATTATTTTATTTATTTTGCTATTATTTTTCTTTGCTTTATTATTTATTTATTTTGCTATTATTTTACTACACGAGTCTCTTATCGTTAGAAGCTGAATCGATCAATTCCACTTTTTTCAAATTCCTCAATGTCATTATGTATTTAAATAATACGATTAACGTCGAATTCTCGAAAAACAGATGATTTGCATCAATCAATACAGGTAACAATTATCTCTAAGGAAAATGTAAAAACATTGATCAGTATGGCTTCTGAATGGATTATACAATTTGCGAAGTATTAGGTTAACACATAAATTCCTCCTGTTTTTATTCTATCGTTGGACGAAGAAAGTGGAATTAATAAAACCTAATACAATAATGATTCAGTTCGTGTAAAAGATATTTCTTTAAAACATGGACCACGCTCAATTTCTTTCCCTGCGTATTCTAAATGAACTTTCCTATACCTATCCTAACAAAGAGTACCGTAACAATCCTACTAGTACTCGTTGTAGAACGTCCTAGGCGACCTATGTATCTCACCCTACGTCAGCATCCATTTAATAAAATATTCATCCCCATCCAGTCGTTCTGGAATAACAACTGCACTTGAAGCTGGTGTCGCGTATATCTTAAAATCCGTTCCAATTTCAAGTCGGACGGATCTGTCAGGACCATTCAGCCTCGGCTCGAGAAAGTACGAATCAGAATTTTAATTAAGCCTTGCATAAAACCGCACGGTTATTCCGCAAGAATATATTCTATCGGATCGAACGAGAGAAGTTTCGCTGTGGATCAACGTGCACGCCACCGGGCTCGCAATTAACGGCCGTTATTACCAGCTGTTATTACACCAAGAACGCTGATCCTATTTCGCCTTACACGTCGTTCCGTATCAAAATAGTCTGAATTATTTCGTACGTGTCCTTCGCTATACGTAGACGCCGCTGCACGAAGCGGAGTATCGTCACGCTGTTACGAAATGTCTACCGGTAGAATTTGAAATTCACCGACGTAATACAAATTTATGGAATACAGTGACAAAGTGATGATACATCAGCACGCAATAGCAGTGACACGGATCCATATTCAGCGTGGCGGGTGTGCGTCGAAGCTTCGCCGCGCCTCGACGGAGCGCGCGTCATCCATCCGTCACTGTTCCCAGGCCCTTGGTACAATTTGCGAATTAAATCGTATAAATTGTAGCGTCTTCAATTTTCCAGAGAGCTCGGTGATTAATCGCTGTTATTATTCACACGTCGCTCAACTTCCTACCTTGCTTCCTCGTATGTTTACTGTCAGCTTAAAGAGTTAATTCGCTGTTTTTAATGCGTTGTCTGCTGTTTGTTCGTTAACCGTGGACATGAATTTATTTGGCTCGATTTAACTTTGGAATAGTAGGTTCGTGATTCCAGCAAAAGGTAATAATATTAACATTGCAGGCACGGTTCAGTTTATTACGTGAAACTATTAAGTTACCCGTAATTTGCGTGTGCTCGATCGTGCGATTCGCTCGTGAAAATTAATTATTTACGAGTACTTGGTTTTTCCGACCGTAAGAAACGACACAAAGGATAAACATCGAAGCGAGATAAACGCCTACTCTTTATCAAGGAATCTGATTTTTAATTAAAAATCCAAGTATATGAAATACACAGGATACGATGGAGCGATTGCTGCGTTAAAAAATAAGAATACGCGCAAGTAATTTTCGTAGCCACCGTATAAACGAAAGTGTACGTCGATAACGAAACCATTTGCGATTCCTTGTAGCGACCTTGTTATTAGCAATCTTTTAACTTCCGTTAAAGAGGCAAAAACAAACGCGTATTTTTGCGCGAGTAAAAAATTACGTGGAAAACTGAATGCAATTATGGCACGTGGCACGTTTCCGTGCCGAGCGGCGATTTTATTCATACAACGCGTGCTCCGTTTTCCACCAGTCTCCTTTTATATTGTGTTTGCACGATCTTCGAAGGACGCGCGATAGATCGATTCGGAATCGCTGCGTAACACAGGATTGTGTCGGCTGTTCTGGCATGGCACAATCGCACCAAGGGAATTCGATATCGATGCACCAGCATATTGAAGATTGATGTTGTTTTTATACGAACATCCCCGTTGTATTGACGCTGGCATTCGTGAGCGGCCCAATGATAGATCGTTGTAACGCGAATTCTGCGCATCATCGTGCTTTCATATCGGCCTCCAGCCTTGCTTTTATGAAATCGTTACATCCTACTTACGCGGAATGGCATTATTGGCCGAGCAATGGTTACTTTTCGCTTGACACGAGACTCCGCTCCGTTATTTATCATCCATGAAAATCCCTGCTTCGTACAAATTGATTCTTGGACCGAGGAATTACGTGCGTGCCATATCTATTCGAGATTATCTTTGGATTCATTTTTGGAGAAAAGTTCCTGTGAAAATATTCGTTTTTCATGCAATTTTCGTACAGTTCTATGTTAGGAGAGAGTTTGGTGACTAGTTACGTAAATTTAATGGAAGCCAGTAAGACTTGATGCGTTATTGTTCGTGTAAAAGATGAATTACACGCGGCACGATGAAATAAAATGCCATCAACAAAGTTACAAAATCAATTTACAGGGTATTTGTATTTTCATCGGGAATAGATTTTACGACGTAACTTCGATGTAACAAGAAAAACGGCCATTCAGGAAGCAAAATTACGCAACGATTCGAAACCATGCTAAAAATATTGTTTGATTCGTTGGCCAGCCAGCTGAAAAGAAAAACAAATTAATGGAACGGTAACTTTATATCGGTGTTATCGTTTCGGTAGAGCTGCAAAGGGAAACAAATTAATGAAATACTGGCAAACTTTGTATCGACTCTAACGGAACTGTAACGAAAAACAAATACCGAAACCGTTGTATTCGGTGGCGTAAGAATAAATAGCACGGCGAAAGTTGTGAAAACCTGTAATTGCGTTGTCGTTTAGCTGGCCGATGAATATCGAACGTTACCACTCATTGACAAATCGTTTGTCTCGTTCTATTTGCAAACCGTGTGGTTTCTATGCTTTCAACCACTTGTTCCTCCGTACGTTTGTCTCGGTAAAACGTTAACGTTGACCTAAAGAGGAAGGCTAATTCTCCGAAACACTTTTTCTTTCCGACTCTGTGATCTCGTACATGATCTATAAATATCACGTTTCAGTCGCTCTATGACGACATTAAGTCTGCACAAGAATTAAACGTCCACCCGTATCAACGCTCTTTCTCCACCAGCCAAGAAAAGAAGAAAAAGAGAAGAAGAGAGGAACGGTTAAGTTGGACAAATAGGAAAAAGAATGAAAGAATAAACATGTTGAAGTCCATCGATACTCTAAATTAACCGAATGATCCCTGCGAACTCGTAGCCAATCGAAGAAGAAATTGGATACGGGTATCTTGAAGAGGTGGACGTTCACCGGTGAAACAGCTCGTTCCACTTTAAAAAGTTTCCACGATAATCGCGGGGTCGTAGCATGCACGCCAGCCCGGGCCCCGGTCTCCTCCTTCTATTTATCTTATTTTTTGCCGAGCACCGTCCACCTCCAAACGACTCCGGTACCGAGTGAGTAATTATTCAAACAAGTAGAGTTGCGAACCACCGGCGTCGTTGCTATCGTCCCGCCTCCCTCGTCCCTCGGCCGTTAGCCCTGGGCGGAACGAAGGGTGAATTCGGTGAAACGGAACGATGGTCGAGAAAAGCGGGGAAAAGCGGAGGGTGCACGGGCCGCTGGGGCGTCTGAGTTGTATATAGGCAAACAGTCGCACACACGTGATAAAGTTGGAGGAAGTAAGTTACAGTTATACCGGGGCTAACCTCGCGAATGAAGAGTTATGCGGGGAGCGTCCTCTCTTCCCCGACTTACCGACTGGCTCAGTGGGGATTAAAACACCGCTAACACGGGCATGTGCCTCTTCTTCGGCTCGCAGCCCGCAATAGTAACGCTGTTACGAGCAACGGACCTGCCACTGGCTGCCACGATAATAACGCACCGGCTAATTTCCTAGAGTCTCGCGTTGTTCACGCGTGATAATACGCTCGAGGAGGGTGGTGCGCCGCTCTCGCAGAGACATTCCGAGTTTCCATCTTTCCACGCCCAGCCTGCCGCCTGGCCCTTGGTTAAATGGGACGGCCGTGAAAACGGTCCTCTGGCTTTCTGGGGCTGCTTTAAAAAGACCGCGTTCTCGTTTTAATGCGCGATTCGCGGAGATAGAGGGAAATATCGCTTTTTTTTTGTGACCTTTTTTCTCGGCTGGCTAAAGTTGCCAACGTCCAAACGCGAATTTTTGCAAAAAGCAAGCGGCGCTCGTTTGTCCGCGATTTGACCACGATTCACTCTTCGAAAAAATGTTATCGCCGAATGAAAATTTCCAAAAATGTGGCATCTGCGTCCTGTGAACTTTCTCATCGACTTTTAAGCGGACCGCGCTTGACCACGATTTCACCACATTTGTCCATCCAGAATTTTCGTTTGTCCAACTTTCAAAAAAGAGAAAGGAATTTTTATTAAATCGGGTTAATTTCGTCGTTCTGGAAAGCGACGGACGTTTAGATAGTAACGCAAGTTCGATAAATATCGAATATGAGAAAATTGATTTCTTAGCGGAAGAATAGTCAGCGCTTCGATCTGGACCACTGTGACACGTGGACAAAACGCGAACAATAATATTCCACGTACGAATCAATGAAAAATGTTCATGGCACTCGGATGTTGAATTTTGAAAAATTTTCGTTGGATGATAACTTTCTTTCGAAGGGTAGACGATCGACAATTTTTGTTGAACGAATGTGGTCATATCGTGGAAAAACGAATGCCGTTCGGCTTTTGTAACAATTCACGTTTGGGGCTGCTACCTTCGGCCAACTTTTTTTTCGTCGTTTTTGAGGTAGATTTTTGGAATGGATGTGAGAAGCTGGGAGGCATACGAATGATCGAACGGGGAGATTCGATGTCTTGGTGATTGACGACGAAATGGGATGGTTGGACGACAGGAAATTGTTTTCATGCCTGGTCTTTTAAAGGAACTAGAATTGGAAAGAATCGTCGCCAGAATGGAAGGGAGCCTGATTTATATTATTCCTTTAGGTATAATTAGGTATATGGGTTTATTGAAATAAATATTTTTATGTATAATTAAATATATTCGTACACGTTATATGTCGCGTGGCACGATAGATTTTTTATATTCCTGGCTATAATTTTTGGAACTGAAGCTATTGAAAAAAGTTTGAACGAACACGTTTGAGAAAGTATTTCGTTACTTCGTATAAGCTTGCAATCAAGACTTGTATTTTGCTTTCCAATGGAATTTTTCATTTCTCTGAAAGATTGGAACGATATGACAGAATCAGAAATCAAACTATGGATAAGCAGCGAAGAGGAGGGAACATAAATTGAAGCTAACTTTTCATATTTCGGTTAATATTATAATTTTCTGCGCCCGGCTACGAATTACTTGATAGCGATTAAGATACCCAAAGGTGGGAATGGTAATGTGTGGCAGGTGGAGGAAATCTTGCGAAATAGTTGAACGTAATAACTGTGTGGCCACAATTTATTCAACTATTATCTTTAATACGTACGTTAGATAAAATCCTAGTTAGGAAATGTCGTTTAAAATTTAAGCGTAGTTTACATAAATGAATACATATGTTCATCTGGAAGACGCTTGACGATTATTATGCTAATTTTTAATTAGAGTTTCGTTTTAATAGCCGAGTTGAATGTAATTAAAATGGAATAGATTTGCGTCTATGTATTTATGAAACTGCTTACATACGGTGTGTGTATATATAAAAAATGTTAATCAAGAGATAATATGCTTAAAAACGCAAGATAAACAGGCAATGAATTCGTAATTTTACTTTGAGCTTTCATGTTGCTAAAGACGGGAAAAAGAAACCTATTCACTATCTCGTAATACCGGTTTTTCTTCTTTTGAGCAACGCTATACCAAAGTACTTTCCACGTGCTTATTTCGAATTACGAAAGAATCGCGTGAAATTTATGTCCCTTTCGTGCTCGCTGCTATCATCACCGCGTATTTCAGACGCGTTAATAACTATCCGCGTTTAATCTTTGAACGCGAAAATCTCGCCGAGACCCGCATAATTGCCAAACGATTCACGGAAGCGAGCCAGCTTCCCACGACAGATATCCCGCATAAATTCATCCGACAGTCGTGTTCCCTTAATGGATCGCAGCCTTGTCACTCCGGAGATTCATCTGACTCCCAAAAAGCACGCGGTGAGGAAAAAAATGTGAAAAGAAAACGGGGAGGGGCGGAGGGGGAAGCAGTAGGAGAAAAGAAAAACAATTAAACGCATCTACGACTAGCAACGGCCCCGAATTCCCAACAAAAGTGATAAATGTCCGGTGGTTTCCATTTCTCGACGCTTCTTCGAAATACCGATACGAAACCGCTCGCGCTCCGCCGACAGCATTACCATAAAGCATTAATATGCCAGACCCCAGAGGCTGTCTGCGAAAGTGGCGTCGGTATCTGCTGAAATAGAAGAAACTACGCGGGCAAGACGGAGATAGAGGTAGCGTGTCTGGTGAAAGGAAGACGTAGAAAGATAGAGGGAAGAGAGTCTCGTGGTAAGATGCTAGGCGTGGGCGAATGGAGAGGGGCCAAAGACACATCCATCGGCAGTTTTTCACGCGGATCCTCGATATCCGGCGGCGTATCCATCCAGCACGCGGCGATATAAATGTATGGCGATGTCGCGTCTCCCGCGAGATGGAATGAATTTGTCAGGCCGCTCCTCGGGAATATCGTTTCCCGTGCTTCCGCTTGTTCCTCCCCGGTTGCTTGCTTGTCGCCGTTGCTTCCCGGCGCGCTTCTTCCTCGCTCGCCTGCGCGAAGATCGATCGGCCCGATAATACGAGTCCCGGCGAAGGATCAAAGAACGAATTCGATGATAGGGAAAAAGAGACGACGGTGACCCGTTCTCGAGTCGAAGCTACGGGGCCAACGACAAGGAGGATGAATCGTGCAACGACGATTGGAACGATAGAGAGGACGATAGGGAGATCGAAGGGAGGGTGCGTTCGAAGGAAATGGCGACGCGCTGTCCCGATATCACGAGAACCGTGATGAACGCAGAGGGAAAGAGATAGCGGGCAAAAAGGGGGAAATAGGGGGCCTAATTTTATACGGTGCTTTCGGATAGCAGCGCAAATCCTCGGCCACGAAATCTGCTTTGGCCTGGGCAAACTTGCCGAGCAAAGAGAAACTCCTTCCTATCTCACTTATCTGGATGAACAGCCTCTTTCTTCGTTGGCCGCGTGTTGCCGCTTCGCTCTGCATCGGATAAAGAGCGTCAGTGGCGGGCCATGCTAGCAGATCTACGCGACTCTGCTGCTGCCCGGCTCCGAACGAAAAGTAATTGCGCGAAATGGAGGAACCGAGTCGACCGTTACGAGACCCGGCCTCGATTCTCTCAACTTTGGCAAATTGAATCGCTCGAATTATACGGCGATCGTGTTTGGACGTCGCGTCACGGGTCAGTCGACACAATTTTGCCATTAATGAGCTTGGAGAGATGGCCGAACGAGCCGGGTACGGTGCAAAAGCTGGGGCTTGGATCGGTTATCCTAGAGAATGGATAATTTCGGCCGCTCGAAACTTGTCCGGAAAATGTGTGATTCTTATGGAACAAAACGTTTAAAAATTGCTAATTTATTCGGTTGCCCCAAAATTTTCTTTCGTTCTATAAGGAAGTAATAGTTGCACGATATTTTTTGTTTTACATTATTTTATTAAGTAGTGTTGCGAAAATGTCGTGCATTTATTATTAACAAAACGAAGGAAATTTTTAGGACAACCTAATGCTCGGCACGATAAAGGTAGAGAAAATTAATTTCGAAGATCCAACCTATAATCTTGTACTGTTTTAATTTGGGTTGAGGGTTTGTTGTCAAATGACTATAAGTATAATGTACATATAAATATAAAAGTTAGATAGTCTTCTATTTATTTTCGACATTGGCTTCAATCATATCGAACAATGATAAATACATCGTATTACGTGATTCGTGTTACCCACCTCGCCTGTAATTATACAAGTTCAATTATTAAAATGGTTGCTGTTTTGCATATTGAATAGCTTGGTTCGTAATGGCCGAGGCGTATGTGCAATTGATCGTTGAAAGTTTAATGACAGCTTGACGAGTGAAATGTATAGAAGCTGAACAATATACGCTGATAAGAAGCTGTTTGTTTAAGGATATGCTATCGGTTGTGCGTTGTTTGTAACATACTTTTCCGGTTGAAACTGATCGTATGTTAGTATTACATTTAATCGACAGCACGGGATAATATTGAAACAGCGCCGGAAAATACTTTACCTGCATTTCATGTCTGCTGAAATTTCTATACCTCTTGAAAGTATGCTTCTTTTACCCGGAACGTTTTCTGGAATATTTAAATTAAAAATAAATATTTAACAGAATACGTAGACTATACCATGAGAATGTAAAGTCTGTGCCTTTAAAATTTATCTCGACGAAACATTATTAGTAACTTATAATACAAGTTACTCGAATAAACAGACAAGAAAACATCGAAAGACACAAAAGACGCGCGATAAAAATACAAAACGTATCGCATTCGCGAGGCTTAAAAATCGACAATATTTTTTACTTTCCTTCAAACAGTATTCACTCGTTCACCTATCTCGATGCTACGGTTTACAAATACCTGCCATTCCTCAAGTTCGGATTTCACCGCGATACTGCTCGATCGAGAGCTATGATTCCCGTGTCGAGTTCTCTTTACTTCGAACATTTCATCGTTCCAATCAGCGCAGCGGATCGATGACAAAGGAATGCTCGATGGACACATGTACGGATGTTCCGCTGTAATCGTCCTTTTTCGTAAAACTGAGATTATACGGAAACAAATCCAGTAGACGCATTTGATTCGTTTAATCGTAGCTGTGAAAATTTTAAATAAAGTACTGTTTTGAGAAGAGGTAAGCACAGATTATTATATTTTGCATGGTTCATGATATTAAGAAACGATGGAGGGAAACACTGTCTATTTTTGTAGTTTCAAAAAAATCTAAGGTTCTAAATATTTGAGAAATTATACTTTTAAGCGTATTATATACTTTAAGAGTATTAATAAATATTTGTAGACGTATTTGTTTCGCTTAGATATGTTTAAATAGTTTTTATGCTCGTATTCTCGCATCAATTTTATAAAATTATAACAATACACTTGGACAAATCGACTCGATGAAGATTTAGGATTAAGTCGTATTTACGAAAATAAATGATTCATATAGAAAATTAGTTGACTAAAAAGACAGCAAAAACGAAATCTGATTATTGATTACTATAAATTAGAAGTATTTAACGATCCAATACTATCGTTCGCTTTTGGTAACTCATTTACAACTAACGCATATATACACGCATATTTCACTATAAAAGTATTGGGTTGGCAACTAAGCGATTGCGGATTTTGTCATTACCATCTAATGGTAATATAATATTCCAACCCAATAACACCGTATAATATCCAAAAGTTAGTATCGCTTCTGTCTTGCTGACTAAATTAAATTCTTTACGCGCGTCGTACTTTTCGTTCACGATTTCCAGTCAGAAGTAAAATCGTTCCGACACATTTAACATCTTGCTGGCCGAACGAACGTGATAACCGTGCGACAGTCGGTCGTGCGAGTTACCACGAGCGTTGGCTACCATAAGATTTCGGACGTCACCGAAACGGAAAACGGTTGTCCGGGATATGGCGCGAAGGAAGCCGCGAAATGGCGCATAAACTGGGTGGCTACGCAAGTTTCAACGCAAACAGCTTGTCCGCCGCCAGTTTTACGACCACCCCGGTACCTTTCGATTTTCGATAGACTCCTTCGATAAGCGGCGGAAGCACGCGGTTGCTCCCCGATCTTGTCGACAGGTCGTCCACGATTACCATTTACGAGCGGACGCGCCATTAAGCTGGCAATCGTACCTTCCACGGATTTCCTACAAATCCGAACGTCCTGTACGCTTTCACCTTTGTCTCGATGATCGAATTTACCAGCTAAGACTGTCCGAAGTGACGAGCCACGACCTGCCACGCGACATTCACATTTTTAGAGCAACTTTGTTCTACCGTTCGATATCAAAGATGATATATGGATAATGGATCGCATCAGATGCATTATCGAGTAAACGAAACAATAAATACAGTTCGTAGACAAATTTTGTCGCCACTGTGGTGACATCCAGCTGTGAATACTCAACGGATGAAACAAACCTCTGCTTTACTTTCTTACAATTTTACTCGCAAACGTACGAATTTGCACAAATGTCCGCGGTCTACTTGTAACAATGCCAGTACTTGGAAATCTTGAAATATTCCGCAGAACTCTACGACTGTACTTCACTCCGCGTCTCATCCGCAACTAATTGCGACCTATCAGGGTAACGTGGCTCTTAATGAAAGACACGCTTTTCAGTTCCTTTTGAACTGACTCTTTGCACGATGAAAACCACGCGGATCATCGTATTCGTGTGCATGTCGGCAGAACACGCTCGTCTCGCAAGACGATCGGTGCGCGTTGCCCCTTGATAAAAACTCGCGATCCCGTGAGAGTGTTTCCCCTAATCGGAAGGCTGGATGGCTGGCTCGAAAATGGGACGACGGTGTGGTTAAGAGTGAGGACGCGTGATGATTTAGTCGACACTTTTATGGAAGCCGTGTAACGGCAAGAAACGGAGATAAGTAGGCCACGAATGAAAGGAACCCAGCGGGTGTACGTGCACCGACAAATAAAGCCGCTCGTGTACTAGGAACGCCACTTGTGCCTCGTGTGCCAGGGTTGATGAATTTAGCCGCCCCACGTCGACCTGCCGTCTCCTTGCACGCTTCGCTCGGTTGAAACGCCTCGCACCCGCTTCTTGCTTCAAGATGTATGCGCAAGAGATGTAGATCGTTGTTCACGCAACAACGAACAACAAGACGAACAGCTCAGATTTGAAACTTTCACGACGATTAGACGACATATTCGTGGTTCTTGCCGTAGGTTTAAAGCCGTGTTTTTTTATTAGTACGTCGTGGAATGATAGAAACTGTGAACATTTCTTGACGTGTTTGTTTCGGAATAATATCGTTCATGTTTATTGCGAATTATTCGAAGTTACTTTGGAAATTATTCATTTTCTACTGTTTGATGTAATTGTACTTTGCTTCAACTATGCTGGTTAAAAAGTGTAATAAAATGTGATTTATAATTATAAAATAGTTACAACATATTAGAAAGAATACGTGAAATCAATAACCACGTTTTCATGCGAATTAAGGGTATTTCGTCGTATTTTTCGCAATTTCGAAAAATACTTTGATCAAAGATTACTGTTTACATATTATTGAAATGAAATATATATGTTAGCAAATTGCTGCAATATTTTCAAACCAACGAAATTTCTATTCTACAAATTGACCATTCGTTTAACGTGGAAATTCAGGTCTCTAAATTTTCTTAGAAATCTCGAGTGATTAATTACGGAGTTATCTCGTAAGACATTTCTACTTGCACGTTTCTTTCTATTGGAAAATCTGAAAACACGTTCCAAACGAATCTTCGTAATCCTTCTTCTGGTCTAATCCGACAGTTTCTCTCGATTGCACCGAGAAAGGAGTACGACTTTATCCAACGAGTGATCCGTGCACGAAATGGCAAAAGTACTTCGTAAGGATGTTCCTTTGGCGAAGGTATCGCTAATGAAAATTAGCCACAAACGGCGGCTAATTACGCGAAGCGGCAGCAAGCGCGCTCGTTAAACGGCCTTCGTCTTAAAAATGTTCCATTAAATGTTAGGATCGAGAGGCTGCTTGAGGACACGTCTAATTTATAGAGGCGGACGAAATAACGTGGCACGACGAAGCACGAAATAATTATTTGGTCGGGTGTTTCCAAGGATTGCTTGATGGAAATTAATTGGATTTCTTCTTTGAATGAATTACATTACAATGAAATAAAAGTCTGTATCTTGCATTTAATACGCGATAGATTTTTTAAACAATCGTTTAGTTAACGAACAACCATTTTATTAATGGAAAACCTGGGAAAATATTACCGATTATTCCGTTTTGAATTTTAGTTTAGAAATAATACAGTTACGAAATAAAATATCGACCGACGTAATTTGATATTCGAATTTTTTATATCGCGTTTTTTTTCATATTATTATAAATAACGAAAATGTTCGAGATTATTGGCTGTCTCTGTGCATATACATATATCATTCGCGAGTAGTAATCGTGGAACAGCAACTTTAATCCTAAAGCCAAGGGCCAATAAATGGCACTCCTCCGCACGTAACGAACCGAAGTACAGTTCACGCAAGATGGATGCTGCCATTTATGCATCCTTCGGATAGTTGATTTGGCACAACAGGGACCCATAAAACGGGCAATTAAGCGAAGATTAACTCCTCGGGTCATAGTGCGTCGAGTAGGCCAAAAAGCATCCCCTTGCAGCCTCTCATCTGACCAAGCTTCTCGTCGCTACCGTTCTACACATCCATACGAAATCCAAAAGCAGAGCCACCGACACTATAGCAGAGCCTCATAGGCAGCAGGATTTAAAGGATTCCGTTAATAGGGTTACTCTGGCTGGCTGTTATGCGGTCGTAACAGCGCTTTCTAGCAGAGTCCACCTCGAGTCACAGCCTCGTCGAGCCTGATCAATGCTGAATTTCTCGTTTCTCGGATCTCCTTGATGAGATGCATTTCATTAGCACGTTGCAGATTACGCGAATTCAGGCCGTGGTAACTACTTCTCAACCATTTCGTTTGCTGTTCCGCGAACGGAACCGCGCCGCTTCAAGCGCTGGATTTTGAAATTTCGTTCTCGTTCCCGTGATCCTCTTAAGACCGAACCAGCCACTTGATTTTCAGTTTCCTCGTTAAATAAACGACGCTAGTTGTGATTGGATGTGGAGTACGTAGAGCGAAATGGCGAAGGTAAAGAAGCGATGAATAGCGTAAAGCGAATATTATTTTCTGCGCTAATTGGACGAATGATTATCGAAGTGTAAAATATTTTCGAAGAATCGCTCAAAAGATTTCATCTATATGTACGGACTCAAACGTATTTAAAAAATCAGTCGTTTAATTAATTATAAAATCTGGGTTATTAGAAAAAGAGAATTTCTGTAGAATACTTAAACAGTCATTAGCCGTATTTGTGCAACGCGAAATGTACGAAATGACAAACAATTTGACAATGACGTTATACGTCATGATGCGATATCAATAGTCATAGTTTTTAAATTAACAAAATGAATTAAATAACGAATTAAGTTGCTTTGTGTCGGTAATTAGTTCTTGCACTGTCGTTATAGTTGTCATCCTCGGGCGAATAAATTTTTCTCTTCTAATTAAACAAATTTTCCCGAAACCACTTACACGGCAAACTAGCTGAATTTATGGACACTTGAGATTAAAGGGAGTTGCCAACTAAACTCATTTCTATGGAGAGCGCATTTAATCAAAATGACCCACAATGTTCTGTTAAGCACTACATTTGATTAGTCGCGATAGTTATCAGCTTGGAACTTCTACTAAAGTATCCACCTAATCTACAATGTGACGTTCGATTTGGTGTAACGATCTAAAAGAAGTAAGACTTATACGAACGACGAAATTTAGCGAAAATTGCGTGGAAACTTAAATAGATCAACGAAATAACAAGAAGTAAAAGCAAGAAAAGTAATTAAAAGTTAAAAGAGAAGTTATTTCCGAAGCTCAGGTTAATCAACAGAAAAGTAATAACAATGAAACAAATATGTGCCTTATTTTTCTTTATTTTCTGAAAATAAAAATTAATCTCTGTATTTAAACAACGTACTGTACACATACCTCTCTCACTTACACATTTTAACACCGTCTTCTTAACAGTAAACAAAATTTATAGGATATCTACGATTTGCCTTAAAAAGTGTATAGGATAAACATTTAAAAAATGTCGCAGTTTCAAAGATGAGTGAACTTACAAACAATCGAATTAACCCCTCGATCGATCGCGGGATGATCCACCCACATACGAAACGAGAATCGTCGGAACCATTGTCAGGCATCGAATGAAATTGACAAAGCACAGTGGCGATCTTTTAAAACGTACACCAGAAGCGAAGAAGTAAAGAAGAAACGTGACACGCAAGTACCTACACGCAATTCATCCCGGAGCAATTCTTTACCCGAGCGTGGACTCTTCTTCTCGCTCGCAGGGACGTAGACACATAAATTTCTCTATCTCCGCGCTCATTACAATTTTATCTTTGCTCCGTTTGATTTATTCGAGAAGTTCAGTAACTTCACCATTGTGCCCGCGGACCGGCGAAGATTGCATTGTACGGTGCAGCGGCGAGCAGCAAAGGGAGAGGCAAGTTTCGTTCGCGCGATATGCTCCAGCAACCTGAGTCGTAGGAATATTTCGTCCCTTCTCTCTCCGCCTCTGGTTTCACCTTCTCCGCTTCTGGCGAAGGATCTCCTGGCTCGCGGTGGTCCAGGGGAATTTTCTTCACGGCGTGTCCGCCGGATTATTCCAGGGAGTCGGCAGTTTAATTAAAATTTAAGGTAAAGCGCGTGTTTGTAAGCCATAAGTCGGACGATGCTCGTTAAGCGACACCGGCCGCGCCATTAATTATTGTTACAGGTGTTGGCCGTTGGTGATGCCAACTTAATTTCACGATTCGTACGGAATCGACGTAAATAATCGAGGTACAACCCGTGCAACGTTTAATTTATGCGAGCAACAGAGATATCGTCGTTTCTCCGCTGCCTGCACTCCGTTCGCTAATTGAAACGGTAACGCGAATTTCATTCCGCTCGATCATTTTTTAACGGCCGAGTTTCGTCCGCGACTAATTGGAACCGCCCACGTAAACGCGGCCGCGAATCGCGAAATTAGTTTTTAAGTGGCCCATGGATTTTTCTAGGAATATACTGATTCCGCTCCGAGGCAGTTCATCCCTCCTCGTCGGGATCGTTGGAGGAGGAGGAGGAGGAGGAGGAGGAGGAGGGCTTAATCTGTAATTTATCACCTCAGTTTGTTTACTCGACTCGTTAGTCGCGAAATTGCACGATGGCCATGTTTTCGAGATGTTTGGGCGAGTATTGAGTTTTGTACAGGTGTTAGAGATTTTTCGGAAGTTCGTGAAATAGATTATGTGCAGGGATTAATATTTTCCAAGGCTGATATAAGGATTAAGTAAATTATGATTGGATTAAAGGCGCATTAGACTTTTTATAAGTGTAATCATACGTGCAATGTCTTCTAGGACGTTTTCTATGGGTTTAGTAGGGGCGAGTATAGTAATACGATTCACACTTGATGCATCATTTTTTAAGTTGTTGAATATTTCAACGCTTCATTTATTTCTCGAAGTTTATTGACAATTCTTTCGTTAAATAAACGATGTATCTCATCTCAGTGTTTAACTTTGGGTTAATTCCGTCGTTCTCGTCGCTCCTTCTTTGCATTTATAATTCTTCGAATATTTTTTCATGTATAATTTCGAGGAAAAGCATGGAATATGCGAAATATTAATAGAATGCAAATACATTGAACGTTGAATACTGAAGCCAAATATTTAAAAAACCGTTATGTTTCAGCAACGTGTAGCGAAATATAACATTCGTCTCGGATCGTATTATGCAAATCCGAGGAGAACAAGAGAGTTAATGTCAGTGCAGGCTACAAGTTTACAGCTTGATCAACAATCCCTACGGTCGTATAACGTTATTCATGCCAAGAAGCTACAAACGAAACTATTGTCAAAGGTCAAAACACGATAAAGGTTCCGGTATCAGGTGGATCGTGGATCATAAACGGGAACAGCTGGCATATAGCAAAGTCGGAGCGACATGTCATCTTTAACGACCCTACAGTGGCAAAAGCGTGTCACTGTTACTTTCCATCTGGGCTCAGGAGCGGCGAAACAATTCCTCAGTCCCAACCCTGTGGACCATCGTGTCCGAGTTGGTTCTCGGCTATTCGCACGGCGAACCTTTCTACGAACACAATACATAGTGAAATATAAATGCACGCCGCGCAGAAAGTAGGACGAGGGTTCGTTCACGGCGCTTGATGATTATACTAGACGGTTGCGGTATAATCGAATATGGCACGATCGATTGTTTCTTTAATTGAAAATTTATAATCTCAATGAGATGTAGAAACTTGAAGTTTTAGTAAAAATGCTGGAATTAATTTGTAAGGATAAGATTATTATATCATATAGATATTATAATATTTTATATTACTTTACAGAAATCGATAAAATAACATTAAAATTCAAAGTTTAATTTAGAATAAATATCGATGGTCTTATAGTAAAATATCGTACATATAAATTACCTTTGAGACAACAGCGTAACATCTTTTGAAAATTCCTATGAGAAACGGTGATTAGACCTCGATGTTGGATCGAGATGAATTTTAAATGAGAGAGTTTAAAGAAGTGGGTAGCTCGCGAATCGCTGTATCTATTAGTTAATTACAAATTAATTGTTATAATAATTATATTAGAACGAAAGGAGGTATCGATCCATCGTCTTGCGTCATTAGTTGGATTTGTCAACTTTGCGCTAATTTCTCGCACTTTGGAACTTGATCTAACAGAATTCTTTCGATTTTTTGTTTCAGGTAAGATAATATCGATTAAAAGTTCTCTTCTTTTTTGTTTGGTGAAACGCGAATGCCGAAAGAAAGGAGTGAGTACTGTAATTTTTTTACATTATCGATTGTTTTCCGCGGTATGAATTTCAATTTAGTTTGATTGAAAAATAACGATGATCACGAACAAACAAAATTATTTTGTTCACTGTTCAAGGTTCACGAACGTTTCAATTACGTTTGAATATTCAAAAATTTATAATTCCAATTTTATATTGAATTCCAATTCAGATTGAAAGAGTATTATTTACAATGTAAAAGTAGAAACTTAGAAATCTAAAGAAATCTTAGAAAAGTAGAAATCTATCGTACCTTTACGTAAAATCTCGAAGCTAAATTTTAATCTCGTACGCGATTAATCCAAGCATAAAATCCATTTACACTTTACACGAGTGCAGTTTCTAAATAACCGATACGTAGAGCTCGACGATTGAGTCAGGATGATCTATCGAGCTCTCCGGGTAGTAATCGACTTACGACGATTTACTTTTTCCGGGCGCGATCAATCGGTCCGCGGCGCACAGCCGCGCATCTCTACATGTAATTACGGTTTCCAATCATCTAGTCAAACGTTGAAGCGCTCGTTTATGAGGAAACGCATCCCGCCACGAGTAGGAGAGAAACGAGGTGGTTAAACAGTCTGGTAGAATCGGGGCGGGGTTGATTGGAATGGTTTGAAACACAGCCGAATTTCCTATGATTTTCCGCAAGTTTCGCGTACGAATTTCGTTCCGTGCCTAACGTTAATTCGCCGGTCGGATGAGACGTTTCTGAATTCGTATTCCCCCATCCGTCGTTTCGAGGCCGGAATAAAGCGACGTCGAATTTTGCCGAGAGAGTTGAAAACGGTGCGCTTAATCCGAAACGCTTTTGAATTCCACTTCGCGACTCTGTGTTGCTTTGCCTTGCTCTGCTTTGCCCCGGCCTGTTTGCCCCTTTTTTGCTTTCGTTTCGCTTTCAGCCTGACACGCACCACGTTGCTGCGTTTCTACGAACAACGCGCCGCACCGCATGCTTGTTCGCCTCCTACGGGTGACAGATCTAATGCGTGTATGTTTGAATAAGAGCTCGAAACGAAGTGGTAGTTTCGAATCGGTAGGAAAATATATTCGTGTTTGTGGAATAAGGAACGAAGGGAGATATTTGCAATCGGTAGATTTTTTCTTTTTTCGTGAAAAGTAGCCGTTTGATCGCGAGTTGTGCGACATACGTAAATGCCGCAAGAAGTAAGTATGCGTAGCCATAATTTTCAATCAAACTTTCTTTTTATTAGGTTTCACGTTTCGTCTCTGTAGTAGCAAATTTTTGTGATCGCATGAAAGTACCACTAAATAATGCGAAACTTGTTACAGTCAGGTATAACCAGTTGGTATATAAATGCAGTAACAGGTGCGGTGGTGTACAAATATCTACCTAAAACAAAGTAGCAAGAACAACGAAACGCAAAATAGAAAGTCGTATACCGAAATTTCTACCTGAATTAACAGAACAGCTTGATTAAATATTTTTGGATACGGTTTCCAGTATGGTTTGCTTTCATATGAGTGGAATGAAGGCAGACGAAACCTTTCAAATTCTACCATCGGATACTCTTGCATTGCTTTATTGTGATTCAGCGGTTGCTAAGTTCTCCTTCGGTTCGGATGCCTCTTTTTAATGTTCTTTCTGTTTCCTACAACGCGTTCTTTATAACTGGCGTACGTGTTTTTGAAGAAATTCGAACGACGCTTTTCCTGACGACGATGTTATAAATATTGATTATGCAATTGAGGAGTTCTTCCAGAGAAAGACGTCATACGATAAAATAGTGTATTGTGCGAATCGTCTGGAAAATTTATCTATTTTATATAAGCAATTTTCTAATTATTTATGAATTGTTGGTTTTCTAGTTTACGAAACTTAATACAGTAGCAGTTAATTGCTTCCCCTATAGAGTTACAAGACTTCCACTTCACATATTAATCTGTGCTTTAAAATACAACTGAGAAAGCAAAGAGAATGTACGCGTTACATAAACTTTTACGCGATACGAAATTACATACGATCAGCCAAGCGAATTAAAAAATCTTTCACAGTACATACAAAAACTAAAAGCTAATAATATAATATCTAACCTATAACAAAAATAAACAAACATTTACGAAATTTAATGTTATTTAATAATTTAATATTTACATAGTTATAATAGCTCTTTATATTTATAACACAAACTAAAATAAATACTGTATAATATCGGAACTATTTGACTAGAAAATTCGAAACCTGTATATTTACCATAAATTTACAAGGAAACGCCTCAATTCGACTTGTGTCTTTCAGCTACTTGTGTTTAAATTCTACAAGCAGAGAACGTCTCTCTGTACAATCATTTCTCAAACTTGCATAAAATTAAAATAAACATTTCATTCCCTAGTCGTGCCGTTCGTATAATAGAAACCCGACCAACTAATCCACTCCATCGATGCTAATTCCACCAAACAAATCAAATTGTCATGGTGCGAAAACTAATGTGGAACGAGTCCGGAACAGCAAGTTATTCGTCGTATAATCAGTCGTAGAGGAACCCTCGTCGACCAGAACCGATTGAAGTCGACAATCTCGTCCGACGTAACTGTACCGGTGCTAGTACACGAGGAGAGGTCCGATGAGAGGAGACCTTGTCTCAGAATGGCTGATCCGATTCTGGCACATCCTTGTCCCGGTAGGACAGTAATTGTCGCTCGTTCTTGAAATACCCGCGTCAGATATTGCGTGTTCCAACAATAGAGCACAATGGGAGACGGTGTCAGGCCGAGGAGAATAGTCCAAGGCATCCCATCTTCATCTATCTGTCTGTACATTTACGCCTGTAATTCTCTTTCTCTATCCCTTCCACATCCCGATTAACGGACGAGAGTTTCGGCTTCGTTATCCTGTCTATCTTGGCTGCTTGTGTTTCTCTATCTCTGCTTCTGACGTTTGTCTCCCTTTGTTTCCTACGAGATTGCTGTTAGCTTGCCGAAATGGAGCAGGAAGATTGAAAAATGACACTCGTTAGCAGCTGCGGTATTCTGCGACTCTGATTTTAGATGCGTTCTATGCAGCTACACTGGCACACGTAAGTACTCGAACACTTGCGGACGAATACCTTCGGTGAATATCGATAATGCTTTTTATAAGACGCTTTTCCTAGTCGTTTCATTCTATTATTTTTTATATATTCGGTTTTTTTCCATACACCGGAAGTTTCCTTTCCAGAAGAGTGACAGACTTTACGTAGCTGTAGTTGTAATCTGAACGAAAAATTCATGTTTTTTATTAGGCGGTAGTTGGTCGTATTGGATGCAAAGAAAATAGAAGTAGTCTCCTTTTAGAATTGTCTCTAGTTACGATCAGTCAGTGTCAGTGCGAGTTCGTTTCATTTTGAAAAATTCTTCTTGCAGCATTTCTTCTCTGCGTCATGAATATTATGCGGTATATTCAAACCTGAACATCGCGTAATATTACGTATGTTTTGAATTTTCATTAGCACCGTTATGAGGCTCCTCTATCACGATTACATCGGTAAAGTTTCAGTCTAAAAATATGTATAGAAGCTGAAAGACATTTAGCATAAGCATTAGGCAAAACATTACTGTTTTAAAATATTTGTAGCATTTTTAAAAATACTTCAGATATCTTAATTACGTATGTTGTTCTTTTTGAAGCAACTTCTTTCCTGTTATTCTTTTTCGCCCAATTTTTTGTCCTGTAAGTCACTTACATCATCTTTTCTCACCTATAAATTTGATCATCTCCTTAAATTTCTTCAACATATTGGGTTGGCAACTAAGTGATTGCGGATTCTGTCAGTATCACCTAATGACAAAATCCGCAATCACTTAGTTGCCAACGCAATAGTTCCTTTACATAGACTTGTACTCATATCTACTATAATAATCGCTCTGAAATACCTTTAGAGAGATATTCACTTATTAACATTTACATTTGTGAAGCTTCTTAAGAATAATTCAGTCAGCATCGTTAATTGCGCTACGTCAGAGTAGAATCGCAATAGAACGTGCGTAATTCGTCAGATTACAGAGACGATTTCTGAAGGGCGTCTTACGTGATGGATTCGGTACGCAGTTCCACATTTGCGTTGGTAATCTGTCAGGGTCGTGTAGCAAGTGCTGGTACCAGCATATTTAGACCTTTGATTAGAACTGGCTTGGATCGTCAATTTACCGTTCCGAACTCCAATACAATCGTACCAGTTATCAACTGTTAATTCTAGAGATAAGTGGGCTCGAAATCCAACGTGGAGATTCTACTCGAACGTCCCTCGAATACTAATGCGTTTTAATTAGTTTCATTGCTCCTCGTACGACTAAGGAAGGTATTCGCAGTCGTTATCGATATCGATCTCGATTGTCTAATGTCGGTATGTTTGTACAGCTTACAGCTTGCCAAATAACCTTCTTTGACTGATGTTGTGTGCGATTCGTGCCAAGGGAGCACGCGTGAAGCGACTTTAAAGTGGAAAGAAAATCGAAGTTCTCTGGTATTTGATTCTTAATCTTTAAGTATTTTAAGTAATATTTAAACGAATATCTAAGTTTTTTTTGCGACATAGAATAATTAAGTAATAGAAGCTTAAAATAAAAATAGTTTTCTGTCGTTCATAATATTCGTATTAAGGGTAAACGCGCTTACGTGCGCGTATTAGAATAATGTAATATTTATCAATTAATTGGAGGTGAAAATAGGATTAGTTTAATAAGATAACGTTGCAACGCTTTCAAAATATTTATATACTCCGTAAATATCCAAATTAAAGAAAGACTCGGATGACCCAGTTCTGGTTTTTTTTTTTTTTGGAATACCATGAATAGTAGAAACGAATTCAGGGTATAATAGGAGGTAGAACAACGCTTTATGTAAATTAACATTTCCTTTTGTGAGATTTCATTTTAAGGAAAATCGTTTAAAAAATTCATTCGGTCCTGTACGATAAATTAAAAAAAGTGCGTATACACTAACTTTTCCAATTTAGTATCGGTAATTAATATCGATTTATTATCTACAAAATTAATTGATAAATCTTACCGTAAGACAACTAAATTTATCAACGAGATGACTTTATCTGTCAATAACAGAAATGTAACATTTAAGTGAACGCGAAACTTTAAATTGTAAAATCATTGATGTAACTATTTTTTCTCTCCGTTGTCTCTAGAAATTGAATCTGTGTATACGTTATAGCAGACACCGCGAACAATTATCGTTTAATCAGTTTCTAACAAGCGGGCAAAGACATTCCACGTTTTACGTGGCGATCGTGGAAAGTTCAATGAACGAGTTTAATCGGGTAGCGGAGAATTTGAGGCGAGACAAGAGGGAAAGGCAGTTTGCTCAAGGTATAGGACGGGTACCTAATTACAAGACAAAGGAGCAAATGCTATAGATTAGCTCATTAGTAGAACGCTTGTCTCGTAATACTATTAATTCATCCTGTGGCAACGCCTATCATGTGTACCACGTTGAGGAGGCTGCTCAGAGAATCTCGTCTTGCAAAGGCTAACATCAGACACCGAACGGCCGATGAGGCAGTTGCTTTATGGTAATTTGATCGATAATCGAATTCTACGTCTTTTTGATGAACGATTTTCAAGTATAAAGCTTCTTATTTTATTGGGTAATCGGAGATCTCTTTTCGTAACGCTGCTGAGTTTTAATCGTTTCTTCCGAGTTCGTTAAGCAATAACAGATGACGTGAAATATTATAATTGGCCGTGAGCATGTGTATTATTGGTTGTCTTCTCTGGTTTCGATGAAATCTCTTGATCTAATTTCATTTCTCTCATTTTTATTTATCGTTTATTACGTTGAAATTAAAATATGAAATTAAAATAGTAGGATAATAATAGGGAAAGATATTTCTTCTTAGTTTTCTCCAATCTAAAATTAGTTTACGAAAGTTTTGAAAGAAATTCATTCGTAATGAAGTTCTAGCAATTTTTAAAACATTTAGTTATAAGAGTTATTCTTGCAAATGTAGCATGCAATAATTATGATAAAATGTACGTCATTTTCTGTATAAAAAATAAAAGCACCTTTACAAAGCGCCTCTACTGACGTTTGTAATACACACAGTCAATTTAAAATATTCATATCATGACAAGTATTGGATTATAAAAATCTGAAATAATGTTGTTAAGTAACATTGTGTCGCATAGAAGAAGAGTTAATTTCAATAACGTACATTCATGTCAAGGTAAAAATGGATATAAAAGTCGGACACAAAGCCTTTCCACTCGTTCAATCATGAAAAGCTACGATGCAGTGGGACATTTTGTTTTCCTTTGATTGACTACAAAGGTTGAGAAAAGTGGAAAGAAATGTTTAAATCAGAAGCAGTTTAATAACAGAATGGCAATTTTAGAAGGCAATTAAAATATGAAAGCAACTATTTAAAACGGGTTGAAATGATTAATGCAGTTAATGGGCCACTAATATCATATTAAAAGTAAACTACACTTGGTACATTGTTTTTCCAAACGTTTTACGATAACAAATTTTTAGTTGCGATGCCAACTTATATTTTAACAAAATTGTTTCATCGACAAATATATTAAACTAGTTTCAGACTGAAATATGATTCGCCTGAGGTAGATAATAAGCCACTATTATCGTGCAATGCTTTAAAACGAAGAGAACCGTTGGAAATATTTACTTGCTCGTTATATTTAAACCTATCATTTCCATAGCATCTAGTTATTAATGTGAAAGTAACCCAATGTAAAATAATCAACTAAAGAAGAGATTACTCTTTATAAATTGAACGATAAACGAATAACATTAATCTAGTTTAACAAATATTTCTTACCAATACTCTTTTTAATTGCAAAATCAAATAAAAAATCCTCGCATGAATTTGTTGGCAAAATACATTGAATTTTGCCACCTCCTCTACAAAACACAATTAATACCACGTGTATCGTATTTTTCACCTATCGGATAGATTCGTCGTCTTCGCATGGATGACATATAAGCTGCACTAAACGAAGCAGAGAACATTCTAAATCCACATCATTTCCAAAGTATTTAAAGTTACGCGAATGTCACGGCGCACCCTCGTCCCACGCAATCACCCATGCCAGATGCGCGATCGATGGTCCTCGTGTCCTTGAGTGAAATTCCAGCGAACCCTTTCTCGTTCCCCGTTGTGAATTCGCTCACCGGCCATTACCGGGAATCTCTCCTCGCCTCGAAGGCACGAGGAATTCCGACATCACTTTCAATTTGTTGCAATTGTCGGAGGCGAAGTCCGCCGGATGCGCTCGCATCCCTAACGACTTTTACCGGCGGAACGATCGCGCCCTTAGAATTCGTGGAGCGCGCGCGTACGCGAAACAAACGAGACCGACCAAAGCAGCTTGTTCCACGTTGTTGCTCGAGTAATGCCGTACAATTAGTCAGTGGTTGATGTACTCGCCCGGTTTAGTATTATTGCGCCCCTTGCACAATATCCACGCCACTCCTTCCGCGTAGCTTCCCTTCTGCCGATATTGCGTTACGCCAAGCATCCGCAACTACCGAACCGTATAACCGAGTAGAAACACGCTCTGGGTTATGACCGATTAAATTCCGTTACTTTCTCTCTCTGTCTTCTAGCTGCTGCTTTCTCTCCTCTTCTTTCTCTTCCTTCACTTCCGCAGATCGTTCTATAATTGCGTCGAGAGTAATCGGTATCGCGAGCTTCGTGGCAAGAACTTAGTAGGAGAAATTCGTCGAAATACGTAAGGTTCTGTAGATTTGTTATTGTTTTTTAATTTACCAAACAAATTGCGCATCGTTTTGTTGGAAATTCTGATTATTAAATTCCTCTGTAATTGATACGAAACGATAGAGGTGGAATTTAGCAGTTCGAGCATAGTCGAATTAACAATAAAACAGAGTATTTTCATTGTCGTGGATATTATTTTATTTCAACAATGCTGCTTGCCATATTCCAAAGTTGAGATGCGATGACGATTGGACGTCTCACAAAATTTCGTGAATTTGTCATCTGAGATACCATGAAGTTTCTGAAAGGTTTGTACCTTTGGATCGATGGGTTGTTGTTTCTCTTTTTGACCGTGTAATATACCAAAGTACACTTTTTTAATTATTAATCTTCGTATGCAATGTTTAAGTAGAAAATGTTGCAACTTTGAGCCAATCATTTCGCCAAACCGCTTGAAGTCGAATATTTAAACTCCTCCATGTTCATCAGGTATATCGAAGAGGAAAAAAAAGAACAAGACATTCGAATATTTAGCCGAATATCATCCAAAGAAGTACTTCAATCACTTACCGACCTCGTTCGAGGATAGTTAGGGAGTTCACGTGATACAAACGTTTAACAAGTTCGTTACACTTATTATTAACGATATTTCTTTCCGCGTTGGCTCACTTCCTTCGATATTGCCTCGTCGACGAAGCTTCCACAGCCATCGGAATGCGTTTCCCCAGCAAGTTCTATCGGTTTATGAACGATTAAATTTCATCAAATATCCATTACAGGATGTAATTATGCCGTGAAAAGCACTCCAGTTATCTAATATCCCCTTTGAAACGTCATTTCATTAAATTATCGATAAAACTTGGGAGATTAAACTCTACCATCGCGAGATCGCGTCACCTTGGAATTTTCTCGCTAAAAATTTTATATAACAGGGGAGGATCGATAACAGTGAACGATTGAACGTTCGACGATCGTGTGGAAATAAGCGTGAAAAATTAAGAAATGTATTTTACAATAAGATGTATGTATTTTAATATTTTGAATAGTTGGTAACGTTATATTTTATTGTACATTCGGGTTATAATAATATAGTAATTTGGATTAAAACGATATTGTACATTTAAATGATATTCCATTATTTCAAAATAGTGGTAGTATCTCGTATTTCTGAATAAATGTCTATCTAATAATTTGCTTGTAAACTCTCTACTCTCGTGTCACAGTGCACAACAAGACTAAATAGTAATTTGTAAACTTGTTTGGAAGTTTAACAGTTTAGAGATATAACGACAGTTTCGAAACTATTTTCATGGAATACGAACGTCAGATATTAATTCACATAGTCAAATTATATGGCAACTTTTTTTTGCAACTTCTTTCAACGAAATTGCTTTTAATGATATTCATGATATTCATACATATAAAGATTTTCATAATGTAATTGAATAACTTCGATGAAAAGGTTTGAAGAATGTTAGATCTGACAACAGTACCTGAGAAAATTCAATTTCAAAGATAAATTACAAATTAATATTAAATTCACAAAGTTAAAATCTTTGTTTAGAACTAAAAATATCTTTCACGATCAAAATGTTTCTGATACCATTAAGAAAAGAACTTGCGTAATAATCTAACTGACACACAAATCGTTTGTCATTTCTTCTTAAAATTAATATATTAATTTAAAACGATATGTATACACGTTTTCCCTTGCCATCCATAGCTTTCAATAGATATAGATTTTTCTGTACGAATAAGAATTTAATTTGATATTAGTTTTCCTGACGATGAGTAATCGTGTACTCGCACTTTGCGCTTACATTTTGTTATCAGCCCACAACCGAAACAGTTTCAGGTCTGCCCTGAAGAAGTAGGGTACATCATCTACGAAACGTTGGACCAAAATGCGAATGCAAAGTGTAAGTGCAAGTGCAAAGTGTAAAAAAGTATCTCACCATCGCGAAAGTTTGAAACCCAAGATAACTTATTCCGCATTCTTTACAGAAACCTATCTTCTCATATATAAAATATAAGAAACTCATTTTTTAGATTTTTCACCCAGGTAGAAGAATTTTGACTTGCTGCTATATATTTTCCTATTAACTTACACCAACGTATTAAATTGTCTCCAATTCACTCGTTGCATTGGAACGTCCAATTGGAACGTTCAAAACCAGCATCACTAGGTTCTCTAGACGTAAAGTATAATCGCTTAATTAATTAATTAATTAATGCGTATAAAGCACGATGGACCGTCATTACCGCGAGGACGTTTGTTTTCACATGGATCTTCGACAGAGACAGTTGACCTCGTACGGACCTGACCTACAGGGACTATCTTACGGTGCTTTTTTAAGCGTCGACATTAAAAACATCGTTAGCCTGTTCTCGTTCGCGACGGCGCTGAGAACGGTCGGCTGAGAATGTAATTAAGTGCAGTGGAAGATTTAGTGGCGTTGCCTCGCGGGCGCCTCCTCGAGAAGCAGGCTCGAGTGTCCTTTTAAGGGCCGCCTTATGAATTTAGCGAAGCACACGCGATCATAGGAATTATTCGGCGAACACTCGCATCCCCGACGACTTTCATTTCCCCGTCGACGAAAATTTATCGGGCTGTGAATGTATTCAACTACCGAGGCAAGAGCACCGACAGTCGTTTCGTCGCCGATGTCTGCCAGAACTTGCCGACGGTTTTAGTTGACGTAACCGGCTGACGTTAACCGCTAGTCGTCCCAATTTGCAGAAACAAACGACCTGCACGGCCGGCTGACTCTTTCTACTGGAAATCTTGCCGCTTTGCAGAACACAGAAGCGTTTCACGTTTAAAGCTGGCTCTACGTTAGTCCAGTCGTTGGATCGAGCGATTACATTACAGTCGTTTCATTGGAAATGGATCGATATCTACGTTATTCCAGTCTTTTCTGTACCGTTGAAAGAGGTAGATTCTAGTGTCAATGGATATACTGTACTACGCTTTGATACTGGATATTGAATCGTCCACACTGTTCCAGTAACCCTGGAATGTTGTGTTCCCGATTGTAGGAGTAAACATTGAATTGAAAAGTAGACTTTCGATTTAGTTGTTGCGCTGGATTGCTTACTGGAATGAAAACACCGTTTACATTATTCCAGTTACGACTCAGTGCTGTATTGGACCACTGGACTGGTATGCTACTGGACCAATGTAAATTCGGTTTAACGTTGCAGCGGATTCTCTCTGGAAGCATGCGTAGGTTGTAGTATGTATATGTAGGTGTTAGTTTAGGAAGATTATAGTTGGGAGTTGTACTTGGCAAAAATTAATACTATTAGTGATGCAGTTGTTCTTATGTATTTTTCTTTTCAGAAGGTTCATCGTGTAATCTACATCGCGTATCAATTGTAAAATCGTACCAAATTCTCAATTTTTACACAGACAGAGTAAAAGTATACAAAATCGAATATCTGAAAGACATTATTGCAAATAGAAAGGAACGTATGCATCAGTAAGTTTATTCGAGCCTAAGTTTGCTTCTTTTATAGTTAGCAGCGTACTCTTGAAACAAAAGTAACACGATGCGTTATTGAAAAGATCGAAGACATCCGCGCGAAAAAATGATCCGACCTAGAACATCGACGATTCAAATGATAAATCAATTTTTTCAGTTGATAGATTAGGGTGTGTTTGTGAAACCTAAAATCAAATAGCTAAAATCCATGAAAAGACATCTTAGCTATCGTGGAATGTCTAATAAATCATCGATCTTGTCTTAAGAAATATGACCGTAATCCGATGCTGCACCATCTGCGGGTTTTACAAATTTATCATACGTGTAATAATATTTTTCACTGTGAAAGTTATAACATATGTTTATACCTCGGATATATATGGCTCTCCATTTTTCCTTGTTCAACCGAATCTAAATATCGGAATCGATAAGGCGATAAGAATTTTGCCTTGCTGTTTTGCAAGACTGAAAAAAACAGGCATAGAAGGTAAATGAGATTCCATCCAATTAAATGAAATTCAATTAAATAGCCTCAAATTTAAATCCTTTTTTCCTTACTATATAATTATATATATTACATAATTTTCTAATATTTACATCAAATCTAAAATATACACATAAAATTAAATAGCTGTAGTAGTTTACGCGTAGAAAATGGAATGCTTGTATCTTATTCCCATCGTTATACTATAACTATAGTTTTATCTGAGCACTTACGCAAGGAGTACACCATTTTCATACGCATTTCCAAGGGATATGCGAGGCATAAAGGGTTGAAGGCCACGTAACGCCTTAGAATAATTTACTCTGAAATCTGCATCTCGGGTTCCATCCTCGAAATCTATCATCAGCTGTTCCATGGTATTCAAGTGCTCCGTCTGCCACTTCTCTGGACGTGTTTTCCTGCCGGAGGAAACGCTCGACAACTCGGCATGGGCCAGGTCTGTAAGACAGTTTTCCATAAATAAAGCGTTTGTATCAGCACTTACGGGCATGAATCACGGAGTGGCGGAAGACCGAAAAGAAGAAGGGCTCCGTTATCGTTCACCGGTATAACAAATATCCAATCTCGGTGTAAGAAATATACGAGTGGAATCTGACGCGAGACGAATCTACGAGTCGCAAGTTTATCGCGGCCACGGGCCGGAGCGGCGCTCTCCTGCTTCGAAAGTTGTAACACATGCCAGTTTTCCGGCAGCGTCGGGAAGTCAGCGACGTGCTGAGCTGGCCATAAATCGCGAAAGAAATTCCGAAAGTGTCGCCGTTACTGGCAGTCGCTGTTGAGCTTTGCGAAGGCCGACCAAGTCGACCCTCGCCTCGCATCCTCAATAATTTCGAGGAAAATCGGTGCCGTGCTCGATATCGAGATGCCATCCCGATAACGGCGAGTTCGTTTTCGAGATCCCCGCGATTGCGACATTGGTAAATACGAGATAGGGCGAAGTTCTTGTGGGAGGATGGCTTTAGGAAGAGTTTTGTTGCGATAATTTATACAACCACCTCTCGCATATACGGTTGCTGTCTGGAGTTTGAATTAAAAAAAAATAGTTCGATCGATTATTATGTCGATACACGTCGCTAGATAGTAATACGATATTAAACAATTTTCGGTAACGTATAGTAATCGGTGCGTAGATATCGCGTTAGATATGAAGAAAGCTTCGTGTTGAGTAGATTTTTCTTGTAACGTGAAAAGAAAGAGCATAAATAAGGTGTGTTTTATCCTCTCATAAGGATAAAACGTGAAATATAACTTTTCAACAATTGCTGTCTATTAGATGGCATTTAGGCGATGTTATAGCAGATGTGAGAAAATAGAGAATTCTTTGCAGATTTCAAATAATTGGCGCATCAATTTATTAGAGCAACCATTTATTTTAGAAGAGATCTTAAAGAAGGAATTCAACGTAAAAATAACCAGATTTCCAATGGTTCATTTGGAGCAGCCACACCCTTTAAAACAGGATCTATTAAGTAAGTTAATTGAATTAAAGCAAGGAAAGCTGTTCTGTCTGTGTTAAATGTAGCGCACTAATTTCGTTCAACTGTAGTCAATCAAGAGAATATGAATCCAACAAGTATCTTAAATGTAACTATCATTCGTACAAGTGGTATTCTTTCGTTCGTACTTATTTTTTATAATAAAATTCGCGAATGAAAAGAACAGATCATGAAATAGTTCAAAATTTCTTGAATTTACATTATCGAAAAGTTATCGCTACGTTTTATATACTATCCGATTGTCGCTGTCAGTAGAATTAATCTGATTTGTATTTTTCACAAGATAATTATTTGTATTGGTATATAGGGACGGTAGAAGAAGTTCGAAGGGGAATAAGAAGCTCGAGCTTCTAGAGTTCTTAGAGAAAAAGAGAAAGGTTACTGTACAGCTCAACGGTATATGTGTAGAGAATCGTGGGAGCAGAGCAACATGCGCAAAATAATTAGCTTGCGAATAATTCGTGAGCATCTCTACGGAGCGGAAAATGTTCTCGACGTGGAAAATAAAATTATTCGGCTAAATACGTTTCGTCGGAGTAAATGTGTGCAGCTATTCGAAATCATTTTGACTCGAAAAATTCCCACTGATTATATTATATTATTTATTAATTGTATTATTTTATCGTGCATTATTTTTCATAATATTTTACACTGGTTTAACAGTGATTCTGAAATGAGACGTACAATTAATATTTAAATTACGTTCATGTCTTCGCAAGTTCCACGGAACGTACTTAAAAATAGTTGAAATTAAGAATGTAGCACATATAATTTCAAGAGTGTTTATTATTGTAGTACGAATGAGATAAAAATTCATGGAGAAGTTGAAACTTCATAGATCTCAAACTTGATCCAGAAAGTAATTCATATACAAACTGTTGAAAATGACAACGTGAGTCCGCGCTTACCATCCATACGAAGATGCGCTAGCTACAATAAATAGTAACTAGAAGATAGTTCTAGATATAATCGATAGGTTTAATCGACAGGTTTAAGATTTTCAATTGTTTTTATCCCTAGTCTAATCTGTAAGAAAGTGCAGTAAAGGTTTTTTGGCTCAGAACGTGATAGATTTATCCAAAGAATAAGATAATAGCTATTGTGATCCTACCTCTAAGTACAGAAATAACAACACAAACATATATAAAGTGTTCGAAATTGAGAAGCGTGTTACAATATTTAGTAGGTAAAATAAATCATTAAATGGAATCTGTTCATCCGTTTATGTTCATGGAATTTCTATAAATATCCTTAATTCGATTATCAAAATCCGAATTATAATGCACAGTTTTGAAACCACGTCGATATCCAATCCAACATTCGTCTATAAAAAGAAGAAATTAATCACTGCTTTTTGACGTCATTTCTCAACTATAGCGAACAAAACCGACGAGAAATAACAGCTGCTTTTTGTCCGCGTATGCTTTCCAATCAAATATAAAAGCCAATAGTTATATTAACGTCATAAATCCACCGCATTTCCTTTCAGCCGAGAAACACCCGATCATATACGCGTCAATAAATAGCGCAGCGCTCACAAAAGGGATCCGCGCGTTTGAGTCAGCCATTTTATGCACCTCACACGCGATTCCGTCGCCGTGGAAAATTAATTTCCAGCCTCGTAATTACATGCTAACTCGCGTAGCCTCGTGCCAAGCAAATGTTAGTTACCGAAGTTGAACGCGATCGACTTAATTAAATGAAATTGGCCACGGTTCACAGCGTAACTTGTTTCCCGCTGCACAATTAGCAGCAGCACACTTTTCGTTAGAAGCATTGTGCGTCCCGATGTAACTGTGAAACGTCACCGGTCGTTTTCTCGAAGGTCAGTCGTCGGTTTTCACGAGGAAGAGCCGTCGCGACGCGTCCTGACTCGAGCCAGAGTAACGAGACTGTTTTCGCGACCCAGTTTCGCCAATTTATGCGGACGCTTCGCGAATTTCTGCAAAGTCGACGCGCAGCTTGTGCATCCGGGGTTAAGAAGAGCCGTGAGACGTGAATGGGGAACGAAGGATTTTCGGGTGGAGAGAGCTCGGAACACGAGCGGATAAGATGAAATCGTGGCGTCTCTTTGATGATATAGGAAGGTTTTCGCTGTCCCGTTCTAAGATCTCGTTGTTATGAGAAATTATTTGCTTGCGCGACCACGGACGAGCGTCTGGTGAATTTATTTTTGTTTGCTTCCGTATTGTTTCTGCGAGCGTAGACGCTCTCTCTTGCTGAATTTATCGTTCGCGTTATCGCCTTCTGTTTGGTGCTCCCTTGGAAAAACGCGTTTCTTAAACCACGTGAATGATTAATTGGCCGTGGGAATAAACGGCACGAGTTTACGGAGCAGAATTTTTTTTAACATTTCATACGATTTTGGTGGGAATAACTCTGTGTAAGGTAAAGAAATACGGTTGTAACAGAGAAGATTTTATTTGTGGAAATTATTGTTTACCGTCGCGTGAAATATGTGATAATGGAAGAAAAACACAAGCAATATATATTTTTTTTTTTTTGTTCTCGCAATATTTATCAATTTGTGATGATGATAAAGATTGAAACACTCAATTTTGCATCGTATAAAATGTTTATGAACTTACGATAACATAACAATATTTGGTCTACAAACTCTTTAAACTAAGGGCAATATTAGTTTGAAACTTTTCTTACTTTTATTTTGTCCGGTGATTACTTATATACTCGTGAAACAGCAAGTTATAATAAAACGACCGAGTATTGTAGATGTAAAATAGTTAAATGCTACAGCAATTTCGTTATGGCTTATAAACGACATTTATTATTTTATAAAAGGTTAACGTTTAATGTTGTTGCGATGGCGTTATTTTAATAATATCACGACGCTTTCCATAACGCCGTTATAAATCAATTAACTGTCGTTGCAAAAGTTCGTCAGCCGTTAAGCGACGAATAAAACAAAACGATGCTTCATACGTTCTATTTTATTTTCAGTTCTTTTTTCGTGAATTTTTCAAAGCGGTAAAGACGCAAACATTTGTATATCGTGACAATCTTTTGATTGATTTACGAAGCTGTTTCCTACAACGTAACAAAGAAATTCAATAACTAGCGTGCCTTTAAATTTTTATGTCAACCATTTTTTCGCAGTCTCTTTTGCCATCGAGCTTCAAACGATATGTAGATCGCTGATTTTTCAAACTATTTTAATATTATTTTAACTATTGTTCCCTCATTTTCGGCTGTAAGATATTTTTCAAGGAAGCATGTCAAAAACAGTCTGTACTTAGATTTATTGTATTAATCAATGTAATAAATTCGCTTCGTATCCATGAAAGACTAAAATAAAATCTAATCAAAAAATCATCTCCTCCGCGATGTTTCGAAAGAAATAGACGAGATGTAACTCACTTCGCATAATAATACCTCAACTATAAATTCAATTCACCTAGAAATTATCCCATTTCAAATAAACATAGCGAAATACCCTCTTCTGCAATTTCGACAGAAGCAAAAAAAAAAAAAAGAAAAAGAAAAACGCTACAAAATTTCGTATATTTCTCTTCCAAATTATTTTATTATAAATTATGAAGGTAAATACGAATGAAAGAAGAATTGAATTTCATTAAATCAAACTAAACTTAAGAAATGAATTAGAAATCTTCAAAAATACCTCTCATCCGATATGACGATATTCCCGTTGTAAACGATCCTTCCATAAAACATTCGAACTTTCCAAAACGTCAAATCTCTAGCAAACCGATCCTCCACTAAATAGTACCACTATTCAAAAAATAGCAAAATACTTCTTTGGGATCGAAGTTGGCAATTTCTTTCTTCCTCCTTTCTCTTTTTTTCCTAACTAGACGACCAACGTACCTCGCAGCCGACTTTGTGCGCAAACGAGCAAACGTTGATCCCCATTGTTGTAAAATGCAGGAAATATCACCTGAAAGGAGATGTCTGACAAATGTACATACATATATAGTTTCGCGATGCTCACGCACGATTGCAACTCGTGTGTCAAAGAGTGCAAAGCGTTGTCCGTGTGGCTGCACGCGCGTAAACTTGGCTTGTGCTCGTTTGCGAATATACGAGCTGGCATGGTACGAGCACCGGGCAGAGTGCGGGCAGAAGAGGGGCTGTAGCCAGAGAAGGGTGGAATTGGTGGTTTATAGCGAAAGTTTGTGGCATCGACGGCACGAATTCTTTACACACGGCTAGCCGTGCTCGCTGTTCTCTCTTTCCTACCCGTTAACCACCGTTACGAAGCCGCTCGTCTCGTGGAACGGTTGATGTGTGTAGCAGAAACTCGTGAGCCGGCCGTGAAGGATGATTCCGAATTTTCCGAACTGCGACGAAGCAACGGAATGCTAATTTTATTGGAGGCAGGCTGGCGAGAACGTTGAGGGGTATGGGGCGAACGTTTCTCCGTTGTTGCGATATCGAACGTTCGCGGTGACGGTTTTCGCGGAGAATCGCCTCGTGTTCTGCCAACAATTCGGAAACACGTCGGTTTTAGTGATCGGTAAATGAAATCGAATAGGTGAATGTACGGATTGGCTTGGATGTTAGATTTTGTGGCGCGGTTTGGTCAGTTTTATGAAACAGACAATAGCAGAATGGAAATACCTATATAGAGTGGCAACTGGCAGATATTTTCGTAGACTGCGGAACGTTGAATGAGAGGAAACGTTGGATAGCTACTACATTTCGCTACAGTGACAATGTGTTTTTATATTAGGAATATTAAAAGGTTAACACCGATAGATCTGTATGTAGGACGTTTTAGCTGAAGCAGGTCACCTGAGTATTCCCTTTGTTTTTAATGGTATGAAAAATGTTCGTGGCGTAATTTAAATAGATAGAAAAGGAGAATATCATGGAAGACTTCGTCGAGTCATTTTGTAGTCTACATCGCTGTGTAGTCTGGGGTAATATAAATCTGTAGTTTGGGTATTATTTATACCCTCAAATAGCAAGTGTGTGCTCACAAGACTAATAATTTGATTTTCTAAGATAAGCAATTTAATTTCTTCCGACTGCAAATATTTTTATGCAATCATGTATTTTATTATGAAATAGTTATTATTTCATGCGTTGATAACAACTTTTGAAATTATTTGTAAAAATAAGAGGAATATTTATTTTTTAATAAAAGTGTCTCATTCTAGAATGTGCGGGAAACGTTTTGTAAAAAAACACTGTAAATCTGTAGTTGATTCATGACAGTGATGCTTCTGTTTCTTATACGGATATTACGTCTTTCACATGTCACTCACGTTCGTAATAAATACGGACGTATATTACCCTCGCACGTTTATAAGGAAATTTACTTTCGACCCGAGTTTTTTAATAAAATAATAAAAGAGCGTAACGAAAATAGGAGCAGTAAACGACAAAGTTGGGAAAAATTCAACCTATTACACTCTTCGAAGTCATCTAATACACAGAAATTATTAGAAAAAGTGTCCCGGCTCTCTTCAACAACGTATTATCGCCACCACGCAGGCTTCCTCTTGGAAAGAAAAATTTCTATAAAAACCACAACCTCGGCGTATAACACCAACTGAACTTTCAAGTTGCGATTTTTACGACGTACCATCGCATACTTGTTCCATCGAAATTTTTCTGCGCAAAAAAGCAAAGAGGAAACTTTTAACTAAATTCAAGTTAGGATTGTCGATAAGAAAATACGAGATCCGAATTTGGTGGAAATTGAAGTTGCAAAGAGAAGGAGCGAGCCTCGTGAAAACGCCATTAAGGTATCCCCGATCCGTCGTTGATGACTTAAGCGAATCACACGGCCCGTAGAAGTCTCCGGCGGATAAACGTAACCATTGCAGTGGCTATGTACAAGCCAGTAAATGAGAACAGGGGCCACCGGCTATATTGGCTTTGTGAAGAATCGCTCTCCAATGAAAGCGTTAACGAACCACGTCGTTCCTTCTCGTTCTGCTCAACTGCTCCATTTTCCGATGCTTTTCCCTTCCTACCCTATTTCATCCCCTGTCCTCTCACCGTCCACGTTCCACGATTCTGCCTGCAAAACCGGTCAGAATTTCTCTCGCTCTCTGCCAATGCTCGCCAACCACCGACTATCCTTTCCAAGAGCCCATTTTATTTGCCGCATGCGAAGGAACACCTAACACGCGCATTAATCGAATTTGGACGAAATTAAGAGCGCCGTTAATAATGCAACCAACGTGGGAATTATCTCGTCTCTCGTGGTTGCATCTCCGTTCCTCGATGGATTCGCGATGCTGTTATCGCAGTATCGTTTCATCCTATCCTTTCTTTCCTTTCTATCGTTTCCATCCTTTTTATCATTGATGATTTTGAAATTTGATCAGCGTTATAGCGAGAGATATTTACGGTTGAACGTTCGGTTTTACGCGAGTAGATACGAGAAAAGTAATCGGCAGGTATATTATTTTCCTTACAACAAAATGGAATTAATTCTTTTCAAGATGATTCTCTTGGAGGCGGTCAGAAGATCTTGATGCAAAACGATATCTTAAGGGGAAATTACTTAAAAAGAGAAGCATCGAGGAAACCGCGACGGTTTGCTGAGAATAATTTCTTTTATCTATATAGATTTAGGAATAAAATTTACATCTCAAATATAGTGTACTTTCGATATCAAGATTAATAGAAAGTACGTCAATGTTTGCTTTAGAAATGCTATGAATGTAAATTTCAGATGCCATACCTAGATAGCTTAAACTTGACGAAATTTCTAAAAACATCACAATTTCTACTTGAAATCTACTCTGCTTCTAAATCTTTCGAATTCGCCAGAAGTTCCGAAATTTTTCCTAAAGACAGGTAATTAAATTAAAGATAAGATGGAAATTCGAACAAGTACAATCTATAACGACGCTACTAACAATGATGCCAATATTTTAATCGAAAATTAGCTTTTTCTATATAAAAACGTGTTATAAAAGTTACCAACAAAGAACCTTACTTTTTGATTCCGTCGGAGAGGAAACTCACGAATTTTTGTTCACGAAGAGAGCAAGCAACGAATACTCGTGTTACCATTCCGGCAGGTCGCGCTACGAAAAATATTAGCCGCGCGATTCTACGCGAAACGATGGCGTTCCATGATCGACGTCAAAGCGAGTTTTTCCATTTTCGCTGGACCAAGTTGCACGTTCACGTGGCACATGCAACGGTCGACGTAACTTCTCGTATGACGGCTTGTCCGCGTTATTGTTGCGAGGCCGTTCCCCTGTAACCGGAGATAACACGTATACGCGTGTCCGCTATTACGCCTGCTGTGTTGTTAACAAAGAAGCCATTCGTTACGGTTAATTGGTGTACGGTAATTAATAGCCGGCACGATGATACCGGCTGAAATTAATTTTCTCCCATGACAGTTAGCGAATCGGTAATTTCTGTTCCGTGCGATGATCTTCAATTCGAAGTCATCGAGCTTGTTCGCGCGTGAGATCCGATTGTTCCGGGGAGGAAATGTTTCAAACGATCGAAGGCAAACTTTTCTTTTTATTCTTTTTACTTCTTTTTTTTCTGATCGTAGGTTTGAAAAATGGCGAACGAATGATTTTCAAGAAAGAGTTGGAGGATTTCGTTGTTTCAGAGATTCAACGTGATCGTTTTTATTTCTGCGGGAATACACGGTGATGATAGAAGATAATATAATAGGGATAGACTGCACATTTTTATACGTTTATAGTAAAAAATACATACGTATTACGTTTTAGAATGATTAAAATAAGACAAATTTCACGGACTAAAATGTTTTCGATAATGTAAATGACATGGACAGCATTTTCAGAAGAGAATACGCAAATACGATATATTTTGCAGCAACGAAATAACACGGTGCAGTTTATTACGACTGCTACAGTAAAATATATAAAATTCGCCTGACGTTCAACCTGTTAACGTCCGAATCGTCGATCCCCTAATTACGCGTAATACTCGAAATGTCTGTTGAGAGAGATCCATATCCGCGTATTCAGCGTCGCGTGGCGAATCAGTTGACGAAGAAACATGCAATTTCCCGTAATATATTCGGCTAATGATTCAGCGTTGCGGAAAGAAGCGGAGCGAAGCGAGTTCTCGTGGCACGAGAACCGAGAGTGTCTGCAACTTCCGGCCGCTGACTAAAGTAACAAAGCAAGTTGGAGCGTAAAGCGTTAATTAAATTAGACGGAGTGCGGCTAAATCCAATCGGCCGTGGCAATTGCTTAAAATTCATCCGAGACCGTTCCAAATACGCCCTCGATAAACCATGATTCTCATTCTCCGGCAGAGCCGAGAAGAAGAGGAGAGACGAGAGAAGGGAGCATAGAGAAACGTTCTTGTAATAGCGGAACGTTAAACTCCGAACAGATAAAGCCGGCGCTAAACTTTCCAATGTTCTTCGTTAAAGAAACGGAAACGGCGTGGCGCGTCTGGTTAAAAACTTTTTACGGCCATTGTAGATCCACTTTCTACGACTGTACGTGACGTTTTTTGCACTGGCTGGCTTTCGAAGTTCGACTCTTTACGAGAAACGTTGCCTGAGTATTTCCGTGGGCTTCGCAGAGGCACGGGATGGACCGTGATTGCGCCGATCGTTCCCCGATTGATCAATCAGGATGTCCATTCAACCGATCGCGCACCCGTTTCCACGCTTTTCTCGCGAATCATAACTTGCCGCCTTCAGCCGAGCCTTTGAAAATGTTTTCGCAAGTGCTTCGCGCAAATCACCTCTGATTAAGAAGCGTTTCGAACCGCTTCCAATTGAGAATTCCTGGCTTAGCACAGTCGGTTAGCCATACCTGCAGTCGATACGTGTACAGGTGAGAGTAATTTTAGAGTTTAGAATATGGACACGTCATTAGTAGACTTTTATGCAAATTTCTTTTTTTTTTTTTTATGAACTGAAGAAATCGAATGAAAGTAAAGATTCAATCTTTAAATATGATAACAAGAAGTTTACTTTGGAAGTTTCATGTATTTTTGTCGATCGTCGCACAGATACCTTCTGATACATTATAAATATATTAAATACAGATTCAGATTCACCTACCTGGACACGTTTTTGTACATATTTCTGGTACATTTAAAATTTCGATAAATTTCATAAAATTCAATATAAATTCCACAGTGATTGCATATGAACACTGTTGCGAAAGCGTAACAATTATAGCGTAAGAATTGTCATTTTATTCTGTGTATTATAAGATGTCACGAAACGGCAGAGATAATCTCCACTAGAAAATTAATGTAAATTTGCTGTATATAGATATGTATATGGAGCATTGGGAACAAAGACAAGATACGTAATTCGCTGTCTAAAATAGCTCAGGAAATATTCAGTGTAAGAACTGATTTCGTTATACTATCTAGATTTAACAAGAAAAAGATGAATTCCTCCACCGTCTGTAGAATAAATTAATTCTATAAACTGAAACTCAGAAGAAAGATATAACTTGATTTGTTTGTAACTCTGAACATCTCACATAAAAGTCTACGTTTGCAGAAATGACAATTTTAATAGCCAAAAGCTCTTCTAATCGCTTTATCGTGAATAGAAACTTTATCGTAGTGAGATTTCCAACCGAGTACTTGGAGATCTTTTCACACGGGCCTGCTGTCTCTGTTCGAAGAGTATAACACTGCAGTGTAACCATAGTCGTGGCCGGTATCGATACGAAAGAGGCCATGTTACTGGAATCTATACTCCATACCAATGGCGTTATGTTACGTCACGTTGCGTTCTGATACAGAACGGCTTCGGCTGTAACATTATTCATAAGTGGAGGACTATGCACACTTCATAAACATGAGCCAGCGTGCAGCCATAGCTCCCACGCGTTCCCTTGCTCTCTGTCGTCCGCCTCGCTGCCATGGAAATATCCATAATATCGACGGTGACGGCAATAGAACGAGAGATGGAGAGAAAGGGGTAAAAAGGGACGACTGATAGCGAGGAGATCGATGATAACGCCGTGCGACTGCTGACTGCTCCAGGCGATACTGATAGACGGACAATAGGAAAATCAAGGACGTCCATTGTGCGCCGCGTTCCGAGATTTTATGGTCGATCACGTATGTAACGAGGAATGTCTTTAAGTTCTTTTTACACGTGAAACGCTCTGCTGAACCGTCGATTCAAAAGGGAATAATTACGATTCGACGAGGGAAATGTAAAAAATGGCGGTGGATCTCTATGTATAAACTGGTTTCAGTTGCATCCCAAGCAAAAGAGATCTCTTCTTTTGTAATAAGTGTGCGCAATCTACGCTGTAATTCCAGAGTTTGGAATGTTTTTAGAGAAGACCTTATCTCGCGAATAATTTTACTTTTCAAGCGTATGAAGTACTGGCTTTAGTTTTTATCATATAACGTTATTGATTTTATGCTGCTTCTCCAATTTAAACACACGGATTAAATTCGCGTTAAGCGTGGAATATTTGTAGTCTTCAAAGGCTAAGTTCAAAAAGGAACTAAATTTTGTATAATATACATGATTTCCTATAACTTCCTTAGGGCAGTCTTGAAGGGTTTTCATCGTCGTTTCATCGAACGTTACAACGTAAGAGAAATTGGTTTTATCTTCTCAAATGAATTGTCTTCCTGGTAATTCCATAACGCGTGACATTCAAATTTAAAAATACAACCGAATGACACGCGTATACGTTACACGGTATCACAAATTGTAGAAGGAAATAGTAACATGTAAACTGACAAATGAGTGACGTATGTCTATTCAAGCTTATTCGATATACGTGGGAAAAAGAGGCATGAAAGTATCAAAGTATCATGAATAAGACATTTCACTTTAAAAATTCAAATCAAGTGACACAGGCATTACCGACAACGCCTACAAGAAAAGGAACGTTCCGCTCCAAAAATCTCGGAAACGTATGTCAAGAGAAGACACTGCGTTGATATTTTACATAGCAACGTGGTATTTCCGCGAGAAACCATTTCAAGAGGGCTTTCCATGGGCAAACGTGAATTTTTAACAACAAGCGAAGAGACTCGGTTCGCACTCTGCGCTTCGTGAAAAATCTGACAAGCAATAACGATGAAAATTAATCGAGTTGCATATTATCTTTCTCTATTCACTGGCAATGTTAGTCCGCGTATACTTCGAGGTTGACTATAGCGCGCAGAACTACAAATGCGTGTTCGGGGACTCACCTTTCCGACTGTCCAAACTTCATTGTGCAGCGCTAATAACGCAGCCCTTTGTCAAGTGTTTTCCATTGTCCACGCCGGCAGCCACCATTTATTTCTGTCTTTCGTCTCTTAACACGGGGCCGGACTCTTCTCTGTGCAATAACAAGCGGCTATTATCTTGGCACGTTTTATTAAATCCACGATACCGTCACGCCATCGGCCAGATTTTAAATCTATATCAGTTCCGTGTTACACCGTGGAAACATCGCGTATAATGCCATCGGACACGCGATATATTTCCCATGTGGTTTATGGCGAAAGCGTTCACTCGGAATATCTCGGCGCGCGCCATACTGGAAAAAGTTATTCAACGGCACCATCAACTCCTGAATTAAGTAGCGTCGAGTAGTTTCTCGTTCTCCACTCTCCTTTCTGTTTTTTTTTTTTTTTTTTTTTTATTCCGCTATCTCGTGCTTCTTGCGAAATTCGAGTGTTTAACGGTGAGATAAAGAATACTTTCTTGGAAGTTTGGAAAGTCGCAAACAGAAGTTGTTTCTTCTTCTTTTTTTTTTTTTTTTAGAAAGATGATACGAAAGAGAAAAAAGGAACAGTTTAGATGAGTGTTATGTGGTTGTTTACAGCAGGTTCTGCTTTTGGAACGTGATCGAACGTGATAGCGTGTGTTATTTGTACGTACGTATGCAGATAAGATTGAAGTTGAAGATTTCTATAACGAGAGATTTTTTCATTCAATTCGACGATGGAAATTAGATTCCGTCGTAGACTCATTTGTTATGCATCGTTTATTAATTCTTGTTAAACGGTGTTTTTTACGTCTTAAATACGGAGAATTCAAGCAAAGGTGCGTGTAAGTTTAATTTGCAATTTAAAATCTTCTTCTTTTTTTAAAAAGCAATTTAAGAAACACTGGGTATTCTTTATTTTTTTTTAGTGGAAACCATTCGCGAAATCTAATCGCCACTTGGTCGAGGATTGGACTCTTGACGATGCTCATTCCAAGAAAATTGTTAAAGTTACACGAAATCTTTTCTTCTTTAAATGTCAGCACAATGTTGAAAGATCGTTCCCGCCGTCGCCACTATTTATTTAAACGTCACAGCATGTGGTTAGACAAAAAAAAAGAAGAAAAGAATAAATGGTCAAGATATTTGAACTGAGTCAAGGAGTAGAGAAACTACTAAAAAAGATTTTACAAACCTTCTCGGATTCACTGATATCAAGTTTCAGGCAAAGTGCACGTTATATGCACTTTTTTTATCTTTCTCTCGAATGCCCATTCGAATGCCGCACTATGCTACGCCACGAATCTCACGGAAGAATTTGAATTTCGTCGAATCCATTTCTATCCAAATAATATAATTTCCTGGGGAATTCTCATTTTTACTAGAACATTTCCTCCGTGGATAAGCGTTGAAGTATGCAAGTACCCTCATAAAAATGCGTATTAGCAAGTGGAAACGTATCCGCGGCACCAATGCAATGTATTCGCCGCGTACACGTAAGATTTGTGCAAGGGAGACTAAGAATTGGGTTCGGGCCATTTGAGAATGAATTGTCGAGGACATTACGCCGAGAATTGTCGGCGTAACCGGTGGGAGGCGTTTCTCAAAATTATGGCCGCATCCTGCGGCATACGGGCCGTGTAGCCCACCACGTGAAGAGTGCAAATAAATTTCGTTGGCTTAAGCGAAATCCCGCCGAAGAAAGTAATTCGTGCAAGGTAGCTACTGGTCTGCACGAGACTATATCTGCCACGTTTTCTTCTCGAAATTTCCACTAAACTACCGTGTACCAAGCGCTCGGATGATCGGGACCAAATGAAAGATATACACTTTCTCATTTATATTCTCTATGCGCATACATATACGCATGTACGTATTTGTTTGTCGAGATGTGGCTTCGTTGCAGTTTCCAACTAGCCTCTCCGATAGTGACATCGATTGATAACGCAAGACTGATGATAGACTCGAGTATTTTACAAATAGATTCAAACATCGGCCGATTGTACATGTACAGTGATCCACGGAGGTCAGTACTTGTAGAATATATTTTATCTAACTCACATGAACATTTATCATAGAAAACTCCTACGTATATATTATGTGCGTCGTATGGAATACTTTAAAATTTTATTAGCACCGTATTGATCAAATTTGGAAGCAGTCTGAAAACGTACGTTTACAAAGCATTAACCGTAAACACGTACGTATTTGGTTAGAAATCAGCATAGCTTCTATGTACATTTGTCTCAGACTTTACCGATATGATCATTAGAATCGCGGATAAAATGAAATTTTAAAATGTTTTCTATGACACACATAGTATATTTGCAAAGGGTTGCCACGTACGTTTAAATAGTGTCGTGAGCCATTGTAAATGTTGTATATACTGCCGGTCATAAATATTAGGATATCTAACTGAATGTTTTTCACTATTTTTATTTTCCATTTATTTCATTATGAATTTATCTCATTCGGATCGTTCGTGTCTTACAATATAAAATACAAAATAACGTAAAATTTATTAGAAATTTCTCGTTGAACGTAATCGGTACGTGCCGTGATACTTGCGACTGGCAATGTATGTTTTAGAATCGGACCATGAATGGCGATCCTGCCGATTCTGCAGCTGTTTCAAAGAAAAATAGCTTGTAACACTTTGTACGATTCATCCTATAGAGATCAGAATACACGATGAATTATTGCGCCTAAAACAATGCTAATTTTTCACTCTCTTACTAATGTGATTAATGACTTGAAAACCGAAACTCTGGAAATTGGGGAATATTTGGAATTTTGCTGTTACAGCGTGCGGAATATAGATTTCCGAACTCGAATAATGGGCTTCGATAGAACATTAATACGTTGTGGATATTGTTTGATAACAATGAGAAGTCATTTCCACGGATATTATAAATTGGTTGCATTGCGTTATCCTAATAAAACACAGGAATATCGTTACGCGTAATCACATTTATCGTAGCTGCGTTACACTGTGCGGAATGAAACTGAAGGAGCCCGTAGGTTTCGCGAATTTGAACTAAATTGAAGAGCGATCCGCCAGAGGAGTTTCATGGGAGAATAACGTTTCAATATGCTTCTGGTGAGCGAATTTAAAGTTAGTGACACAGAGCACCTGCTGTCTTTTATGAAGTTACTTTCGCGACGCGATTGCTCGCGCTGTAAGTTCAAAAAGACAATTCTGCAGACACTACACGCGTTGCTTATTTGTAATATAAAATAGCAGAAATTTCAACGAAGCTGGAATATAGAGAAAAATTTCATTTGATTTCAAACGGCAGATAAAAGGTGTATAACTTATTTCATTATCGTATTATATATCGTTTATTACCGATCTATATCATAGGTACGTTATCATCGTCGAAATTTATACATGTCAGATGAAAATCATAGTTACAGGCAAAGAATTGAAATTTACGCAATGTATTTTTTAATATCTAAAAACTGTTGGATACTCTTCCCCGTTTTTCTTAGACTTGTGAAAGAGATGGGAGAGTATAAAGTTTGATTATTTCTGTAACTCAGCTTGACATAATCATTGTCATTCGCAGAAACGAATAAGCCTAATGCCAAAAATACCTGCATATAATACCTGCAAACGTATCAATTGTTATTGTATTTCATTTAAATTTCTTCGCATCCGCCAAATGAATTTTATTCGACACAAACGATCCCTCGAAAATACGAGACCCAGATTACGTTTTTATTTTATTCGAGGATCTATATACAAACTCTTCAATCTCATTTTCATATTAAATCTATTCGCAAACAAACGAAGAAAAAAAGAAAAGAAATACAGAGACGCGGAAAGACGTTCGTAGCTCGAAATCAGGCAAACTGCTTGTCGAACTTACCGAGAGTCTGATTACAAAGGGGAGAAACTCAATTTATTAATTTCCCGGGCGTACGCGGCGCATATTTTGGCACAGAACGGCGCAACCATCGATATACCGTGGAAATTATATTTGCAACGAGAACGCGCGTACAATTACAAATTAGTACGAACGCTCACATTCAGAAAATCCCATGGTAGCTGACCCGGCTGCTAAGCTAACCATAAACCTCGATTACTTGCGGAAAACGCGGGTTCGTATTTTGGTACGCGTGCAGCTGCAGTTGCATTTGTATAAACATAAACGCGTGTACATCACAGCCAGAGGGCAGGTGTGACTGAAAGCTTGGGCGATCTTTAAAGGAGATTACAGATTGTTAATACGGGTTCACGATATTCGATGTGTTACGGTTACACAGATGAAATTTGTTGATACGAAAGTAAGATATGAGAGCTTTTGAATTAATTTCAGTGGACTGTTTTGTTGCACGTCGCGAAGAATTTTCAATTTCAACCACTAAATTCTGGTAATTTAGTAAGGTAGTTTAGCTCGTAATTTAAGGATCGATAGCGTATTTAATCTCGTGATAAAAGACGTTTAAAAATGGTTAATTGTTATAATAGTCATCGGTGCTAGTTGATCACTGGTTGATCTTCTTAGTTTTTCTGTCTTGTGAAAGCTGCAATGTTTCTTCGTACTATTTACTTTTTAAAATTTGGTTTCAATGACAGGATGATAATATTATAGTATCTATTTTGCTCGGTCATTGTACGCTTGAAATACTAATTTACAAATTAATATTTATAAATATTAGTACAATTACGATATTCGACAATATGGTTATTCTAAAATGCAAATTTATTCGGATGTATTTGACATGTAACAACGTGTATTAATAAGCTATAGGCAGTCCATATTTGTTTAAAATTTAACAATTTATTAAATTGCAAAATATCATTTGTTTACGGTACTTTAATACAAGGAAGGAAAATAAGAAAAGAGGATGAGAAAAAGGAAGGGAAAAGCGTGTTTCATATGACGTCTGCTAGCGCGTTCGTCAGTACGGCTTCCTATCAGATTCCTGCTCTGTAGACTTTACAGCGACGAATATCAAATCAGAAATGTGACGATCTCTTTCCATCTGGATAGAAATTCTTCAATGCTTAACTAGAATCTGAAATGTTTCTAATATAATAAAAGTTAAACATTAAAAATTCTTAAAAGAGGTATATAATCACAGTACCCTGCAAACACTTTGATTTATCCAAGTTGCTGATCTTACAGTGACGATTAAACGTAATTTTACGAAACCTTTTCGCATCGTATTACATGGAAACAAATATTTAGATATTTTCATCTCTGTGGTGTTATTTCTTCCGAGTTCGCAAATTTTTGAAAAAAAATATTCTTCAAAATGATCCTGAACTGTTCCTTCCAAGGGAACGTAATTGACTTATTTAAAACACTAAAAAATCTGATAGCATCCCTGAATAAAATTTCCATCGATAGAGCAGAAAAAGAAAAACTACACGGAATATTAATAGAATTTTAAATAAATTAGAAATAGTCTGAGAATTCTGCGAAACACCGTACGTCTTCGCTATATACCAAGCTTTAAGTATGTGTCCTTAAACATCGTGTAACTTTTTCCTTATTCGTTTCACGAGTCGTTGTCTTACCGAAGCACAGAGAATCGTTGGCACGGTAAAAGCAAGTGTAGCTGCCGGCTGTTTTCGTCCGCATGACAAAACTATCGATGCGTTGGGAAGATGCATTCTCCAAAAGATGCATAACGGATAGGATCAGTGAAACGAAGTACCACGGTAAACGTATTCAGGTTGGCTTTTCGAGGTGAATATGCTTGGAAATATAAATAAAATCCTGGAAGTGTTGTTTCGTAGTGGTCGAAGTTGAAGCGTTTCTCTTAAACTTAAAGTGAAACTTCACGGCACACTTATTAAGAAGTGTTTCTTCTCGAGATAGTTTATTAGTTTGTGAACGAGGCGATTTGTTCTCCCCTTACCGCTTAAATAGTTTGAAGTTATCGAAGAATTTAAAAGGAATTGAAAGAAGCTTTTTCCGAGATACAAAAAGAGGATTGTTTCTTTTTTCGTTGGTGAAGAATGGAAAAGTACTTCCGTCTAGAACTTTTACTTTTACGTTATAAACGGACGCGAAGAGATTGATACCGAAAGTTTTACAGATGGAGAAGGAAAATTAACTGCGCGCTCGCGCGCCTAACTTTGTTTCTGATCACTGACTGAAAATTACTCGAATATTCAGCTGAGTTTGACTTCCCGAAACTGAATTCGAAGATCGTTCACTTCAAGATCCTCTTCGTTGTACGTACAATTAAAATGCCGCAAATGAAAGAAAAAGAACACGAGAAGAATGTTTCATTAGACATCTGCATAAATTCAATAAAACGTAAAATGTGCGATGAAACTCTTGTAACTGGAATACTGATTTCTATACTTCATTGCAGAATATTTTACGTCCATGTTAAAATGTTTCAAAACTGCTGTGAATCCTAAATATTTGTATACGAAGAGCACAGAGGCAAAACGTCATAGATCGCATTTCTCGTTCTTTCGAGAAGATCGCTTTTAAAATTCAATACGTTGTCGACGAATTCCACGCGAGAAATATCGTTTTATCGTAATATCGTTCCTCGACTGCATCAAGTTACTTGCCTCTTCGACTACGTCATACAAACGCGCTTCCTTCTGCCCATGTAAATGACATAAATGATATAACGCGATATAAAGATCAGCAAATCGGTAAACGCTGACTTACCACGTCTTTTTCCCATAGTCTTTGTTGAATCGGGTCTTCTAGGAAAACTCTACATCTTCTCTAGTGTCTAGTTTTTGGCACAACGATTCTCTTTATAGCGTTCACTTTGGTCTCTATTATAGTACCGCAAAACGATCGTCGACATACAGACAATGTCGACGATAAAGCGCAAATGCCGACAAACCGAAAGAGTCGGAAAACTTCAATAGGCCTAACGATCATCGATATATTGGGCTGGCCATTTCTTCCTCAAATTTGCTGATACAAAAATACGATAGAGTATACACTTTTTCGGAAATATATTTATCTTTAAAATCTGTCCAAGTAGGCATTTGGTAAATTCATTTAGCAGTGTTCTTTATTTATTGGATTGACAACTAAGTGATTGACAACTAAGAGCTTTTGTCATTAGGTGGTAATGACAAAATCCGCAGTCACTTAGTTTCCAATCCAATATTTCGGCACCGCAGTCGCTAATCGTTCAGTTAACCACCGGAGGGTCAAGATTGAAGAGTCGTTAATCGAGAGTTGTCATATCACACTACTGCGTTAAGTTCAAGCTAAATAATCATCGTTTTCTGTTTAATCCATTGTAATAAATCCATCTATCGATATATTATCATATAGGATATAAACCACTGAAAATCCTAATTTCTAACATTCCTGAATAAAGAATTTCTATAATACATTCATCCACGGGTTTGCTCTTGTCACGTCGGAGATACAAGAAATCACGAAACCGATAGATCGCCGGTGATCTTCCCGCGTCGCGATTCGAGCGTTTCACAAATAAGGTGAAGAAATTGAACTTCGTATAAAATGATGGAATTTTTATTTTATAAATCCAACAGAGTGACGGTTCAAATGTTACAACAGAATAATGTGTGAACGCTAATTTAGGAGGGTTTTTATATGAAGGTTTTAGTCCCTTTGGAGGGGTTATCGTCGGATGTATATCAGAGGCGGCTATTCAGTTATCGTTTAGTTATTATTTCGATAGCTGTGGCATGCATGATGTTTGGGCTACTTGATCACTGCTTCTGAGCGGGTGGCCCTCCTCGAGCATGTGACACTCTCTCTATTCCGAGATATATAAACACCTCAACAGCCTTTATGTATTTGCGATAAGTATCCTAAGTATAAGTAACTTAAAAAGAATAAATGCTTGAGATTCGCAAGATTAACAAGATTCGTAGCAAACGGTGACAACCATTATTGAAACGAACATTATTTTAACGAAATGAATATTTTAAGCGCAGCGCGAGGATTGTGTCATAAATAATATTAATATCAGAATCAGCGCGTATAACCCCAGCGAACAATCGTGTTCTCCGGTGCTCGAAAATCTCATTGCCTGTTCCTCCTCGAAATGAAAACACAGGAGGCCAATGAAAAGAGGCAGGGGAGTGCAAAACGACGAAGCAGCGGCAACGAGAAAAAGATCCTCTAAAAACTCGTTCGCCACCTAATAATACGAGCAGCGCGTAAATCTCGAAAATAAATTTCTACCTGGCCCGTCCGGAGGAAGCGAAGCTTCGCATAAATTTTCACGTAGCGGACCAGGAAACGATTTCTCCCTCCGTCCCTTGTCATTATAATTATTTCTTTTTTTCTCTCTCTTTCTCTCTCTCTCTCTCTCTCTTCTCGCGATGCATTCTCGCGCGCTCTTTTATCGCACGAGCGCGGACGTTCCTGGACCGAAATGTTTTGGGCGAATTACCACGAAAATTCTCTGGGAACGAGTCTCGCGAGAATACGCGCCCTCTCCTCCTATTCTCTCTTCCTCTCTTTCTCTCTCTCTCTCTCTCTAGGCACGGAAGAGACTACACGTGCGTGCAGCGAACGAGCGACGATAACAAAGCAGCCGGTGGAAATTCGCGAAGCACCTGAGAGAAACTAAGGTTCGGTCGATGCCACGACAGAGAAGTTCTCGCGGCTCGCCGGCAACCCTCCTGCAGAGTCTTTTCTGCTGGCAAATTACCGGCATTCAACGTTTCAATGCCGAAAGTTTTCATTTATGACGGATATTCGTCCGAGGCGCTCGTTTCCCGTTCATTGTCGCCGCTTTCGTTTTCGGACTTTTAAATTATACCTTACCTCGTTAATGTTGCCACCGGCAAGTTCGACTATAACGTAGTCGTGTTAATATTGACTAGACAAAAAGTCAAAGCCGCTTGTGCTTATCAGCCTACGCTGTACGCCAACGTACAGATGGATGTACGTTTGGTTTTTTTCTGGGGATGTACCGACTAGTCGGTTAAGCCGACTTTCTGGTCACTTCCGTAGTCGGCGAAAAGGGTCGATTGATCGGTGGTAAATTTTTAGTACCATTGATAATTTGATAAGGCGTGGAAATGAAGATACAATGTTTTTTTCACTCTCATTACTATTATTTTAATATTTTTGAATACGTAATATATGTACTTGTAGGTACAGATTTATTACACAAAAGATTGAAAATAATAATTAGTATTTTTCGAAATAAGTAATAATTAACTATCAGTAGACCGATCAACTAGGAACTTTGATCATTATTTCCTAATATTATCATAATGGAAACCTCTTTAGAACGAAAGAGAAACAAGATGAAGTAAAATAAATTTAACGAACAATGTTGAAACGAATAAAACATATACTTGACGCGTTTTGTAGTGAAATTGAAAATGACCGGCAGAGATGACTAATCGTCGATCTTGGGAGCCGATTAATCGGTTAATCGACTAGTCGGTACATCTGTAGTCTTTTCCAGTCGCGATGTTTCAATTTGAAAATACAGGCTGCCGCCTATTTAATAAGTATTGGACCAATTTTCACGAACGATTTTCGGCAACGTACATCTGCAAATATTTAATACGACAAGAGACGATCGTTATGTTTGAAAAATAAATTTCATTTTATCTACTCTCTGGGCGCGTCAATCGATTCACGATACTCAGTTTGAACGTACCTCAGCAGTGATTTCGACGAACAGCATTTATTTTCAAATTCTCTACTGTCACTGTTTAAAACTATGAGAAAGGATAAACGTGGAAAAAGCTGAACAGATGTAGGGGAGTTAGAAGTGGGAAAGAGACAAGAATCCAAAGCTGTGCTGAAGTGACGAAAATGAAGGTCCAAGATAAACGGAGCACGAAGGGAGGAAAATTAAAGGAGGAGGAAAGTGAAGAGGAAGCTGTGACGGCAGAGAGCGAAAATGCGGGAGAAACCGGAGAAATATAGAACCGCAAACGGCGAGAAGAGTGGAAGTCAAAGAGAAAAGGGTAATCCAAAGGAATAAAATTAAACGAAACTAAATAACGTTCGCGAGGATTTATCAGTATTCACAGTTTTTAGTAAAATCGAATATATTTCACTAGAGATATAAAACAATATCGGACAGTCTGAATATTCTTATCGACAACGGATATTAATATCTTTTACATATACTATCATCGCTGTTAATCCTCGGTTTAATCTCTGAAAGGTTTATTAATTATTCGATGATAAATAAATTATAAGTGTGTAAATGAAGTTTAACTCGCTGCGAACTTTAGTTTGCACAGTGATAAATGCTCCTATCAATTTGATGTTTGTGATATAATTGAGTTTGCTAGTTGAACCGTAACCATAACGCGTCACTGATAAACTTCAAACGAGATTCGTATTATGCTGCATGGGATACCTTTGATAATTGATATTTTGTACGCTGTTCCACATGTGTCATCTTGGTTATTTATTGCCTTATTGTAATTACATTCCGTTTAGTCCGATGGAAAATGCAAATTTTATTTCCTCCACAATATTGATAGAAGATTTGCATAATCTACCGCTTTCGTATCTTTATTTTGATAATCGATAACTTCGACCACTTACTTTTATTTTGATTTTTTATTTTTTCATAATTTCAAGAATTGTATGTGCCAACGACTTTACGACAGATGATCGATAGACGATGATAATTAGATTATATAGATAAATAAATTATTTTCAATTTTGTTACGACTACAAACATTTGAAATGCTTGTAACATGTACATGTAATATTGCACGATGAATATACAACGTATTATAATCTGTCGCTGTTAAAATACGAATCATTACGCAACCGAGTCGATTCATCCGAAAAAACGAATTTTATTTCGTTCGTATTATCATAAATAAAATTTCTCCGCCGCTTATATTTCAAATCGATCAATAGAAATAATTGTCGATCCATTCACGTGCAGAAACGATGTCTCAAGCAACAGACAGATCAAGCAAAACCACCGATCGAGTCGCATCAGTCTTTTCATTTTCAAATAACCTTTAAAAACAATCGCACAGAGAAAAGCCGACGGTTATTACGAGCCCAGAACATACACAACGATCGCAATACATAATCAATAACATCTAAGAACGTCTTGTTACAATTAGAGAAACACAAGTCTAACGAGAGCGCATGGCGCAGCTTCTGTTCGCTGTCGGTTATTTCGCTCGGGCGCGGAAACAAAGAACGATTGTATAATGCTAATACCAACAAGAACAAACACGTGCATTGGGAATCATAAGTGATTTCCCGAGGGATGCTGTGCATCGTCGTTCGCATTCCGATTCTCCTCGTCGAGACGAAGACGGAACAAGAGGGACGGGGGAAATATGTCCTACTTGTAGATAGGCGGAGAAAAATAGCCGAGGCATCAGAAGCTCGCGGAACGACAACGCAACCCCATGGGAAAATGAATGTACGAGGCTCGATGCTGAAAGACGACACGCGAAACTTTGTTTGACTGAAGACATGTTACTCGAGTAGAGGGCGAGCTATGCGTATTCCCTTTCGACTATCTCGTGATACTCGATCGGTTACGGTTAGCTACCGTATGATGTATTACTTAATGATGCATTTCAAACAAACCTCAAATGTATCCTTTGTACGGGACATAGATTTGTAGATAGTAGATTTCTGAATAGGAAATTTCATTTTTCCCAAGTAACGTCTACGCATGTATCTACCGTGGACTATAGGTTTACTGGTTCCGTTTATTGGGAAATTTGAACAAATTTTACTTTATTTTCTATTTTACATTACGTGGCTCGTATGGTTTGAACGAAATAACGGATTTGCGATGAAATAAAAGTAATAGAAAACATAGTATTTCTATGAAATGTCGATAAGTATCATAGCATTTATAGTCAGAAGCGTACGTACCTTTGTTACCTGCGAAATATTAATTTTCATATAAAATGTGATAATCGATTCAAATTACCAAGGTTAGACGATCATGATTTCGCATCGGTGAAAGATGATCACCGAGGAATTTATTGAAACTAATATTAACTAATATTTGCAAGAGCTACAAGAAGAATATGATATATCAAGAATCTTAAAAATGTAGAAGTTTACACAAAATCTGAATCCGAATTTGGAATTAAAAGGAAGACGACAACAATGGAAAAACAAATAGTGCAGATGCCAAGAGTAATTAAAATAATGATTAAGAGATGTGGTATATACAAACAAAAAGAAACTTAACGCGAAATTTGTATCATAACATTATTATTAGGATTATCTATCCTAACATTCTGTAATCTGTATTTGGTTTTAAATAAGTGTTAACTTAAACAAGAAAATACGGAAATAATCGCAAGTATATTAAATTAGTTACATATGTAGATGTTTTACAATACGTCTTGATAAGATGAAATATATTTTTGATCATTTTTCACATGCACCGTTGTGTACAATGTTTGAGATTCAGACTGACACTCAGAGTGAAATATAGAGCGAAGAGGAAATTGAAAACTGAAGTTTAAGCTAAACCTGTGGTTTGCAGGTTTCATAGATATTTGTGTTTTACTATCAAGAAGAAAACCTTTTGTAACTTCAAAATATAAAATGAACACAGCGAAGAATAATTGAAAAGTGGATGGTAGACTAGAATAGGACAGTAAAATAAATTTCAGAAAAGATATAAATTGTGCGCAATAGTGTAAAGGTATAAATGACATTTAAAATATTTAAAACTGCTCTGTTTGCTTTTGGATTATTTCGGCGGATATTAATATTTACAATATAGTTAAATAAATGCTTTATAATTTTTGATTAAATAAATTATCACGATATGTCGTTAAAATGATTAAATAAATTTCGTTTGTTAAATTTCGATATTATAGAAATTTTTTTCATCGTCAAATATTATTTTTATTATAAATGTAAAACAAAACCAGTTTTACTGTAACCTGTAGTATTACGCATTTATCGGTACCATTAATATTCTCGTGAGATTTGTTTGAACCGTCGCGTTTTATGTTAAAAAGGAAAAGTTCTGGTATTTTCAGTGGGAAGAAGCGTGTCTTTGTCGTTTGTAGAGGATTTTCTGATGCGTCAATAAATTATGTAGTTGCTAGAAAAAAGCCATTCCCAGTTTCCGTAGACCGAACTTTCTCCATTTTGTGTTATGAATTAATAAACGACACGTAAGAAGATACCCTTGAGGTAGAGAGGAATAGTTCGAAAATTTCGGGCAAACAAGTTTTCAAAGTTAATTTATATTTCTATTCAGTATGTCTTTCAATGTACGTAAGAAACATTTGATTAAAAATTGTATATTTGTTTTAACATATTAAAGAAGTCATTTAGTTCCTAAGAATTTCTTTATTACAACTAAGTAGAACAAAGTAATTTATATCTTAGAAAATTATCTCTTATTTATATCTTACGCATATCTAAGTAAGGAATAAAAATAACTTGAATTGTATTACGTGTATATTATCGTCAATATTTGTTTTCGAATGTTTCTATTATCACAAGGAAAAATAAAAAAAAAAAAAAAACGAACTGATCAACGTCATTTTACTTCTCTTAATTCCCTCGTAGCAGACCAATTAATCCATTCAGGTTACGCTATAAAACAAAAATATAATATATTAAGCATTCCTAAGAACTAGTGAAAGAACATTCACGCTTATTCTACCGTAAGGAAATCTAGCTTTCGTAATCCATCCTTCGTGATATTTACAAATTGAAGCTAAAAAACAATAGCTTTAAATTACATGAAATCCTGCAACGTTGTTCTACAAAACAGAAAAATCTTGCTCGACAAGATGAGCGTTACAGCATCGTAAATCAGCCTTCGCGATGGCTACGATGGTTCATTAAAAATTTCCTTCTTCATCTATTTGATCAAACTGAAATATTAAATTCCTTTATCTTGAAAACGTTCATCACGAAGAATGGTCGGTTGATTTTATTATTTTCTACGATCGTACAACTTCAGCTGAAAGTCTAGAGATACTCGTTGCCACGAACCCATTAGAAATTCCTAGTTAAACGTTAGGAAAGACGAGCGGACGGTGGTTTTAGCGTAGCCTGAGGTGCAATCTCCTTGTCATGGGGATATTTTTTATCAAAGGCTTCGACGAACAATTTCCTTGGCGACGCGGCGACGCTGTTCCGAGCGGAATTCGATTTTAATGGCCGAAGATGGAAAGGAAATTTCATATTATTTATATGCAAGCTGACAACGTATGATACACGGAGCATATCCGCAACCCCACGGCGCGCGACAACGTATCCGCGAAGCGAGCACGTACTTCGGCTCGCTATCATGATGGCAGCATTCGAAATTCATGGAATTTCACGCGGACCGTGTTAGGCGAAGATTGGACAGAACCTCGATGCCATAAGTTCCGCTCTGCTTGCGCTTCTTTATGAATACTTTAAAACGTTACCGCATTTCTAACCGATATTTAGATGACACCATTCCCGTTGTCATCTTTAGTTATTCTTGCTACTGGGGATACGTATGTTTTACTTTGTCGCAGTTTCTCGATAGCGAAACGTTATATCTAGATTGATATGTATGCAAATTCATATCCTTGTGAACGTAAGTAAAGAGAACCCGAGTAGAAAATTGTCGTATCTACTTATATTACAGAGAATGTACTTTGGATGGTACATTCTTATATGTTATGTATATTCTCCGTAGTTTTGCATCTGCAAATTTTTTATAAATGCTTCTCTCTATGTAGCACTTTTTCATTTTTTAAGATATTTTGAAATGTTCGAATTCCTCCTGTTTCTCCATCTTTCAAGTACAGTCAGAAAGTCATGTACAGTGGTTTTATAGAAATCTAATCTAAACAACCTAATTTCTAGGTGATTTTACTAGTTTGTAGTGTCATATGTATCGCTTATTAAGTTCAAGAGTCTTAAGCTTAGGCGCGGATATCATGTTAATAATACACACGATGTTTATACATTGACACAGTTCTATGTTATTATATTCTATTCTGAATATCTCTGAATATATTATTCAGAAATCGATGAATTTACAATCATCTCTCCAGTTTTTAACGTAAAGCGATCCATAAATCATCTTAACGAAACGATACTTCGCACACGCCTACATAATTTTCATTTTACCCAAACTCGAAGAACATGGAAGTGTCGAAACAACAGTTTCGTACCTCGTACCTTCCGTTAATTTCAAATGCATCGAACTCACCACTCCTGGACTCGAAATTCAGCTTCCTGCACCGGTGTCACAATTCACCAGCATAGCGACATCCTGCATTATTAACCTCCCCTTCATACTCGTCACACTGGGGTAGATGGTCGTATCGGAAACGCCCTTACGTGCCGCCAACCATTATTAATTTAAAAGTGATTCGAGTCATCGGTTTGTGAACTTAGCATTCAGAGCGCGAGGCAGTGATACACTAGAGCCGGCGCCATTTCAAGAAACGATCAACGATAGCTGATGGTTGTTCCCGAAAGCGATTCCCCTAGGGAAATTCCGTGCACATCGATGGCGCACAAGCACCAATCCCCGATGGGATCCCGTAGGATCGACTACTCGTTGACGAAGAAACGACAACGATATCCGGCCGCCGCCAGGTTGTGGATAAACGTCGATTATCGCGTTTTAATTAAGCCTTTATTATCTGCCGGCGAAAACTTGTTATTGGGTAATTATTCCGGCGTCAGGAAAGACTACTTAGCTGGTGCTCGTTGTGGTGCATCAAAGTGGGTACTCAAAACCAAAGCCTCTCGGTGTGGTTCAGGCTTGAAGAGCGAGAGTCGTTGTCAAAGAAACCGTTTTCCGTCTCTGTTTTTCTTCGTTTCTCTCTTTCCTCCTCGCTATCTTGCCGCCAGTTCTCTTTCCTTCTTCCACTTGGTTCGTTATTCTTCTTCGTTTCTCTGTTGGAACGTTCTCGCAACCATCTCATTCCGCAGCCCACACCCGCTTGTTCGTTCGCTCGCTCGCTCGCCATCGACGAACTTTAAATTGGCAGAGCGCATTCGAGGGTGTTAATATCGTCCCGGGGGAGCTGCTTGCTCCTGGAGGCGAGGCCCCGTAGGCTGTGACGGACGTGAAAACAATTTGGAATGGAGCCTTCGATTTTCGCTTGGAATTCCACGAGGGAGATTCCAGATGATACGCGTGTTTTTACGCGTTTTTCTGATAAATAATGAAACACGTGCGCAGGCCCGGCAAGATTGGCGGAGTTTGTAAATGAATTTCTTGTGTAACTGGTACTTTTTACGCCGCTTTTGTGATTGATGGTTGTTCGGTATTGTGCGGTTTAAAGTTGAAAGAAGTTAAGCTATCGTTGGAGACGGGTTCGAGGTGAACGTTGATGCGTGGTTGGTAATTACGATATTCGAGATTTGCAGAAAGAATTATAATTGATCGACCTGTCAATCGCATTGTTGCATAACTAGAAATTTTTAGAATCATGGAATCGAAAGTTAACAAAGACGAATGAATTTTGATTAGATTGGACTTGGTTCTTGCATATATAATTACAATATAATTCACTATTTTTATTATTTATTCACTACTACTATTATTATTACTATTTATTCTTTATTTATCAAAAATATAATAACGATCAAAATTAATCTGAAATGAAAATCGTAATCCGACGACAAAATTCCACACTGAAATTTCCTAATTACGAAGCTACTCAAATTTTTCATACTCAGTTTCGAACCCATTATTGGCAGAAAATTTCTCTGAAAAGAATACTTTTAAAAAGTCGTCTAGTTCGCATAGAATCGAACGAGGAGGGAAATACACGCAAACATAACGAATATGTTTATCATGGTAGGAAGACTGCAAACAGTATCTCGTATCCAACCACACTGTGGTCCTGTAACGTTGGTCCACGTTCATGGAATAATTAATATCGTCTCGGAGGAGCCGGAAGATCTGTGCAATGCAAATACTCGCCTTTGATGAACGCAGCGACAACATCATCACAGGGATATTCGCTATTACACTAATGGAATATCAAGAATGTGATAGGTTACGCGAGCAAAGAGATCGACAATCGATTAGCCTGTATACGCTTGATGAAATTGATCAAAACGATAGCGTAACAGGGAACAGAAAGAGAAAGAGAGAGAGAGAGAGACGGACAGATAGAATGATAATACACGTCACGCTTCGTTTACCTCTTTTTGAACCAGCTCGGAATTAAACGTACGTGCGCATCCTGAAAAGCTTAATTACATTTTATCTGCAACCTAGATTTTAATGAAATATTTTGTCGGCTACAAAGTCGTACCTATTATCGTTTGTGCTAATATTACGTTTGCCATGTAATCGTGGATCAAATTGCTGGAAAAAAGTCGGAATGAATAAACGTGGGAGTTGGTCGTTGAGCAAGATTCGTCATACGATCAGAGATGATTTTTACCTTTGAGAGTTTAATATTTAGCGAGTCCTATAATCAGCGCCGATGATCAGGCGATAGACGTGTAGATTTTGGATATTTATGCAAGTTTACATCTTCAGGAATGGAACCCTCACCCTCTAAGTCTCACCCTTTAAGCATTAAATAGCGTGTATTTTACCTTGAGAAATTTCTATATTTCCGTAGATTACGTGCATTCTGTATGCTTTTACACGTATAGATGAAAATGCATGAAAATCTGCAATCTCTGGATGATCGATTGTTGCCAGATGTTCAGATAGCATTTGTTTAATTCTCATAATTTCATTTTTCTCCACGCCTCGATAACGAATCGAGAAGCTGAAACTATAAATGAAGTGAATATGAACGAATCAAGATCTGTAGTAGCAAAAGGACTTTGACATACTTTTAACTTTAATAAAGGCGTTGATAAAAATGTACCTTGCGATAGGGTTAAAAATTAAAATCAATTATTCTAGCATTTACGGTGCTTATCGTCGCGAGATTTGCATTATTTTCCACTAGAAAACCATAATTTTTTATTTTGTTGACACTTTCATCAGTTACTATTTGAACTGTATAATTATCCTGTCGTCTACCTAGTTGTTTCTAACGGGTCACGCGAACGATGACAAGTTGTCTAATGCTTCGTGCGATCAAGTGGAACTCTGTGGAACTTTCTACTTCCAAGGTTGACCAAACTGCTGTCTACCGTCCATAGTAAAGCGACTGTTCCTCCTTCTTCTAAGAAATTGTATGCTGAGGGTGTAATGAAAGATTAAGGAAAGACCGGCTCGTGTAAACGTTAAGAATCCTTAAGACAGCGAGAAAAATTAGAATTCTTAATTGAATCATGACGTAACGATACAAATAAAATTAGAACAGTTGCAGATTGAGTAGCATGATATACGTCTCGAATGATGATAGTTGGATTAATTTTTCACATGTATGTTTCACGTCTATTACTTTCTATTTCGATGTATAAATACATTTAATATATTTCTACGTTACATTTATCGTTATTTTATCAATATATAACATAATACAATTTCATTCTTTAAGCAAATTGAATTAATTAATTAATCAATTCGTTTCTGAGATTTTGTTCATTTTTAGTTCGCACGTCTGTGGTTTATCCGTAAAACGATAGTTAAAAATTTTAAGAACTTCCGGGTTATTAATATTTTGAGAATTTTTGACCAAATGCCATTTATTTATGTCTGTTCTGACGCTATCGTTGTTGAATCAAATTAATTTATAATGGCTCTATTTTATCGCGTAAAGTGAGATTGTTTGATACATATTGCTTTATCGTGATACGCACGCAAACGTTTCTCACGTTGCTACTTCGTATTCCGTGTGCATGTAATTACTGGATAGCGTTTTAATGTAATATTATTGATGTTTATGGAAGACTGATTATCTCGTCCTCATTCAAAGTATTTCATTATAACTTTCGTTTTATGGGAATCGTAATTGTTCACTTTATGAATCATCGTTTTATATTACGTATACCATTATTTTCAGATGACCTGTTTCTTTACCAGGTTCTGTGCGACATTTTCACAATGCCAAACTTTTGCTAATCCTACGAAGCTACTACTAAATTACACGCAATTTAATATTCTAACTTAATTAATCAGTGTGTAGGTATATGTTCTTACACACATCCTTAAAATTTCTGAACAATATTTCTGGCAAATTTATAATAATATTATACAATAATATTATACATCTTTATTACTTTTGTTGTATTCTAATCTCCACTCGCGTAGTTGCAAAGACGAACGAATGTCCGTTTACACGATTATTTCCAAATTTTACTAGAACCAGAGAAGAGCGAACGTCCGCCCAAACGCGTCGTAGAGCCAAATCTCCTGTCTCAGAAATCTCTATATGTGTCTACCTGTGACTATTGTATTAATTTTCCATATTACAACTATCGAATAAATTGCCAGAGAAATAGACGAAGAAAGGAAAAGAGTATCGTAAGGGTGGCAATAGAAAGCCGGTTGTTTTCAATCCTCGATAATTCCTGATTACAGACGACAGTAGGGTGCTGGCTGGCGGGCTGGCCGACTGCTTGGCTAGCTACGCGATTTAAAAGTAATTATGGCCGCCTTATTTATGTCGCCTCCGGGTATCGGCTTCGGGTCGCACTATTTCATGGGGATTTAGGGCGGGCAATTAACAGATAAAATCTCCTGCTATTTTTCTGCTACCGAGCACCAGGCCGGAGTCTTACTTCCTGGGGATGTCCAGCCAGTACACGCCGGTAACAATTTATACAACGTTAAACAGCCCTGCTTAAGCCTTCTTTCTCTCTTTCGCTCATCGTTCTCTTTTTTCTCGCCTCCGTTTCGACCCCTGTTTTCTACCCTCCCTGCTCCTTCCCCTCTTGCTGATCCTTCTTGATTTATCTGCGATTTTAATTCTCCTTAGTGTTACTTCCGCGGAAGGAAGCTGACCTTTTTCCTGCTCGTAAGACTCAAGGAATTTCTCTTTTTGTGGGGTTCATTAAGAACGGTTGAGTCCAGGTGTCTCTAGTCAACGAAGCGCTAAGATATATCGCCGTTAAACGTTTAGAATGAGCAAAAGGCCGCTACGTTATTTATCGGCGGAGGCACGCTGGGTTTAGGAATTTAATAGCGCAAAGTGATTCAGTAGAGATAGGCCGGTTTAATCCTTCCCATTGGTTCGATGCTGAATAGAAATTAGTGAGAATTCGATACATTGTGGGGAACAATTACGGGTCACTGTTGTACACGGCTTTATTGCATCAATCCAACAGACAAAAGTAAATGAATCCTATAAATTCGATAGAGCGACGTTATTCGTATGATATTCTGACAAAAATTGATTTTAAGACGATCATTAACAAAATTATACGTACAGGTACATGTAACAGTACAGTTTAAATTAGGTGAATGAAAGAGCGACGAATTTTTAAATCTTTACAAAATTAGCCGTAAATTTTTAATCATTTATAAGAGTAGACGTATCTGATTAAACATACGTATACAATTTTTATAGTATAATATAGATAGGATTAAGACAAATATCGCAATTACGAGGAAGTTTCATTAAAAATTAAATTTACTCGAACATAGAAGTCTAAACGAGCAGTGAATCTGTTTTCATAAACATAGTAGGAATGTATATGTCGAAAAGGAAATTAATAGTCTTCGTATTGCTAGATACTGCGAAAATAACAAACGTTAAAAGTATAGTTATAAAATTCCCAAAAAGTTACATATCCAAATTTCAGTCACGTAACTCACGAAAACCTAACGAACGATTACCTGAAAAATAATACCGTACATCGCCTTCGTTTTGTCTTCGACATAAATACAATCGTGTCGCCTCCTTAAGACATAAAAATTTCATTTACATCGAACCATCACAGAGCCTCAATTATACCGTACTCGAAGCAGTGATTAACATTAAGATTTTTCCCTATTCAGCAGGCATTACGTAACTGTTTCATTGGAGGACTCGTGACGCAATACAATTGATGCAACGTTAAGCAGCCTCGTTTAAGTCGTTTTCCTTTCGTTCCCGTAGCTTTTGTTCCTCAAAGCAAACGGCTTTCCTCTTTTCGACTTAACGTTTTCTCTTCGCTCTAATTACGTGTTTTCACAATTGAAAACCACCGGTTCCATTGACCAGACAACACAAATCAACAATGACCCTTGGCCGTGTACCTACCTGTTTTTCTTCTTCTTTGCTCGACCGAGGAACATCAACAAGATTTCGGCGAGTTCTTCAAGTAGAAGTCCGCACGAAACGGCCTGTGGAAGGTGTAGTTCGTTGCCACTCGAGTATCTCATTTTTGAGCCACTCGACAGGCTGAAGTGGTGGAAACAGCACGGATATTCCTCGAGGATCATAATGCAAAAATAGCGAGTGAACGTCTCCGTGAATTCTTTCAGGTTCGCATACCGACGTTTCTTACCCCGCTGCTTATGGTTTCAACGAAGGTTGTTAAATGTGTTGTCTGTTCTCGTTAAATGAAATAATTCTGGTAGGGATAAAGTGATTGTGTTCGGATTATGATTGTTACTTGGCGGGCTAGATACAATGGAGGACTTGTGAGATTGTTGAATGCTTTTAGAATTTGTACTCTGTTGCTTTGTTTCGCGAGGAATCTGTTGCATTGGTAACCTTGGAATTGTGAAGTATTAATTGTGTGTTACTCGACGAGACTTTGGAATATGATTTGTCGAAATTTGACATCGGTGAAATATCACATGTAATATACTATTTTTGTGCTGTTTGATTCACGTCGTTTGTTAGTGGCTACAAAACTATTTATACAAGGTGATTGGTAACTGGTGGTACAAACGGAAAGGGGGTGATTCTACGCGAGAAAAGAAGTCGAAAATATAGAATAAAAATTTCTTTTTAAAAAATTTTTTTTTTTGTAATTTTTCCATCGAGACAACGATCTACAGTAGTGGGATCCGTTATAACGAGACGCGATAAAATGCACGCGTACCGAGCGAAAATTCAAAGTCGATTTTCTCGAAAACAAAGCCTCAAACGAAAAATTTTTATTCTATATTTTCCACTTCTTTTTTCGCGTAGAATCACCCCCTTTCCGCTCGTACCACCAGTTACCAACCACCCTGTATATGTATGTATTAGGTTGTCCTAAAAGTTTCTTTCATTTTGTAAGGAAATAATAGACGCATAATGTATTTCGTTTTATATTAGTTTATTGAATTATGCACGAAAATAGTAATAGAAATAGAACGAAATGGATCATACCTAATGTAATAAAATAATATAAAACAGAAATTGTTGCTCATCTATTATCATCTTATAAAACGAACAAGACTTTTCGGATAACCTAATATGTTATAAAATTTATGTTCTGATAAATTAAGTTCAAATATATGAAACTTTGTATCGTTACAAAAAATCGACGCTGTGGAAACGAAATGTAGGACTTAGTAAAAAAAAACACGTCTTGTTGAGAAGTAAGGGAATGTGTACAAATATTTTTTTGTAGTCGCTGTATTATACAGAATTTTCCAAAAATAAAAAATACATTTTCCTTATGCAAGTGTCCCATTTTTGCTTGTTAAATTGCGTATACTTTCCCATCGCGTAATCCGCTTTATTATTGAATTATGCTTCAACTGCATTATCACTGAGAATGTTTCGAAACTCATAATGCATTCACTTTGAGGATAAAGTACACCAGCTAATTATCAATTAATAATACCTATAATATCTTTCAAACAGTAAGTACTTTGTTCAGACGTCGAGTCGATGCACGAACTGACAAAATTATTATCACAATGTTCGTGATTAGAGACGGTGTGCCGCAATGTCGAAATATCGTTTGTCCTATCACCGTAATTATGCATCCCCCGATTACGTGAACATTTTCTAAAAATGTGAGCTATGACTGTAAAAAGTATCACGCGCTATAATTCGTAACGCGTATACATACAACGTTAATTGACAATATGGAAAATCATTTATCATGATGTCAACAAATATTAAAAATTAATTGTGGCAAGATGTGCGAATAAAGAAAGTCAATTGCACAATGTTTGAAAAAATCAATCGCTCGTTATTACGAAGATATTCCCAGGTATTTTCACTGATGGAAATATGTGTAATATGTGGCCAACATAATACCAATTAATTAATGAATGAATGAATATTAATAAACGACATACAATACCAGATAATTATTACAATCGAAATCGATATTCATAAATCACTGTTAGTAATCAGAAACATTATCCCGCTTTATCTCGAAATAAATCGTTATATTCTGATCTTGTCTCTTAATAAAACAGACTTATACACCGTACCTGTTAGAACCAACATTTCTAACATAAAACTGAGAACAAAATATTTCGTATCTTGGAGTTGCTGCTTAATGCAACATTATCGTTACATGATTTATACAGCACAGCCTCTCGTTCGCTGTTCTGATCGATCAGCTTGGCTCAGGTTACGCGTTTTATATACAGTTTCCAATAAAGAACGTTAAAGAAAACGGGCTGCACTTAATCTATGACACAGACGAAACATCTGTTATTACTAGGAATTCTAATATTTTCGCTGAGTATATTCGCTTGCTTCGATGATCTGGATCGAGAGCTATCTCGTCGAATGATACAAATCGAACGTTTTATCGAGTGGAAGCTTGTTAGAAAATTTCCTATTATCGAGATAAATCCTTATTAATAATAAATCATTGACTTTTCTCTGCCAGGAAGAAATTTTCATGACAGATACCGTGTTCTGTGATGTTCTGTTTAAGAGAATCTATTTATTTTAAGGAGAAGACCTATATATTTTAGTAGAAGCTGTCGTTGAAATGTACAATTGTCGATATTAGTTGAATTATTGATGACTTGCTATTGATACGTCGTTATGTTTAGCAGTGAAGAGCGTGTATCAGAACTGTCATTGTGCAAATGGTATTAATTATAGCTACGTGAGTTAATATTTTAGTTATATCATGTCTCCTATCGGTGTTTGTGTTTCCAATTAGAATTCTGTGCGTGTACAGTAACTAGGGTAACTTTAATAGGCTGATGAAATGGAATAGTTTGCTCTGACTAGCTGTTTAGTTCATAAATGATAGATATATATATCATTTGGTAGATAAGTCACAATTAAAATAATATACTTTTCTACCTTCAAGCAAGAGGACGTTTAAAATGTTGGAACGGAATACAAAATTTGTAAAAATTTTCCTTATTTATCCAATCTGACTATTAAGTTTCATCATAGCAAGGAAAGAAATAACCGATGACAATTTCTCTGTTTTATTTCAGGTAAGCCATTGACTTTGATAAAAGTTGGGATGCAGTGATTATGACACAAGAACAGTAAGTGTTCTCCATCGATTATTTGATAATTTCTAATTGGCAATTTTTTATTCGTTTCGTAATTTCACACAAACATTATAATAACCATTTTATTTTCTTATTTGCATGCCAATATGATCGTCGACATTTCCAAAATCAATCGTAAAATATTGCAGATATCGGAACACACGCGTGACATATTTAATCAATGAGATAATATTATTCCAATGATTGAACGTTTGATGTAAATGATTTCGCGAAAGTTGTCGGGTATTGATTAATGATATTTCAAAAATGAAATCATCGATGAATTTTCCATGCAAATGCGTGTACCGGTGCACCGTACACAGAATCAACAAACATTCGTTGATTACGTATGCGTGCAACGCAACGCAATAATTGTGAGTAGGAATTAATAATTAATTCACCGGACAGCGCGATAGTAATATGGCAAACGGCTGGATTTGTCATGCGATCGAAATTGTTATCCCGTCAACGAATACGATTTACAATCAAATATTATAATGCGAGCTCGTTTTTAATAATTGATTCGATGATTGCCAACGTGAATAGATATTTCTCAGTCGCAGCATCGATTATTGGTCATTTTCGCGGTATTGACAGAAAGTATACTCGTTAGACATGATTTCATTCACGCTCTGCATTCTTTTAACTTACGGTAACGAATGCTATAAAGAACACCTGTATGAAGGTTTACTATTAATTTCAAATAGCAATTTTTAAGTCGTGTATTACGTGTACTATAATTTTCTTGAGAATTATTTTCTTGTTCCATTGAAAATCAATCTTACACTTTGGCTCGTTAATATTATTATAACTAGTGGTGACTGACAATGGTGGTATTTTCTGTATAGCATATTTAATTAATGCAAATCACATAATTTTTTTAAATAAGTGCAGATTGTAGAATTACCCTCTCTATAATTTTAGAAATATCCCTCGTTGTAATACTAAAATATTATTTGTTTCGATAGTTCTACCTTTGACTGCCACAAAATTTTGTCAACCGTATCTTCGAACTTAACAGATTCTTCCTATTTTTAGCTATTTTATGTTACAATATTGTACAACTCCCCTTTGATCGTAAAGTGATATTTGTCAACGAAATTGTCTTTTTCCTGTGATTATCGTGTCTAAGTGCAATAACATAAACATCGTCAGATGTTAGCTTAACTCTATTGCCGCGATGTTATCCACTTTTTAACGTTTTATTGTCACTCGAATACCCAACGTGCAACTTGGAAAGGGAGTTGACTGGACTGACGTCGAAAACCAAAGTGATGGCGAAAACGATGAAGGGGAGACTGACTACTTCATGGACAATTTAAAGAGTGAGAATAATCCGGGGGAGGCTGTGAGTGTACCGATTGTGTTCAGGAGGTCGGCAAAATTACATAAACCAAAGACATGTCATAGTTCCCGTCAGTAATATGGGTTATGCCCGATCACTTAAAACGGGCTATGCCCCATGAATCGACTAATTATCAGCCCCAATCCTACATCAATTAACAGGTTATGGACCCAGGGCAGTAAACTGCGATAATGAGTATTATTTTTTGAGTTTTGTGTTCTCTGAGATTATCCGAGAAGAGACCACGCCATGGTCGACCAGGAGGGAATAGGTGATGTGGACAAGGATATGAAGCCGATCCTGAGAAAGGGGAATTATGAATATTGGAAGACAATGACGGAAGCCTCGTTAGTTTTCCTGGGCTGCTAGGATGCAGTAGAGCCAGGATTTATGGCAGCAGAAAGGTCGAGACCAGAATGCATGAGAATCAACAACAAGGCACGTGCGTACATTTTCCGGTATGTTCGCTCCGAGTATCTCGGGGATATTAGGACCTTGAAAACAGCGAGGGAATGCTGCAAATCCACTAGAAGACGTCCATGGGAGATCCACGTCGATGGACATCGTTTTATGCATGCGGGAACTGGGAACTATGGAGAAGACCCCCAGCATGGATATTTCCACATACTGCGGGAGGATCCACGACCTATGCGACAAGTTGTCCAGCGTAGGAATACAAATTGAGGACCATGTAATGACATGTTTCCTCTTAACAGGCCTCGTGGCGGACCCAAATAACGCAACATATCTTAGGACAACAAGGATCGATAAGGATCTAACCGCGAGGGTCGTGAAGTCCGATCTTCTGCTCGAAGAAAGAAGGATCGATGCGGCCGTGGACTCATCCGAGAAGAACAGCGCAATGGCGGCCTTGGAAACAATGGAGGCCCAAGCCTCAACGAAGCAAAGATGGCGCGAGGTCAAAGCACAGAGACCCAAAGGACCAGAAGTGCTATAAATGTGGAAAACAAGGCCACATGTCGTACCACCGCCAAGAGGGAAGTGGGGATAAGGAGGAGCAAAACCAAAGAGACAAAAGGGAGAGAGAATCAGAAGACAAATCGAGGTCTAAGAGACTTATCACTACGTCAACTTTATCGTCTATCAGCCACATGGAAAGGGACAGGATCAGCTACCTTGATTCGGGGGCCTCAAGTCACGTGACTCCGGACAGGCATTGGTTCGTGGACTTCGTGCCCCCAACTGGACAGATCAGGATTGGTAATCTCCAGGGGTACCTGGAGATCAAGGGAAAAGGAACGATCGTCGTGAAGATGACTAAGATCTGTGGCGGGTGGACCCCATCCTCGTCGAAAGCCCTGTTGGTACCTGAAATAGACGTGAATCTCATCTCAATCAGACAATTGGCAATTGTTGAAGTGGTCACCACTTCTAAGAAAACTCTACATCTGGTCTTTTTAGTTTTCTCAATAGCGCGTAGACAAAAGACTGCGACGAAGACAGACCATAAACGGTAGACAAGCGACGTTGGCTTCGGGGTTTTCAGTTATTGGGTAACACAGCTAGCGTGCGGATCTGGACCAGCTGAAATTGTATTCTTACTTATAATTACACTTCTATTTAAATATATTTCTTCTGCCTTACAATTTATCCGCGAGTTTTCTCTGTTTACACGTCGAATAACCTCAACAAAAACCATATCTTCATTCGCCCAGTCGTTTCTCGTATCGCAGTTTTGCATCCCGCGGAGGGTTCAGAATCTCGAAATTTCGTGCCCTCGGGTCTCAATTATGGAACAAACGCTCCCCCTCGAAACTGTCGATGTAAACAGCGATTTTCTAGCTGGCTGTACACAGAATTAAAAGCACTCTTGAGGACTCGTTCGAACGAGGCAGCTGTTAGCTTGCCATTTCAGGAACGCCAATATTTGCGCGCTTATCGTTTCCTTCGAGTATCCTTTTTTTCTTTCTTTTTCGTCTACTCCCCTCTTACTCTTTCTCTCCATTTTTTTGCCTTTCGTACTACCGCGTGGTTATCGGTGATATGTATCGGGGCGAGGCTTGCCGAGGACATTTTCATTTAAATTTGTATCGAAAACGACTGACAGTACGTACACAGAAGACGAGAGTTCGGTATCGGCTGCCTTTCTCGCTCGACGCTCAAGCAGAATGAATAATCAATCCCGTTGCCCCGGAGAAAGCAGTTTATCGAACGATTCCAAGGGAAATCCGTTTATGCGAGGATAGTACTCGTCGAATCGAGGGTTAATTTTGCGACAAATATTTGCTCCCTCCATTTCGTCTACTATTTTCGTTCGTGCTATCCGACGACTTCGTCGATGCTTCGTTCGATTGCACTCGAAATTGTTGAAAAATCTTGGTCATCAAGTTAATCTGGTCGCGATCGAATCTGGTCTGTGATCGAATCGGTGGGGTGGGTTTTCCGTTGTGCTTCTGTGACGAGAAATGAGAAATTTTAGTGGAAAATGATGTACGTACGGTTCTTCTAGAAACGAGATAAGTATAAAATATGACAAGCTAAGATCCATATTTATTTAGGGCAGTGGTTTTCAATATGTGACACGCGAGAAGACTTTTGAAATTACGCATTAAAATCAAACAATTGATTGCTTATTATAATTGAAATAATTCTTAACACGCGATATATGTAATTGAAGTGTGGAAAATTTTATGCACATACACAGTGGCTACAAAAAGTATTCTCACATACTCATATTTTCCAGAATAGCGGTTTTTTCTTATCACGTTCTACGATTCATTCTCGCAGTGTCAAACTTTCGTAGTAATTTTTATAGTTTTTTTATAGCCACACCTTATACAAATCAACTTAACGCAATTTTTACCATTTATTTTCCTCTGTATCTGGAAAGATGGTAAATTCTCGAAATTCGTAGCGTTCAACCCATAAATGATATAAACTCCAAAATGATCAGAAATGCATTTTTTTCTTTCTATCGAAAATTTCGATCTCTCACGATCACATCGATGATTATTTCAGCCTCTTAATTATTTTCTATCGGTTCGTTGTAATTCCAAACAAAATTCGCCAGCAAACGTTTTAACGTCGACGCGCGGAACTTTGATAATGTCAAATATACTTCTCAGAAGGGAAGATTGATACTGGATAATGGCGTGCCACATTTTTTACAACATTGTGCTCGATCTGCCGGTGACACTCGTCCAGCTCTTTGCACCGAAAGTAGGATACAAAAATCGAGACAACGTAACGATGGACGTGATTCGACGTCTTGACGTTCCAGCCAGCTGCTCCTCTTTTTCACGTTTACAAATAGATGTCAATGCCAGTGTCTGCGGTCTCCTTGTGCCTTTGTCCCGAGAATCATGGTAATTGCGAGTCGAAATGACCGGGCCATTCGCAGTCTCGTCGCTGAAATCGACGCCCATCACGCTGGTTAGGCATCCGGCCAACCGGAGTTCAACGAACTGTCCGAGCCTGTTCCACGAACGATCCTCGTTTTCGTTTCGATTCCGCGGGATCATCCTGCCAGCATCGTTTCGCTCTCACGGATCGCGTGATCCCACTTTCCGCGTTTCAACTATCGATCTCGTTGTGCAGCATATTTCTATGAGCACCGAATTCGTTGTTTCACTGGCGAGTCATTTCTTGTTCATTTGTCGATCGAAACACGGAGAAAAGTGTAAAGTTTCGTTGATGATTAGGCTTTTTTTCGGAGCTAATTCTACTTGTTATTCGATGTTTCGATACAGTGTTTTAGACCGCAGAGTGTTTTCGCGTTGGGTACTGTGCGATTCCAAAGGTTTGCAACCTGAAATTTTATAAATGAAAGTTAAAGTTGATAAATTGTCTCGCGTAAGAGTAAGAAATTCGGCGATAGAGCAAAGTTCTATAACAGAATTTTTAAAACACGGTAGCTTATTATGCAAGATAGTATCCATTTGTAGGTCATTTTCAAAACGGCTGTCGTATTTTTCTTTTTCTCGTTGATCAATTTTTTATTGTAATAGAAATAATCGAAAGGTAGCGCTATATCTCTTCTCGTTATGTATTTAATATCGCGTGCCTGATTTCGTGATATGTTAGAAGATTTCATCTTCATCTTCCGCGAAAGTAACAAGCATAGTAGTGTTTAATGGATCTTTCGAACTAAATCCAGCATTCTTGCAGAATCAAGTTGGAAATGTTCTCCTATCGTTGCGTTTCAAACGGAAATTGTCCTCTTAAATTCATAAATTGCTTGTACGTACCGTACCGAGCAACCGTACAGTGGTAGTCAATTAATCAGATTATTGCGAAAATCGATGCTTTCACGACAAGTACTCGAAACTCGTTTCATTGTACGTCACCTTCGAATGCGAGAAAGCATATGCATGTTGGAGACTTCCTATGCACCACGTAATGTACGTCATAATGTACGTAGCTGCGCGCATTTATCGAAGGTCCTCTAAGTTAGCCAATAAGTGATGAAACGTTTCCATATTGACGAATTTTAAAAAGCATTTCCAATTAAAACTTTTAAGCAGTTTCCGTGCAGCTTTGGTCCTTTGTTCCTTTTGCTTCTTTTTAACGAAATGTTTGCTTTATGAAATACACTTTTTGGTACAATTTATGGTGCTTGATAATTAATGTTGTTTCTTCCTCCATAGCTTACGAAATAAATATACTTTTGCTGGGTAAAGTTGATCGAAATATTATGCCGTTATAATCGGTATGATTTTATTATGAAAATACAATGTTCTTAATATTATTTGAAAATGTATTATTGTCGTAAATTTTAGAAAATCCTACCGCTTTTTTTTCTTCATCTTTTGAGACGAATGACTAGCAGTTTTTTAAAGAACAATGTTAATCAACCTGCTACTTTGACTGCGAATGAACTGACTTTAAATGACTTGAATTTCGCGCGTATTCATCCTGTCATTGCAAGATGAGAACCGAAGAACTTTCAACGGCATTTCAGATAAGAGACGGATGAAAAGAAATATTATATAAAGAATACTCGATACAATATATCAACAACTTTATTATTAAGATATTAACAATATCTTTTGTTTCGTTAAATTCAACCTATGAAGCTGTCAGTCGTACTTTTCTCTCACATTTTGACGAAGAAAACTTGTTCTAATTTCCTGTTGCAATTTTGTGCCGTTTCAAAATCGCTTAAGTTTCTCTGAGATTGTAAGTCGGTGCGGCGTTCCTGAAAATAGTTTCCTGGGTACAGCATCACCGTTCCTCAAGCTTTCAGGATCGTCTCAATTTTTCTTGAACCTAAGGGAACTGTTGCGGTAGACGAGCTCGACTTCTTGGCCATTTCTTCACACGTCGAGAATGAATGTGTTTCAATTAGTGGTACTGAAACCTCGTTATCGAATTCTGCAGTACGTCCAGACAGTTCTTGATCCTAGGATTCCTATTTCAGAATCTCCAGAATCAATATTGAGGGTTCCTTATTTTAACAGCGGTTCCGCTATAAACTCTGTTGATATTCGTGATAATCTCTGCAGCATATATTCCTCTATTGAATTCCAGATAGAAGTCGGAAACGCAGACTGTCTGAATAAATTATTATATTACAAATATTGATAATCTTAGCGACAAGATAACTCCTCCTTTCTGGTTAACAAATTAAACCAGTATTTTCACCTAACGATATGTATTAGATCGGTGCATACGAAATGCCCTGTTCTCGCATAATACTTAAATATCGCGTGTCTAATATGACGAAATAAAATTGATAATTCCAGTAAATGGAGGAATAAACACAGAAGGTCTGTTCTTTTTTTTATCAATAATTCTATTGAACTCGATCGAACTGCGTGAAAGACATCGCATATGATTTTTACTCGTTAACGTATGTACATTATACTGCGTTCATTTATTTGTCGGAGATGAAAGGACATCGGGGCCTTTCTTTTGAAATTTTTGGGAAGAATTTTAGTCTAGACTTTTTATTATAGCTGTACTTAAATAATAAAACTTAGAAGTGATTGTTTATGATTTAATCCGATTATGTGTGTCCGAGATTTATGACAGTAGGCTTGGGCTCGAAGTGACACAACGAGTCGCTAAACGTAGCCACGATCACGAGATGGACGTTTTTACCTAACAGAGGCATGAAGTAGTTTTATAGCTCTCCTTAAAAATATAATAATTAAATAGAGAAGCGTATATAAGCGCAGTTCCACTTGGACTGAGAGAGTTAGTTGAGTTCTGCTTGTACCGTGGACAAGTTGAGTTACACTTGAATTGTGGGTCAGTAAGTTCATTTCGACTTAGACTTTGGAAGAAAACGCATTTGCTATCCCGTTGACCGTGGATTCGTTATTGAACCTAAGATCATTGTCATTAGCATCTAACAATATCTAATCCAAATGAAGATTCGTTACACGCCCCCAACCCCAATGAGAACGTATTAATGAAGTTTCAAATTCCCTATTAAAAGAGAACAAGTTTCTGAAATGAGAATTCGAGCGTAGCTGTTGCATTGTATCTTGCATCTCTTCGTCTATATGGACGACTAATTTTAAATCGACTAATAACTCGAAGAGAACAGTGTTGAAGAAAAGAAAGGCCATTACTTTGCACACGCGACTAAGCTTCGAAGATTGTGATTAATAATCATAATACAATGCCTTTACACGATTGATTGGAAAGTCAAAAAATCCTTCCAATATTCGTCTCCCTTTCGTAATTTGTAAAAGGACGCAACGCTACGTCATCGATCGTAAATGCGTTAATATTGCATTCGTCAAATTATTAACGGTATCGTTGCTCTTCTGTTGCAAGCCTGCGCATGTTTTATCGATCCTGTATTACGAGAAGATAATTCGCATATTTATGTGTATACCGTGGCTCATAAGTATCAGGACACTTTGCTTGATTTATAATAACGGTACATGAATGTGAAATGTATAAATAAACGAGAAACCAGTGACCAAAAGCAATACTTATTATCCTTCTATAGAATCAACGGATAATAAATCTTATTTATTCGTTTAAAGATTGACCGACAGTGTATCAAAATTTAATGTACGATTCGTCGAGGTATCTACTGGTTTTCGTTGAAATTTTTCAAACACGTGTTGCTACTTGAACTAATAACGATGCTGTCTTTTTTTTTTTAAAGAACTCTTTTTTTTCGTCTGCTCTGTAGGTTACAATGTATCGTCAAAGAATTTTTCCAAAATGATTTGTTATCGATTTTGTCCAAGAATTATTCCACGACTGTTTAATTTGTTGTTATTTCTATACTCAGAGGTAGGATCACAATAGTTATTATTTTATTGAATGGATAAATCTATCACACCGTTCTGAGCCAGAAAAACCTTTATTGCACGCTCTTACAAAAACTAGGGATAAAAACAAAAAAGCATCTTAAGCCTATCGATTAAATCTATCGATCGTAACTAGGACTATCTTCTAGTTACTATTTCTTATAACTAACGCATCTGCATATGGATGGCGAGCACGAACTCACGTTGTCATTTTCAACGTAATTCTCACGGATGCCACTATTTCATTGCGATCGGGTTTTATCCTACTATAACATTAAAATAATGATAATAATGGAATGTAATTGTTATTTGTCATACAAATTTTACCGTGGTTCCGTAATCAGATTACATTCTGTCCAAAATAAGCAAGTTTCCACATACTTTTGAACGGTGATGTATAAATAGCCGCGTGATTAGGCGCGCATTAGCAACCTAATAATTAGCAGTAAGAAGAGCAAGCAACGCAAAAGAATACGAAATTGATACGTTGTTCAATCGATAACAAAATGACGAACGTACGAGTCAGAAACGTATATAACCGTGGCTGTTTCAGTACGCGTATCGGAATTTATTCGATTGTTAATTATTCGAGGGTGATTAATGAAATTGCCGCCATTGATTGCGGTTGTCATCGAAGGAATGCCGATGATTAAATAAATGTCCGTTTCATCGTGCTTCGTGGAGATGCGTCCGATGAAATTGTTTGAAACTTATATTAACGAAAAGATTATCGTTCGTAATCGGATTTTTTGTCCATGTTGATAGGATTATCGCAGTCGAATTGGCGGATATTCAAGTAATTATAGTATTTCGTGTATAAGCAGATGAACGTAATATAACGGATCAATAGTTGAAGGTATTAGCGTATAGTTATACGATAGTGAATTAGATTCATGTGGTGTAGGATCGGTAATATATTATTACATTTACTTGTTATTATTACGTCATTATATGTGTATTTATACATCTGTGACATTTATGTTGCGTAGGATTTATTAAATTCGATACATACGTGTATAAATAATCAAAAAATTTTAATATAGATTGGGATTTATATCTGTTGTCAACGTGATTCCCATCGTATCGTATCTTGCATTTATGATATATGATTTATAACAGTCAGTTACTCTCAGAACGTTTTTTTTTTTTTATTTCGGAAAGAGCAATTGTAACGTGCACTGTGCCCAAGAGAACTGACGATTCGTATGCATGTTTAATGTTGTAACTATTTGTTTTTTAATTCCCGCAAAAAGATCGATGGGATATTTCTGTCCATTTCCATTTTGTATATTTATTTTTACCCTATGTTCTTGAATAAAAATTTATCGGTGCCAGGAAACAAAAAATAGGAGGAGAAAATTATGATAGATCGGGGAAATAGAAAAAATATAAGTTCTCTGAATAATCGTTTCGATGACGGGTCATCGCACGAGGACGAAAGAGATAAAAAATGTCAATTCATTAAATAAGTAATACCGTCTATAGCACTATGCAATTTATATACTATGTATCTATAACTATAGATCTTAGTATTCTATAACTTTCGCATCACATAACAAATACACGATTATTATACTTTTGAGACGAACTAGAATTATCTAATAATTTTTTATTTATTCATAATCCATGATCTTGCCGCTTAGAATGACTTCACACGTACATTCTCCTTTCTTATAATATTTGTTTAAATCACATTTGCACTATAGTTGTACCATAATTATACTACTTGTGTATATACTTATTATCTTTCTTATTAAACCATCAACTCCCTGTAACACTATTGTTCCATTGTTATTCGTACTGTTGTTCCTAACTCCATTATGTGCAACTTCATGAAAACTTTGGTACATCATTGGACTTCATGTTTTTATTTTGGTATCACATCGTACACTACTCTTCTGTCTTTCGTCATGCTCATTTCACACTCTCATCACGCCCGTCCTATTTCCTTCAAAACTTCTATTCCTATCCCGTGTTCCACTAGTCTTCCATACACCTACTTTATTGGAATTTGATTACGACGCGTTTTAGATTCTCCTCTTATATCTTATATCCCATATCTTGTTATATCTTACACGTCTTTCTCTCCGTATCTTTCCCATGTTGATTACCTCATCTGTACCATTACATCTACTATTACATCTACTATTACATCTATATCTCACCAATAAATTTCCATTGTTATTCCGAATCACTGAAAGTTACAGAACTTTACTACTCGCGAATACTGCACATTTTCAACGCCATTCAAAATTGGTCGCTTTCCATCACTCTGCCCTCTCGTCTGCAAAAGCGTCCTAGACGAGCTCTAACGGAAGACATTTTTTCGCAACTCTATCGCATCGTCTCTACACACCATTCGGTCGCCGCAGACTTACCAGAAGATAAGTTGATACGCGAGATCGTTGTAGAGAATTCCGCGCAATTTCCATTCCTCTGAACTGCCGCTGCCGGTTTCTTATTTTCCACGTGTCTACGTCTTCCTCCCTCTCTTTGCAAGGCCTCTATCACCGCACTTAATTCTATTTCGTACACTCGCGTGAAGCTACTACGGCCGTTCGTACGAAGCCCGTTCCGGCCTCGTTATCGCAGTCTGCGATTTTCAGTAGCTCGCGAAATTGCATTCGCGCTTACTCGCCGCGCGAGAACACGTCAGAAGCCGATTGAATCTTCTTTCACGATCGCGTACCCGTTTCGCGAACGGCGACCAGGTCTCGTTTCCGGAGTCGTCGCCTCGATGAAACACGCACCGGGCCACACACACACACGGACACACGTATATAGGCCAAGCGTATAGGTGTAGGAAAACTACGAAAGGGAAAAGACAGAAAAATAGGGGAGGAGCTCCGTGTGTCTGTCTCGATGAGGCGATCTCTCGAAGTAACTGCACTCCTGCGAATTAGCTGTTCGACAAGGGTTTCCAGTGGTTTCGCATCGCGACGTTACGTGGAACGTGAGCCACCGGCTGCCTTTTTCCGAATTACATTTTTGATTTATACGGCCGTACAGCTACGGCCGTTTTCCCATTTACATGCAGATGCCATGGCAGACGTAATTGCACGTGGCGTGCTTATGGCTAACGCCAGACGTCCGGGCATCTTCCAAATCCCTGCTCATTCATCGCTCACGATTCGCCTCTCGTTTTATTTCTTCTTTCCCTGCTCTCTCGCTCTTTCTCTCTCTTTCTCTCTCACACACACACATACTCTCTCATCCTATTTCTTTCTTTCTTTCTTTCTTTTCTCGCCGTTCCGTTCTTTCGTTCGTTCTGCGGTTTCCTTCTTCCTTCTGACCCTTTTTTCACGAAAATACGCACGTACTTCGTCGGTATCGCCGGGGGGATAACTTTTATTGGCACGTACTGACGTTTCGTTGGATAGAACGAACCGCGAACTGGCGCGCTGCGTGCCGCTACTGAAGCAGGAACCGCAATTATTGCCTGACACCGGGGAGCGTTTCGTTTTTATGCTGGACAGGATTTAGAATTGGCTCGAACTCCTGTTCGATCTGCGGCGTAATGATAACGCGGAACTTTGCAACTAACGCGATTTATGGGGTCGGACTCACTGTACGAATACCTTGACGGTTCATCCCGAAGCTAATTTCGAATGAAGAATGGCGTACAGTTGGAAGTTAGTTGGAGCAGTTATTAAGTGATCGATACTTTTGTTGGAACGTACGTAGGCCAAATGTATCGGGGTCGATGAACGTAAAAAATACGCCTGTATTTTACCCTTTGCAAGCTGATTTATCGTGTTCTGGTATTAAGAGTGATAACAGTTGTACATTTTTCTGACGAGCTACATACGTGTTGATATTTATTTCAATAGAGTATTATTTAGTATCGTTGTTCTTTTATAAGAAAGTAACTATTTCATTGAAATTGGCTGTTTTTTACACGCAGACAAAGTTATTATACATTTTTGGTATCGTACGCTTTTCTTGTAGGTCTCTAGGCATTTGTAAGAAATTTGGAGATACAAAAACGTGTAGAATGACGTACATAATATGCAAAATATTATCTCTCTACTTGCTATAATATTTAACAAGCGAAGCAAACATTTATTTATACCCGCGCGTCTTTTGTATCTACAATAAAAAAAGAAGAAACATGAATTCGCGTAAACATTTGCAGTCACAGTGCAGTGATAACAAACAAAACCGCTTGAAGCCTGTTCTGTTGAATATTCCCAAAAAATACAGTCGCCTTCCAACCCGGAACCCTTTCGCTTCTATTTTTTTACTATTAGAACCATCTTCACCGAGTTCCAGTAGATTTCACCAACATCGGCCAGCCAATCTCCCAAACAAAACACTGTTCCTCCGCTGTATAAACCAACATTCTCCGACATACAATACTCGTCGAACATCGAATTGCTTTATTAGCCGTTCGTTGACTCGTGTACCGCGTAAGAACACAGAAGCGCGTAATCGTTGGAGTTGCGCGTCGAGGGAATCGCCTCGTTTCGAGAGTGCTCCGTTCTCGATTCGCCGGAAGAACAACGCCGCCAGCCCCCGGAGTACAACGATGCACGGTGTAACGGAAATTGCGCGAGAGCCGAGCCGCTTCGAAACGCAATTATCAGCCTGGCGTCGACTATATTTTCACGAGGCAGCACGGCGTTCCGCGTGCCGCATTAGCTCGCTTCGCAATAATTATTATTTATC
>NT_176533.1:200953-217907 GCF_000188095.3 Bombus impatiens | reverse complement strand
ATTTATCGGCCGGCCATTATATTAGCCAGGCACAGCCGTTAACGCGCCGCCGTCCCCCGCGAATCCAATTGATTTCCGGAATTTATCGCGCGGCAGATTTTCCCTTTTGTTCGGCCCAGTCCCCGCGGACTGGCGGAAAACGCCCCGCCAGTGGACGGCCACTACGTGTAAATAATAAATTTCCTACGAATAATAAATCAGCACGGTTGACCGGTTTGCACGCGAGCCTGAACAGCAGCGGTGGAATCGCGCCGTTATGTCCGACATTGCGAACTGCTGCAATGACGCGGACGAGCGACTTCTCCTGGAACATCGTTGTTTCCGCTTCGATTTAATGAAATTCGACTGACCATACCGCTTCGCCGCAGCGCGTACGCCCTATCGATTCTTGCAACCATCGGCCGATCTCCTTTTTCGAGGTTCGCCGAGGTTTGATATTAACGTTACGTTGGTTTTTCATTATTTCGAGTGAAATGATTTTGCATATTTTCTATTGCTTCGGAAGAGCGTGGAATTTTGTCGACGAATCTGGAAGATTAATTTTATTGGAACATATAGAACATGATGAATTTCTACAAATAGTAGAGTACTTGGGTGAATGAGTATCAGGATGTTCAAGGGAAAATCACTAGGAAATTGTGAAGAGTTTTGACGATTATATTTTACTGTCGGTATTGTCTTTTTACAATTGTTTATGCACAGTCACTTGAATAATAAAATCGAGAAATGCAAGTTGTGAAACTTTGAGACAAAAATTTATCTCGGTAATCGTTCCTCTGATCATTTGGCCCAGTTATTTCGTGTAAGATAATTTTCATATTCTTATCATAAAAGATTACACAAACAATTGTTTGATTTCCAACATTTTTTTAACGTCTCCTCCATGTAGCGTAACATTTTGAATACAGCGTTCTCACCTCGCGACCTACAGATTCGTAAATTTTGCTCGTAACAAATTGACGAAAGAAAACAAAAAGCCGGCAATCCACTCAATACGCGATTGCCGTGTACCAAGTTGTCCGCGATCTCGCGCCGTACGCTCGCTTCGTCTCTTCCACCCTGCGAATCATTTTCTAATTAACAAAGACCAAACTTCTGCCTACGATCCATCCACTATTCTTGCTCTCGCTAAAGTACCAAACAATTACTCGAATACCTCGGATTTTTCGAAGATGGAGCCTCGAACCGAGGCGAAGAAAAACAGAGAATGCCGAGCAGCTATCTCCCAGAACGCAAGTAAAACACAATTAACAACGGCGCATCGGCCTGCGTAATTAGCCCCGAAGACGGGGAACCAGCGGGTAGGTCGTGGCGTCGGTGGCAGCAGCCGGCGCGTCGTGGCGTAACACGCGCTGAATTTAACGAACCGTAGGTCGAGCAATAAAGTTTCGTCGGCCGGGAACGGAATAACAAGTTCATCGTCGTGGTCGGAGCCAGAAAATCCGCGCCGCGGATATTAGCCGCGAGGCCGACCGTGAGCTGGCGAAGAATATCGTTTCATTTCGCTAAAGTGGAGCGCCTAGCGTCCGTAAATCCTGGCCGGTCGCGTAACGATCGCCGGGAAACCGGTACTCGGAGAAAAACTGGCCGAGGCTGGAGGCGTAAGAAGCTCGAGCATCCAACATCACAGGGGAGACGTGCTCGAAAGATAATTAAAATGTCTTGGCTTGCCGCGGCAGGCACGAGTTATGGCACGAACTTGCCACAATGGCATAAGCGAAGCATCCACCCCTTCTCAAGCTCATCGCTCGTTGCGACGCGAAACTTAACGAGCTGCGAACTCGTGAACCTGTTGTAGTCTTCGTGTCGTAGAAGTATCCGGTTATGTACTTAGCTTCGTGAGGATCGAAGGTGTTGCGGCGTCCACGCGGTTCATCCATTCAGCGGTTCAGTAAAATAAAAGATGCTTCTATATATTTATTAACCAGCGGGGTTGTGTCTCTTTGCTGGGCGAATCGCTCGTTCGAGAAATCAAACAGCTCTCGCTTCTTGGACGAATTTTTTATATCGTTGTTTTAAGCTGTCAAAATTTGTAAAGAGTTGAACGAAATGAAATTAAGAGACACGAGTTTGGTCGCATTTTAGCGTATACGTTTGGGACGAAGCAAATAATCGAAAATCGAACATATTTTTATTAAACGCGGATAAGTTTGCGAAGGAATGACAGCAAGCGCGTGTTTGTAAGATTCGAGAGAATCGCAATTACAGGAAAAGCGTAGCATAAAAACATGGCATAAAAATGTTGTAAATTCTGGTTAATCTCTTTATTGTATATAGGATAGATTATTTATATTCGAGTAAGTATATTAAATTTAGTATCGTTGAATGTATGGTACTTTCATATAATTACAAAAATTTGATACTGTGAAAATGGAACGTACGTTCTGGTGGAAAGACGTTTCATAAGGAAATCAGGATATTTGCCTAGATCTTTTAAAGTCATTATACTTGTCAATGTTTGTGTATTATAAATTAAACGAATTTCGAGATTGTTGTTTCCAGAGTGTAAATAGCTATACTCGAGACTCAATATTTTTCTACACAAACTTCTCTCAATTCTATAAATATTTCCTACAAATTTCACGACTCTCTGTATAGTACAGCAATAGATACAACAACATATTATCGGAGTGATCTAACTCGTGAAAAAGTTAAAATCCCTAACATTAATAATACGGACGAAAACAACGAATAAAAAGGTCGATAAAAGAGATTCAAGTGAAAAATATATAAAACTAAGCGAAAGATTTGATATCCAATAAACACGGAACAAATGGGACGTGCACGAGAGAAATTTATCACGAGCTTCTCGTTTTACGAGAAAAATTCGTCGAAAAGTATCAAGGATCGCTTGGAAACACGCTGATTACGACATGAAATAATTATTTCGAAGAGGGAGGATATCTCGCGTTTCTCTCGCGTTTACACCGAATCGGTGTCACGATAGTATCAAGCAGAGACGATGGATGGACGAGAAAGGAACGAGAGATAGAAAGGGATGAATTACGAATTCTGAAATTCAGCTCGCGGGAGATGCTGCAATTCTGGCAATGGGGCGAGTTAACGAACTGTAAATTCGCGAAGTTCGCGTATCCTTTTGAGAGGCGGCGATGAAAGTGCGCGCGAAGTAGCGCGGAACCAGCCAGCGGAACGTTGGCTGGCGAGCCGAGTACGATCGAGAGCATGAACCCGATGAATAGGAAATTGGTAATGAGCTTGAATTGACGTTTAAATATTTGAAGCGTTTCCGACCGTTTTCCCATCTATCGTTTTCGAGCCGAGATTTGATTTGTAGGCCAACGAAGTTTGTACTTATTAATTCCGAACGATTGTTGGGATTACGAAATGGCGAAGTTTTCTGCGAGCCCGTTAAACGCCAACCAAGCTCTGTTATATTGATTTAATAACGTGCTTAATCAAATTATTTCTGGCTAAAGTGACGAATTAATTGTTCGCGATGATATTTTCTTGATGGAGGAATGCAAGTGCTAAGAATCGTTCGGAATTATTTAACGTTTCGCAAGTCGCGACTCATTTGACGGATAAATGTGAAATTATTTTATAAAGGTTTCGGTCAGATTTATATATCGTAGAGCTTACCGATGAAAAGTAGTTCATACATATGTATATATAATAATACTATAAATCTTTATATCAATGCTCATACTATGGACATATGATGATTCATCGAAGTATTTGAACGTTTACCATATAGGAGAATTTTATGAATATGTTATACGTGTCATGCGAACCTCTTCGAAATTTGACCAGTATTATATATGAAATAGGGTTATCGCGATTATTTTTTTTTATAAAATATTAAGCTAGTGTAGTATCTTGGACGAGGGGCCTGGGGGTGGGGTCGGGCGAATTATAAACAAGAGGTTGCGAAACACGTGCGTGGTGTGGCTAAGACAAGAGACACGAGGCTAAGACAAAAGACAAGGGGTTGCCAAAGGACATAAACGAATTAAAATTCATTGTGAGTTGAGAAATCAGAGAGTGCGAATTGCGTTGTCGAGATAGTGTTGCTAGTGTTGTCGAGAGAGAGAGTTGAATCCGTGGTGACGAGAGTTGCAAATTAATTATCTAGTTGTCTTAACTATAATACGTTATTGCGATTAGTTCACGTTAAACAACCATCGTTCCCTGTTTAATCAACATCTGTTTAATCCATTTATTGTAAATAAACTACATGTAGTAAAGATCCTACACTAGTTTAAAAATGTATATTTTATTACAAATATACATGCACTTATTGTTAGTCAAATAATTAGTATACCACGAATAGTTGTGTTGAAGGTAATCTTGTTAAGCATGGAGGATTATTAATATAATAGATAATTGGTTGTTGGAATACTTCATATATCTTGTATATCATCTTGTAGTTTCAATGCAACTTTTTTCCTTTCCAACGTTTATGTGTATATTGCAAGATTTTTATCACACGAAAGGATATATATTCATCTCGCTCAATTTTTTCGTAATTTTTACTTCTACAATGTATCCACATACATGTATACACCTAATACATAGGCGCGTATACACCTGTGGGCAAAGTTTATGCATTTTCCTAAGGTAAATAAGCTACTTTGCATCAATATTTGCATGAGATTGCTAGTTTGAATGAAGATTCTACTTAGATAAAATTCACTCGTAATTGTGTAAGTCATGTACCGTACTAGGTGGTCTTGAAACTTATCAACGTAGAATAATAAACATTAATAACGAAGTAGTAAAACGAGTATAAAATGGGAAGTACTCTGGTATGCAAGATGCAGTTGCAGTTATCTATGTGGAGCAGCTACGACTGCGGAACTTCCGTTTCCCAAGGAATTCTGTGGCAAACGAGAGCCCGCTTTTCCGCGGGATTGTTTAGATGTTGCGCGGAAAGTTTCTATGTAAATTCGAATTTGAATTTCCTAGGATATATTAATAAAGTTTATATTAAACGCTTCGAGGCAGCTAGTAACACCGCACTGAGAATTATCCATTAGATTGCTTGTGTCTGATATTTTTCTTGCAAGATGCTTGTTTATGCATAACCGCTTAATCAACAAGCAAACGTTACGCGTTGATAAATAATAATTACATTCTGTATTTATTATTAATACGATGAAATTGATTTTCACGAAACGGACAAATATGCAGTGAAATACTGACAAATGAAGCTGACGCAAGAGTCAGACAATTTATGAAATAAATTTTCAACTAAATTCCTAACGAAACAAAGCAGAGAAGTTTCTTTATCCCAGTTTTTTAAGATACAGATCAGGTAGAAAAAAAGATTCTTCTAAACTTATAGAGGAACTATCGTAATTAGATCAAGTAGCAATGTCTAAAACATATTTATAAAAACCAGTATTTTAATAAAATCTTAATGATACGTCGTTGATCAATTTTTAAATAGATAATTAATGTATTGTTTGTAGATTCTATAAAAATGTACTAAGCATATCGCTTATAGATATTAGGTTTTCCTTAATTCATAGATTTTGCTTTTATGTATCGTTGCAACAATTGGCTCTCGCTAGTTTCCAAATATCAATATATATATATTATATATATATTCATATCATTAAATATCACGGAATGAGGTAGTGTTTGCCTTCGGTAAAATTATTCTCCGACTTTCTGATGCAATTTGAACCCTTAATTAACCGTTCTTAAGTAATTCTATTTATGTAATATCCATCACTTTCCTTTTGATTAAATTAATCAGCAGAGAGGATAATAATTCGAAGAAATTAAATTTGAAAGTTTAGAAAGCAAAGTTGAGAGGTTTATATTGAATTACGACTATTTTTAGAAAAGATCTGCCAACAAAGAAGGAAGAAAGGAAGAGTAATCAGTAAGTTTCGAACGGGAGCCGGAGGTAGCGAGTTTCAGACGCTCAATTTTAGACGTCTCAAATATTGATCGTAAACAAGTAATTTGTACAAGAAGGACGTTTCTCTTGAAATGAAACGAAAGGGTCTCGATTTTCATGTCGTTAGAGACGCAACTTGGGTATATTTACCGAGCGCCGTTTCTTATTCTTCTCGTCGTTTTCGAATAGATCTTTGACAGTGACGGATGCACTCTGAATATCAGGCATGTGTTCTTTCGTGAAAAATCCCAAGCAAAAAATGTCACCGCCTCCAGCGGGCAGACCGAAGAAAATAGAAGAGAGAAAGGAACACAAGAATCATTTATTACGTTGATGCACTTCGTCGCAAATGTACTCTCAATTTGCGCCGTTTCTGTACCTGTTCCACTTTCTTCAAACTTGTTTAACTTCGTTTTTGCCTCTTTTAATTCTTTGCCATTATTAGTTTTGCGACGAAGAATTACTTTTTCATGGAGATACACCGTTTGCCTTTATTCGTCGTATATTTGTACCGTGCTAATTCTAAAAAAAGGTTTCTGCAATTACCATCATGAACATTTATAGTCGTTCCTTATTTCTTGGTCCGAAATCGTATTACTAATTAACGTTCGGTACTTCATTAAGTTGGTATAGAAATGAAATGAAACTTTTCGTCGTTAATAATTTTTTAACGAAATTAACTTTGGTTAATGTTTCGATCGATGAAATACAGTCGAGGACAAAAATAAGAATACAGATAATGGAAATAGAACCGTCGATGAAGTTTCATTAAATACGTCTTGTTTACGCAGGAATGCAAATATTAATTCCAATTATTCATTAAGTAATCTATCTAAATAATCGACAATAAATAAAGCTCGATGTATCGCAAAAAATGTACACTAGTCGAATTTAATGTCCTATTAATAAACAATAGTTAATTAAACGTTAAACTACCTACATCCACCTGTTCTCTTATTTTTGTTTTCCACTGTATTATTTATAGAACTTTTTTTATGGAGCAATTTCCCAATCGCGTTTTTTTTTAAGGACGCGGTAGTAATTTTCTGATCGCGTTATACGAGCACCGCGTTCTACAAGCATCTATTATACTTTTAATCATCCATTGAATTGTAAAAGAAAGATCTGGTTAGGTCATTAAGCGGCATTTGCAAAGATCGATTCTGCAGCAGTAGGAGATTAGAGACCGTTCATGGCTGGAAGTTGGCCGAACGACATTGTCGAGTTACCGGTTCATGCAGAATTTCCACAACAGACCGGGTTAACGAGCTGTGAACTCGTGAACACACCTTAGAAGTGTTACGAGGCGGTGCTAGAAACGCGGGAGGAAGTGAACCCCCGTGGTAAATTGCGCGTGTATAATGATAATGGCGAGAGACAAGGAATCCATCTGCGGTGACGCGTCTCTTCTGCGAGTGTCAGCCCGTTAATAGGCGATTCGTGATTGCGAATTGGGAGCACGGGTCTCGAGCGTGTTCCGGAAACCTCGCGCGATGAAAGTCGTCACTTGCTGCAGCGCGTCTGACAACGACGTTCCTTTAACGCCAAGTCTGACGATCGGTGATTCTTCGACAGTGATAAAGTATTTCAGACAATTTTTTAAGATGGATACATCATGGTATCTCACGCTTCTAATGGAATCATTCTTCTCTTCTGGTCTTAATGGAATCTTCTGTAATTGAAAATTCTTCATCTCAACTTACCAACGCGATTATCTCTACAGCAATAAATGAAATTATGTACTTGATAGATTTGTTAAGGCAAGTTCACTTAATCCTTCAACGCTCGGAATCTTGAATAAAATTGTCTGAAATTTGTGAAACTGAACTATCGTACGTTTCGTTCATTTGGCATTCATTAACGTCCTAATTAATTTCACTGATGCGACAAATTGCGTTAGTAGGAAGATAATTGATTCAGGACGACGAACATTGTGATTCGTAACGTTTTTCTTTCGAGAGAATGCTTTTGTCGAGTTTTCAAATTCGTCAACATTTTTGCATTAGTAGGACTAGCAATAAGAGAGAGATATCTGTGAAATTGTTCTGAATGATCGACTTAAAAGATATTTTAATTCGAATTATATAAAGCTTATTGTACGAAAGACAACGAAAATTGGAAAGCATTATTTTTCATACGATTTTAAAGTCCTTTGGTTAAAGCACAATTATATTTATAAGTATAATAAACTGCCTGCTGGAGTTCATATACTCCAATTACGTATAATTGTTCAACAAAATTATTATTTGAGAAACATTAATTTCAGATGAAAATTACTTCGTACGTAATAATAAATAGGAATGTTATATGCATAATAAAACGAGATATATATATATTGTACGGTATACGTAATTATTCGAAATTGAAAAATCGATAACTGTTACTCTATTAATTTAATATTATCATAGATACAATTAAAATTAATTTGCAATAACCACATCACGAAACTTGTATTAACCATATCATGAAACAATTGGTCTTGTTACTCTGTAATAAAATTGGTGACATATATGCTATGATATATATGACTGCTATTCAAATAATTCCAAACGCTAATATATGTTATATTACTATACTATACATTACGATTGTAATTTTACACAATTACATATTGTATTTTTTTTTTAATTTAATTTAACGATATGTACAAAAATTTGTTCTTGTTTCAGGTAAGACATTCATACAAAGGTAGACTAAATTCCAAGCATAATTACTACATTTGAATGTGGTAAGTCATTTTAATATTCAATTAAATTCTCAACACTGTTACTGAGTTCAGTATGACTTTACTAATCGTAACAAAAAAAAAAACAAAAAAAAAAATTGACATTCTAAATACATTTTAAACTTAATTGGCTTCTTTCTCGATAAACATCTACTTTCTAATACTTATTTCAATCGATCGTATTCGAATCCATTTCCTAAAGCTTCATTCTTTTGATAATTAATCAATTTTCGTAAGATTCCTTTCAAAATTTTCCATTGAAATTTTTATTTAACTTCTATGTATATACGTATGAATGTAGTACAAATTTTACTGTATTAATATTCATCGAAATTGTTCAAACTCTTTAAATTCTGCGCTCTTACAAAAACCAAAAGTGTCACGTAAAAGACCTATTAAAGAGAAATTCTCTTTGTAGTTCGTGTTATTTACAAAAACATTACAATTAGCAAAAGCCATTACACCAAACTTTTAACAATAGCCACACTTTATGTCAGTAAACTCTCATAAATTCTCACGTAATTACTTTCCTTTAGTTCTAAGAAGCAGAGGCGTTATAAAATGAAAGCAAGAAAAAAAAGAAAGATAGAAAGAAACATGTTGAATGATTTATATCGACTGATTTATATCGTTATATCGAATTACCAACACAATTGTCACTAGGGCAATAAATAAAACTATCATTTGAAGAATTTCATTAAAAACGTAATATATACATATACTGTTCGAAGTAAACAGAACACAGGTTTTATTTAGTTGCACTCGTTTGACGGTTTATGGGGATCGAATGTGACGAGAGACGTTTTACTGTACGGAACATCCGGTGTTTTAAATTCGCTAAATTGATGATGTCGTGAAAGTTTTAATTATAGTCCACCGATTGCATTATTCCTATCGGGACAGATTTACGTAAAGTACATGATTAAAACTGGGTGCTTAGCCTACGAAATTTTCTCTGTTAACGAGTTAAATGTTCGGAAAATGCGGCTTGACAAAATCATTTGGTTAATTATTACTCTCTACACTTCGATTTCTTCTATTTGCTTCTTTACTTTACTTTTGTTCGCCGATAGTCCATAGTATTTTTCAAATCATTCAAATTCTGTACGTTCATTCTTTGATCGATTTGTAGTAACGATATATGAATATTAGCAAACTATACAAACGAATGATGAAATAATACTTAGAAGCAACACTTTTTAGAAAATCATTAGGACATAAATCTGTACTACATATTGAAAAACTTCGCAATAATTTATTTTAGTATCTACTGTATATAAATATTTATCACATATATTTGCCGTTTAAATATCAATGACTACATTAACATGGAAAATCTTTCTACCTGTTTAGAATACCTTCATCAAACTATCTTATAATTCAAAAGAGTTTGTCGAGCAACAAAATAGTTATATCCGGTATGACAATTACAAACGCTGATTTGATTGTTATACATTCACTTTTGGACAATTGTTTAAGCGGCTCATAATATATCATTACACACAACCGTGATGATTATGAAGAACCAAAATGACGTTGGCCTGACATGACTATAGGTTGGTAATTAAAATATGCCAAAAATAAACAAGTATACTTTTGCACACTATGTACTATAAATTTCCTATAAATGTATACACATCATAGTTTTACGTGCTATGAAACATTTTGTAAGGAACATACTCCTAAACACCACTGTAACTCGATGGAATCGATTGCATCGACAATTTACGATATCCGCGTCTCAAGGATTTATTAACAATCGTCGATACTTGTGTCACTAATCGTATTAATACTTGAGGAACGTCCACCCTCTAACAAATACGTCGTGCACGGCGGTTAGCTCAGATAAAAGTGTCACTGTCCAGCCAAATACAGTGGGATCTGTTTTTTAAAAGAGAGGTTACCTTCGGAGGCTAGTCCAGGCCAGAATTGCGCGCGATCCGTTTCGATCGGCAGGTGCATCCTGGCTGATTTATCGCTCGCCTTATCGGCCTCCGGCTACGGGCCTTCGATACCAGTGATCGTTTCCTATATTTTACAGCGGCCGTGATTTATCGTCCGTTTCGCGAGTTCCCTGCTGCAATTATCAGTAACTCGGTCCCGCCGGGCCAGAGATTAGAAGCCGATCTCGTTGACCGGCCCGCGCGCTATTTTATCAGCTCCGACCGACGATTTAGCCTGCTTTGTTTATTGCACGTCCCGCAGGAACTCCATCCACGGCAACTTGGTCGCTCGATGAAACGAGTAAGTCTCGTTCACTTTGAACTGGTATTCGGGGCATACCATCTGCGTGTTTCTTCTGTATACACGGACTTAAGGATCTGGACTATGCAAACAGAGGAAGTTTCGAAGATGTACGGCTCATTGATTTGAATAAAATTTCCTCACGATAATGTTAGTAAGAAGTTTGGCGATTGAGTTTTGATATGTTGGTAAATATGTTGGTAGAATGGTCTCGGATGAGATGCGTTGCTTGGTAGAGTTGAAATTGTTTAAATTCTTGATTCGGAGACGATTGAGTTTCCAATTCGACTACGATACTCGAATTTTTAGCATTTTAACAGAGACAGGACCTATAATGTTTTAAGGTGTTTAGCTTAAATCGAAACAACATTACGCGTATTAACAACAAGTGTGCGTAGAATGTAATACATCGTGTTTTTATATTAAGTTGGAAATCGTGATTATTTCCGAAGTCTAGTAGATTTGCATTGTTCAGTTAGTTTTTATGTTATACAAAGGCATAATACTTCTTTTCTGTGTAGAAAAACTCCCCTTATTACTGGCTTAAACCAATACACTTTCTTCTGTTTAAAGCAATACTTTGTTTTGTGCCAGGTTTTGAAAAACCTTGTTTTATAACATTTTTTTGGAGTTATGAAATAGGTGCTACGTTTACGTCCTGAGAGATAAAATTTATACTACAAGCGAACTTTGTTGTTTGTTTTATTGTGTTCCATTTATTGAATTCTGTTCGTTTTACGATATCAAATGCAGTAGAAATATTTTGTGTCTTTTTTTTTATCTTTATTTTTCTTTTCACCTTTACCAGATATTTGCTATTCCTCTATCCTTTGAATGTTATTCGCAAGCCTCTTTTAAAACATTGCAATGAAATTTTACCATTAAAGCTATCATTATCAGCAGAAATTATTTGTAGGTATTGAATAGCGAAACGAAACCTAGTAAAATTACATGCCAAGTTCTAACTAACCATTTTGCATTTCAAATTTCTGGTCAACGTCTGTAAACTACAGTTAACATGTTAACTAAGTTGCACACTGTAATTACCAATTGTACGCAACCGTTACTTCGCTGAAAGGCTACTGTAATCATCATTCGTCTCTACGAAAAGAAAATCTAGTATAATGGCTTTTAATAATGAGAGGATTAATTAGATCTTCTAAAAAATTCGTAGCAATGAGTTAATTATCAAAAGAAACCTTCTGCAACTGAATGTGAATTTCCAAACGTCGACTAATAAGGTTTAATTAATTTTACTGGGTCAACCTATAAGTAACGCCATACATTTGATAAATACATTAGATGAAAGTAAAGAAAAACTGAAAGGGACGAATTGTAAGGATGAACCTTTTGCGAAAATATGTAAATTTCAAGAGATAAAAAGGATACCACGTGTACTTTAATCAATCTTATTAGGTCAACTCATAAATAACATGATTTTTCCGATAAATATATTAAGTGAAAATTGATCGTTACCTATCGGTGATTAATCGTGATCCCTTTTCCATCATCTTCATAATTGTTTACCATCCTTCCATTAAATCTGCTACTCCTCTTTTACAAAACTCTTCTCTTAACAACTTTTTATCAAGTCAACCCGTAAACAATGCGATTTTTCCGCTAAATATATTAGCTGGAAATAAACAATCGATAAGAGATACACAGTTTTCCTAATCTCTAATAAACTTTCTATATCCCTTTTATAAACCTTTTAACGTGACAACCGTCGTTGCTGTAAATTTTCTGATAGTCCGCGTTACTTACAGAAGAATCTAACGTAACCAAGAAAATAATAAATAACAGTCGAACAAATTTTTAAGGAATTTTATTTTCATGAATTGTTCGACCAATAGATGCGAAGTAATACCGATTTTACAGACTATAATGTGCCACGTAATTTCGTTCTAATTATGTTACCTATAATCGAATAATTTCTGAACTGCGGGATAATACGAATTTATGACACTGCTAAACTTGCTCGCCGCGTACAATAATGTAGCCAATATCGCTAATAAGCGTAACATCGGCCCGTACTTTTACATCTGATCCACGTTCGCTTCACCACGTCATCGTATAATCTTCTTGGATTATGCGGTGGCACGTTACGCTTTATATTTTACCCGTAATATTACAAACGGTATAACAACAACGGCAATTAACAGTCGGCTGTAATTAACCCAACAACTAAAATATAACGTGTGTTTAGCCCTAATTAAAATTTACGTTTATAATCCGACTGTACTAATAAACGAATTGACGTTAGTGCTATTGGCGTTCAAATTATGCTCGCTGTTTTGTCCCAGATCGTCCATACTCCTTGAACCTCCCTCCGGGGTATTATACGTTACAGTGTATTTGTATATTAATATGTAGCATGTTTAGAACATAATATTTAGTGGTTAGCAGGGTAAAATAAAAATTCCGAGAATATTTTTGTGCGAAACACGAAGTGACCAAAAAAAATACGCGATATCGTAACTTTCATTAAATATTGCTTTATACAAAACTATATTGCCCGTACTCTTTGAATTTTTCCCTGGGGTACTATGCATTTCAATGTATTCATTTGTTAATGCATAATACCTTTTCATAGCGCGATATTTGACATTAAATGGTATGAATGTAAAATTTGCAGCTAGATAATTCTCCCACGTTAAAACTGAAATGGCCAAAGAATACGCAATCCCAGCCTAACCCCAATCTATTTTCACAAATCGCTAATAAATTAAATAATGAATGTATTTATTTCTCGATCATCTACTACTAATCTCGAATATTAATGCGTTAATGCGGTAATGCGAATATAAAAAGAAATGTTCTCTCGCAGAGTAACAAAATCCTATTCTGAAAGCATTAATTTAGTATTAAATATTGTTATACGTATCGTTATATATATAAACACGCTATTAATTTATACAAATACAGATTCAATTTTTTTGAAAATTGAGTCTATCAAAGAAAAATTTCATTATGCATTCTCGTCTTATTTCCAACGAGGGGGTCACTTTCATTTATAACAGCCTCTAATTAATAAAGTATTCGCTGTAGAAAATCTGAAAAAATTAACTCAGCCTGCCGCACAATCGAAATTTCAACATCTTTCAAAACAGCATCTTTTCTAGTTCTCCCTTTTCTATTGAACGAGCGTTCGTGCAACAGAATGTTGTTAAATGTTTGGAACGCTTATTACACGTGCATTAAGCGGTTGTCGGCTGAGAGAGGTCGGTTAATTAAGACGATCACTCGAGACGCAACTCGTACGTACAAAAGTACGTTGCTTCCATTTCTAGCCAGCAGGTTGGCGGGGCCTTTCCGGGGCGCATCCTTCCGCAAAATTCGCAAATTCCGTGCCGCTAAACGCAGCTGTTGCAGCTATAACTGCAACGCCGTCTACATCATGTGTGCTATTTGTTTAAACGCCCGCGTTCATTCGGTATACAAATATACTTAACTGCGTGGCATTATCTGAAGTAAATGCGGTGTATAATCAAACGACGAAATTGTCTTGCTATTTGCCACTTCGGCGAATCGAATCGCGCCATATGCAATAAACTGCGTCTCCCGGAAGCGAGCTTTTGCGATGTTCCTACCGAGAATGGTTGGTTAAGGAAGAAACCGTGAAATTTTATTATCGTGAATTTCCAAATTGCGTTCAACTGCTTTAAACTTATGCTGTCCGTTTTATTCTAAACTTTCTGGTCGATAATTATTTTTTACAATCGAAAGGAAAAAGTAGAAACAGAGAATGAAATGAAATATTAATTTTCGTTTCAGTTTCGTTCTGATACTTAATTATGCTATGAATTTCGTGTTATACATAAACCGAAAATGTTCGCGCAGATGGAGATTTATATAAATATAATTGAAGAAACGCAACATATACACACGTTTGTCTCATCCCTCAGATATTATAGGAAATACTTTGTCCTTTTAATTCTGTGTATTCTTTGCAGTCTACTTATGAACAGTATAATTACATTCATTGAACTTCGTTTTATAGCAGCAGACTAGAATATCGAAAATGTACTTCCACTCAGTTTCGATACAATATTATATTTTGCAACGTTTCCATGTAAATATTGAACATGGTGATGAATACTTGTTGATAGAATTTACAACGGTGGGAGATATAAACGATAGCATGCGAAGGCAATTAGAATTCCATCAATCATACATGTCGTAAACGAGGCAATCATACATGAGTTTATAAATCATGAAGAAATAAATATGTTATAAAATGAAAGTTAATAAATACACGAATTTTTGGGAGAATAAGAAAATGCGTCTGCTATCATTGGTTCACGGTATAATAACAATTTTGCAAGAAAATCTACTTACCTCTGCAACGTGTTAATGTATCTTTCACAAAAGATAACGAAATAGACACTTAGAAAAATCGTGACATTTATCTGCTCACATTATGAATTCACGTTGAATGAACAAAGTATCTGCGTGTTTGTAAACGACCGCGTGTATATAGATCAATTTTTCCTTTCAATGAGAAGCGCGTAACAATTACGTAGTAGAAAAGCATACTTGGAATTAAGATGTTCGCGTTCGCCACTTTTCTGCCAACCTTTTTGCCAAAGTTATCGCGCAATTCTCGACCAAGCGCAATTGGAAAAAGCAACGAACGCAAGATGAAAGGTGTACATAGGAATCTTTCCGTCGGACTAGCTGAGTATGTAAGGAATGGAAAGAACGCAGCAAAGAACAGTCAAAGGTATTACTTGCGAGAAAAAGAGAGCTTCCCTCCGGCTTGGTTGAATTCAGGTTATTCCTTTTAACTGTTACATTTAATAAGCGAATTGCGAATAACTGTGCCGGAGGTCGGTATTGAACTCTACCAATATAATTGCTTCAGTTCGCGCCACTCATTCCAAGAACAGTTGGTACCGTTCGTTTGGTTGTTATTAACGAATTTTTATTTGTTTTATTCGCGGAAATGAATACAAAGATGAAAATATAAAGTTCGGTAGGTATCGATCGTACCATAGGAAAATTTCCAATTAATTCATTTACCACTGAAGTATTAAGTTTATGAAATATAACGAGCTTTCGGTTATCTGCCTCTACAATTATTTAAAAAGTAGGAGTATTAAAAATGCAAATGTTTCGAAGGAAATGTAAAGGATTTGCAGCACGTTGCAGTAATTTCAGTGAATCAACTTGGCTCGCCATCGATCAAAACCAAATTACTTCTTCAAACGTGCAACAAATTCGTAGTAATAAATTTTCGCCCGTTCGAAAACAACACCTTTCATTTTCTTCCAAACAATACAACGTAATTATTAGAAGCACCTCTTTACTGTCATAGGCTTTTCAATTTGCGTTTCGTTCTACTCGTCTTTCGTTTCGTGATTAAACGAACGTTTAAGTACGTATTGCCATCAGAGAATGTCTATACAACTATGGAAAATTCGGAAATATGTCCAGAATACACGTAATATACAGAAGTATAAAAAGTATCTGAAATAACGTAGCCGTTGTAAAATTTAGGGGACGAAAGAGATCTCTATGTTCTTTAATTATATTTAATTATCTGCCTAGAAAATATACGTATATTTGCATAATAATCCGCGATCTAATAATATCTTTCAAATGAAACGTTCTGGCGTAATATATTTCAATCTATCGCTGCTGCCATGGCAAAATATAGAAAATTCGCGTGATAATGAACGCGTTAATTCATCCTACAAGCAACGTTTTATTATACATCGACCGCCACGAGGTATCTTCGCGATTTCGCGTAAACTAACCAGGGAAGACGAAACAGCGTTTGCCAGCGGCAATCGTTGGTGAATTTTTCCGCGAGAAACGCGTTCGCCAGCTATTTCCTCCTCTCATCATGGGGGGCGAGCGGCACGTGCTGCAAAATGCAACTGGGAAAAGCAACGAATGCCAGCGGGACGGTTCATATGGAAATTCTTTCCGGAGGTGGTTGGCGGGCCAGAAGTTGCGTGGCGGAGGGTTGTGCGGGCCGAGGGGGAGACATTATCTATGTAAAGGGGTGGAGAGGTCGTTATGGAATTGTGGCGCGCGGCTGGCTCGTCCCTACCGTTCTTCCATAGCACAGAGAATGTTAGTGCCTCCGTGCCACCCCTGTCCCCCCTTTC
>NT_176533.1:170590-200045 GCF_000188095.3 Bombus impatiens | reverse complement strand
GCCTCCGTGCCACCCCTGTCCCCCCTTTCCCTCCCTTACACCCTATGACCGAGCCTCTACCAGCCACTCTTTCGCCGGGGGTTGCTTTAAAGTATCTGGGTGGTGCGGTGGCGTGATGCCGTGATCAGCAGGGCGGACTTATCTACGGGAGTCCAGTGGTGCTCATTTTGGGGCCTGGTTTGAGTCGAAGGATCAAACGTTGTCTCAGGCGAGTCAATTAGATTTGAAGTTTTTGTTTTCTTTTTCTAGCATCCTCTTTAACGCGTAGACAGGGGAATATTTGAATAAATTTTGATAAATAGAAGACAGATACATCGCGAAAGTACGGGTATAGTATTTTAGTTGTTAATAAATTACTGTTGGAGAATAATGTTTTAATTATTGAGTGATTTTAAGTGATGCATCTGTTTTGTGGTATGTGAATATTGTAGAATTGTGTACGTAGAAATATATTCAAGTGGTTAAATGGTTCAGTCTATCAATTAATCTGATCTGCATAAGAGTCTTTATTTTCTCATAGCAGAACAAGTTAAGAAAAAAGAAAACATTGAAGGGAGAAGAAAAAGAAGACAGGATGGTAGATATATTTTTTTGGTAAAGGATGAGCTAATATAATTTAATGTATTCAGTTATAATCAGTGATAAAATTTGTGCATAACAGTCGCGTCAATAGTATACATACGAAGTACTGTGTTATTTTAATTTATCAATCCGCTGCTTCTCGGAAAATATTGTCCACGCTCCACATTCACGCTACTCTCTTTCAAAAGCGACGCTTTATATAAAGAAAGGGAAAAACTGCCACTCGTGGAAATCGTTCTTTTCACCTTTTCTGGCACTTTTCCATCACGCTTGACATATGATGCATTCTCCGCAAACAGAAAACACGTTGAGTATCGATTCTCTTCCAACACAAAGTACGAAGTGTTATGCTAAGCTTTCTAACAGTAACAATGATTAGACTGCGGGTTTGTGGGAAATCTAAAGATGCAAAAATGCATATAATACACGTTAAATATATAAAATATCCATAACACTCGTTATAACGTTTAGTGATAATAACAAATTTTCGTCCAAGTCCCTATTTTCTTTTTTAATTATATTCGTAAAAATATGAATTTGCATATATATATATATGCGTGGTCTAACGGCGAGATGGAAAAGCACAGTTGCCGCTGTCAAGTGTCAAAAATAGATCGTCTGGTGCTTTGCAGCTTTGTCTCCAATGTAGTACTCGTTCTTCTGCAAGTATCCGCGAGAGAGATGCACCGGGAACAGGGGTCGAATAAAGTTTCCGTCTATTTTATGTCACCACATTGGTTTTATATCGTCGTGTTCTCTCGCCGGCAAATATTGAAACATACGAGCAAGCGAGACTTGCCAAGTTATCACCTATTTCATCGGCTCGTTCGCGTTTGGCTGGCTTGCAACTTTTGGCAACCAGCTCTGCACTCGAAAATACAAGGGGCGGCGCAAAATTTCATGGCCGCAATTTCGAATATCCTATCGACGGAACGTATCGATGCCTGTACTTATCCATTGTCATCTATCGTTGACCATAGATATTTCGCGCTATCGTGTAAGGTTAGTGTTATCGAGTCGTATGGATAAGACGCGAATAATATTTTTCTTTATTAAGCGTTTGGAATCATGCGCGGTGGACACGTTTCAACCGTACAAGTATCTAAAATATTTCTGTAGATAGAGAGCACGTAAATGGAGTAAAGTACAATATTTGTGTAAAGAAAGAGTAGCTGCGCAAGTAGAATAGAGTACTACATTTATCTAGACAAATATTGTTGTTAATATTAGTGTTGATAACAATTTATACGCTGTGTATCATAGCTCATAATTATGAAACCAGCTAAAAGGATGCCAATTGTTATCATATCTTTAGATGTGGGTGCGATAAGGAACAACAGTGTCGCACGTTTGAAATACGTATAGAGAAACAATTTATCCGTTTCTTTTTTCACGAAATGATATATTTGCAAGTTTTTCAAAAGCTGCTGTCGATGTGAAAATATAAAACCCTATGAAAAAGAATGTATCTGCACAATATGATGTAACGTAGAATCGCGATATGCGAAGCGTAAAGGTTGATGATATTGGAAAACGATTAATGAAAAACGGGTTTCTCTCTGGAATTGAATTGGTATTAGAACATTCTATATCTGCTGAATTTTTAGTATTTTTAATGTAATCTTATCGGCAGAGATAACAATTCCTACGATATACTGGAAACTATCATTCAATAGCAATTGAGCGTTCCCTATTACAATTAATAATTCAATTCTATTCCTGTTTAAACTTTTCTAAAGGTATAGGCATTTCTCTTGTTATTAAAAAGAAACGTTGAATGGGAAATTTTTACTAACTCGTTGTTTAGTTTGTCTTAATTAATTGTTATTGTATTATAAGCGCTAATTGTTTCCAATAAGAGAATTTTATGGAGATTGCCAGGGCAAGCGAGATTGGTAAATACATTTTATTATACAGAATGATCGACAGGTATAAGCTTCACTGGGAAAAGCTCGTACAAACAGAGGTTATTAAAAGTTTGACCAGAAAGTTATAACAAAAAATATTAGCGCAGAAAACAATAATGGTCTTCTTAATAAAATAATTTACTTTACGAACAAACTACATTTTCAACACATCGATCCTCGTTAGAGAAAAATTCATATTTTAATGAAAGAATTTCACCGAACTTCATTATCAATCAACTGATACCACGAAATCTAAGAATCATACGGTGATCAAATATTCGTTATAAATTTAACGTTAGCAGTTGACTGTTCGTCGAATTGGTATTCGTTTTTACCAAGAATACTTACACAATCGCGATTTTTATTTACCACCACTGGTTCATCAGCATCAAAGTATTTTATTGCACAACAAATACGATTCACGAGACATTTTGGTCGCACATTTTCCGTTACATCAGAGGGTTCTTCAGGCAGTTTGGAGTCGGATGAAAATTCTTGAGATCACCAGCCACGGGAAATTCCGCTTGAACTGATGCTGAATCCTATCGTAGAAATATTTTCTGCACTGCTTGACGAGCATCTCGCCGGCAACGTCTTTATATGCTCGAAAAGATTGCGAATTATTTCGATTGCCTCCCGATGCTTCTCCACAGGCATCCTATCGTTGAATGGTTTGTGTTTTCGTTGAAATTTTGTGTATGTATCGTGCCATAGCAAATATCGTGTATTATCTTATGCTTTCGAAGAATCTTTCCGTTTTTATCGATTCGAAAGGAAAATACGGAACTTTTGATGGGAAAATTCTGCTTATTTATGCCTTATTTATTTCACTTGAGCAGCTTGTTATCGAAAAGAAATATTTGAGAGAACAGTAAAGGTGTTGGAGAATTAAATATAATGATACTTTTATATTGACATTTAAACACTTATTTGTACGATAGAAAACACGGGAAATATAAGAGAGTTGATAAAATAAGAAAATAAAATAAGAAAAAAATTTAATCATGCAACAAGAGAAGATGAAATCTTTTAATTTATACAATTACTATTTCATTCGTTATAGTGTTTATTTATTCAGGAAAATATTTCATTTACCTTATCAGGTTACTCATACAAAACATGCATGTACGTCATTTAAATTAATTGAGGCATTAGGAGATTTTCTTTCTCCCAAGAGAGAAATAAAATATCGTATATCATAGTTCGATATAATTACACGGTACCTTTATATTTCGTACATCTGTGAAAATAATGAGTTACGTTGCATATCTTAACGATGTGCGTTTTAATATATTAAAAAAATTCTAATTTATAGATATACAATAAATAGACTTTTGCGGTTAACCGTACATCGTCTTTATACATAACCTACTTATCGTTTTCTTCGCGTCTTTTTCAATTTTCGACGAAGCACACGAAAGTATTGGGAAATGCGCGTGGACTGCACAAGCGATGGAATAATTCCTCGATACCCACGACGATATCGCATTTCACAAACGTATCGGTCCATATCGAGGTTTGTAGGTGCTGCGACGCGATCAGAAATTGCACTCAAATCGACCTTCGATTCTGAGCGATCGTGCAAATGCGCGCAGAATCCAAAGCTCGTTGCTACCATTGGCAACGGTCTTTACGTTGAAGAAATAATCGCCTAACGAGAATAATGAATCTGAGAGTACTGCGAGATTCCGCGATAATCTATCACGGAGAAAGCAAGACAAAGCGGAAAAGAGAGAGAAAATAAGAGGGAGAGAGAGAAGAAGAGAAAAGCAAACGCGTCAACGTTGCTAACAGCTCCGTAATTCCGTGGATGACGAAAAGAACGCTCATCTTTGTTCGTCCTCTCCGTATTTCTATACGTTCGTCGTGCATGCTGTATGTAGATACGTGCACGCGCGATGTGCAGTCGTAAAATAATGCACGCTCCACTGTAAACCGTTAATTAAAACGCGTGGACTTATTAATTAAAGCGTGCATTCCGCATTCGTAGGTTTACGTACGGGTGGATTAACGACCAACCGGTATGTAGGCTAATGCCGGGATATTTTTTCGGGGAGAGTGGTAATTGAAAGGTAAATAAGCGAGTCAACGTTCCTTATTCTTTGTATTTCTTGCGTGTAGAAAGAAGATGAGAGTCTGGCTGCTTTTAAAAAATTGTCGCGATATAACGATTCTTTATCCGTGAGCCGAGAATTATACGCGCAGATTTTATATAAAATCTGAAAGCTTGCGGTAAGGGATCTGCAAATTGAAAATTCAAGTCGAATTAAAGTCACACGTCAGCTGAGATTGAGCGAAAACGATAGCAAATAACGTAAGTTGTACAAAAATTCCATCGTATTGAACGATTCCACTTCCGTGTTATCTCTATTGGCGGGGTTATCGTTATGTCTACGATTTGCTCGCGTTTGTATGCGAATATAATAGAATTGGAAAAGAGAACGATTTTTTAAATCCGAAGATATGTCTTGCAAAAATGAATACATAGTCCAGGAAGTATTATACGAAAAAACCAAACGCGCTATTAATGTTACGATTATTCATATTTAATCAATTTAATTTAATTGAATACATATTTAATCAATTTAATAAAATCAAATAAGAACATAATAATTATAACAGAATAATTAACAACGTACCAAATTGCAAAAATGCTCTCTTATAACATTCAAGAATTGTACAGTGTCTTTCCCCTGTGGTTTCCATGTTTCCTTCGATTATTCAATGTAATTAACGTTAGAAGGACAAAGACAGGGTAAAGGAGAAAGAGCGAGGGGGAGGAGAAGGTGGAAGTTACGAGTCCTACGAGCTTCGTTCCAACATGCATCCCAAGCAACGGCGGCGTTGGATTATTTAGCGCGGAATGGACATCTTCTGGCCCGGTACGTAATATTAATATGTTCTCCAGCGTTCGCTACGTCGGAGACAATGGCGGAGATTGTGTTGAATGCAGTAATCAGAGGGCAGACTGCGTCCTGAGGGACTTTGCCTCGGTTCGCTCGTTCCTCTCTTCACGTTGATCCTACAGGAACAGGATCCGGCTGCTTCCTTTCGCTTAACGCCTTCTTCTTCTCGCTACCACCGCCTTTCCTTACTCCTGTGCATCTCTTCCCCGCGTTGTATTTCCCTAGACGTGCGTTCAACCCCCTTCAAACGGTTTCTTTTCGGTCCAGTTGGGCGATCTTTGCTCAAATTCAAAGGTACATTATTTTAGATAGGTCCTGAACGATACTCTGGAATCTATTTCCTCTACGTTACGCTTAGCTTCTCTGTTTTAAATGTTAGATTTTATTTCGTGGGACAATTTCACTTTGACGTTATTCCGATGGAAAGGTGGAACGGATGATTTTCGATAGATTCGGCTTCGTTTTGATGCAAAGCTCAAGTTACGTTACGAGGTTTTATGAAATTCGCTATGTGAATTTCTAAATTGGATGAAATTTCCTGTGAGGAAGGAAATGTATTATAATGGGATGTGTTAGGTAATCTTAATATTAAGAAAAAGAACTTCGCGCAACCTTGGCATTATTAGATCAACTTTCTTAGTTTCAAAGGATTCATAAGCGAATAAACGCGATAATAAATAAATAAAAGTTATCGAATGAACAAAATCGGTATAAAATCATCAACATATAAAACACTTACACAATATAGGTGTATTATAAACGACGAATATAAAACGCAAAATGCCGAATTATTTCAACGTCTAATATGAAATATTTTTTCGCTAAAAGTAGATTGCCCTACTTATATTTAGCAATTGCGAAAAAAATAGTATCGATTGCGATATAAAAGAACAGAGAATTGAACTTGAGAATTTTCAAATAATCTATTTCCCTTACCAAAATGCCAGACCTAAGTCAAAATAATTACAACAAAAAGATATGGAACGAGTAGAAACATTTTAGCAAATGTCCCAGCATCGATCGTGATTAATTTCGAAACTCGATTATTGAAATTCCTCGCAGCATGGCTGGCTTTACTAATCGATTCTCCCTTTTTTTCTCCGTTATAAGGGCCAGTAAATCAGGAACGTATCATAACGGTGATTTACGTCGTTCATTACGGCCGCTCTAACATAACGCGAAGGTAGTAAATCTTAGCTGTGACTCGCCGTAACTGGCCGCAATTGATGGTCGTGCAGATCTTGTTAGTGACAAGTGAAATCTCGACGACCTATCGATGCCTGTACTTGTATCCTTGTCCATAATTGAATCTTCTCTCCGATAGAACTATACGCTCGAATACTAATTGTCGAGCTGAATGTCATTTACTTAGGATAGGCAAGCCGATTATCCTCCGATTAATCGCGACGTTAGCGAAACGCGTATTGCAGATGAAGGAACGACGATGATCATGCAGCAAACGGTAATTGAATAGTTTGGAAACGACAAAGCTTCCAGGGGTGATAATGTTCCGTGGCTATCGAAACCAGTTCCTGTTCCCATTATTGCTTGCGTTTAATTGGATTTTTAACGTCATCTTGATATACGACCTATATTTCTTATATATTTCCTTTCAATAAAATCGCAGATTTATAGCTTTTCCTTTCGATGAAAGATCGAAAGAAGCTATTTCACAAAAAAAAAGCGAAGATCGAATATTGGTTTGGTTTGTCGGCTTTAAGAATTATGAGATAAAAGGTAGTACGTAATACGCTTTAGTAACAAAAAAATCTGTAGCGGAGTAATTTTAAATAAGAGGATAAAAGAATTATATGGTTATTTTTATCAGGAAGTTTTCTACGATAAATTTCGATTCGTATTACGACAATTTTAATTCAATTCGTCTTGTCATTTATCGCGTTAAACGAATGTCATCGATAGGAAATTTAATTTTTCAATCTTTATAGATTAGTCTATTCTCATCTATTTTCATATTTCTACGCAGAATATTTAAGTTGATATACATACTTTTCTTTCTTATATTATTTTATAGTGCGTTATATTTTATGTGTACACGTATTGCATTAGAGATAATGCTTTAAACGTCTTTCTTTCTATGCAACTAGATCTAATAACGATACAGAGTTAAGACCTCTAGAGATCAATGAACGTCGTAGCTATTATACATATAATGACAGGGGAATTGGAACGAGGAAACTGCGAAAGGGGCTGCTATCAATTTTCTCTATCATTAATTATTTGTGCAGAGCGAAGTTCTGTTCATTATTAAGGAACGTGAAACTGATAATACAAAGACATTACAGCAATTAAGTTATGCAGCACACTGAATAAGGTTATTATAATAATAGTTAGGATAGTTTTCATAAACAATGATTTTAGTAGTGTCTTTGTGATCGTTTCTATCAAAATATCAATATCTTCGTAGTCTCAAAAAGTTTTTGCTTTTGTAATAAAACATTTTAGATATATTCGTTGATATGTCGTTGATAACGACACGAAGAAATGTTTGTTTTCAATGATTTTCTTTCGTGAAAAATTATTTTTGTTATCGAACCGTTGTTTATCAAAGAAATATGCATGAAATAAATAAAATGAAATGGTCGACATTAATTCTTAGCTATTGAAAGGCGACGTTTCGTGATACTTTAAAAATTCTTTCTTACATATACGATCTGGAATACTTGAAGCAAAACTGATATCAGAATGCGTCGTAACTGTATTTTATTAAATAAAAGTTCTCATAAAAGGAACAGTGAAAATAGCTATTTCAAATTCTATATGCGGCAAAAAAATCATTCGGTCCTTCATGCGCTAATAAAAATTCTCGTAACTTCCTTACAGTATATTTTATCTTATGAGCTGGGATCTCTAGTTGTCTTTGCTATGATACCATGCTTCTTTTACTGCTGATATATTTATCAATATCGTCTTTATCCCGTCCTTCTATTCAACTTACTTTTTACACCGTTTTACTTTCACGCTATATTTATACCGCTTTTTTTCATTGTAAATAAATATATCATAACGCCTCGTAGCATTTTCTGCACGTTTTGTCACGATTTTCCAGTTCAAAGAAAAATCTAGTTATCCCTGTACTAGTCAAATTGTAATATAAAATTCACTGTATGATTAGTTAATTGAAATAGTCATTATGTTTGTGTTTGCATCGTAATTTGGTAAAAAATTTATATTCTAACAATATAAATTATATTACGTTCTATTTCTATTATGTTACACAGTATAACATAGTATTCGATATTATCAAAATCAAATTAATTCGTAGAGATGCTTTTTAATTAATTTAAAAATATTTTCATCTAAGAGAAATTTAATAGAATGTTTATTCCATTGAATAACTATTGTTGCATATTTTTCTGGAAAAGACCCATGATATATTTGTCGAAACCTGAAAAGAATTTTAATCGCATATCAAAGGAAGGAGTGGAAGAAACTGCCATTCCTCGATGTCTGACTGTGCATTGACCTATACTACTAACTACTGACTGGAAGTAAATATCTATCCTGAGTAAGATACTGCAGCATTATTTTTTAATGGAAGGTGATAAAATGGTTTTATCAGAGGTCGGGAATCCTATTTTCATAAAGAAGGTGCCTGCCATACATTAAAATTTCCGAAGCCCCTTTGACCTTATTTTCTTACATAAGAATTTTTCGAAAAATTTCCATGTTAAATTCAATTGAAATATATTGTACAATATTATACGTTCTTAACGTGAATATTTAGGTTCCTCGTGATATATTTTACGTTACAAAAATTCTATATAAACATTTCTTAGACATAGCTTCACATTTAAAACATGTTCAAAACCTTTTAAACAAAAGCGAAATTTTAAAATCGTAAAAATGTTCGAACAATGAGCAATTTCACATAATTACCTTAATTTCATATAAAATATGTAACGGTATATGTATACACATACAATGTATATCTAAATTATATAAAATCAATACTTTTTTTATGTAATTTGATCAAAATATTTTTTCGATGTCAAATTTCATGATTATTTAATTTACCATTTATTATGCAGAATTAGCACGTATTAAATAAACAAAATTTATGTTTCCACTAATTAAGATGAACCTTCGGATATATTAAAAAATAATCGATACGATAACCAATTATAATAAACAAATATTAATAAGTAAAATATTATTCACTGTAGGTATAAGGCTGCTGCTGGTAATTCTAAACTAAACTCTCCTTTGCTACCATCCATGCAAATTTTACACCAGTGTGCAAGCTCCATTTCGAAACCCAAATAATTAGTACCATAAACTCACACAAGCACACAGACTACCTGAAGACTAAAACACGCGAACCATGATCATCCATAATCAACGGTACATTTCCAAACCAAAAGAATCTGACGAGCGCGTAATGGCTAAAATTCGTGAGTTTTACGGTCGTAACATGCAGCCAGGCTGACCATCGTATAGGATAGTTCGATGGTTCGAGGTAATTAACAGCGTCATCGACGAGTAAATGAAAGTACCGGGAGCTCGGTTCACCGAGGTATCTCGTAATCTTCTCGCGCAATTAACGCGAGCGCCGACAATGGACGTTCGTCGCGAAGGCTCAGGTGAAACGAAACAGGATATTTACGATGTAACAAACTAAGCAGGCGAGCTAGGAGTGTACAGCGACGTCAGGCCTTGCGGCATACGTGCTTTTGTCGTTGTTGCAGCTTTAGAGCCGAGAAGGTACAGTCAAAGACAAAAATTAGTCGACGTGTAATAGTGGAAAATATGTATAAACGAAGTTTCTTTCTTTGAACGTTTCTTTCTTTAAAGAGTAATTTAAAGAAATGGCTCAAACCAGTCTGTAATGTTGATTATTCCGTGCAAAGATGCTACTGTATTACGTTATTTTATAATTTTTTTTTTTTTGCTACAAAATGATATACTGTATATTCTTTCCTCTTTTTACCGAAATCCATTCGTAATCGCGACTTGGTTGACAAGTGGATCTCTCATCGCGCTTACTCCAAGAAAATTTTTAAAGTCATACAGAAGCTCTGTTCTTTATTAAATGTGGGCTCAATATCTGGATGCAGCTATGGAAGAGAAGATAAACGATTTCTACATGAAACTTACGATACGATCTTGCTTGCCTGTTAGGCCTTCTGGTATCAAGTTTCAGGAAAATTACACATTATACGCATTTTTTTATCACTGTCCCGAATGCTCGTTCAAATACCGCGTTGTGAAACGCGAGGACTTGGACTGCGAACGTGTGAACGTTGCCTGCGAACCTGATCTGCGAACGTGGTCAATGAATTTATATTTTCGCTCAGAATTTCTCATCCAACTGCCAACTGGTGAACATTACTTGTTTTTTGGCACGTTCGGCTCAGGCTGAACTCAGTTTGAGGAAATGGTGGGGATGACTCCGCGAACATTAGACAGAGATTAAATTATAATCGACAGGACTTAACTATATAACGCTAGTTTGTATCAGTTCGATTAATTTTTATCGATACCTACTCCCACTACCTGTCCACTTATTTTTGTCTTCGACTGTATGTGTGCGTAGCTGGTAACGAGAACAGCCTTTGGGGAGCTGTTGCCGCCCCTCGAGACTGCCAGTGCGACTTTATTGCAGCAATAAGAGTTATCACCCGGTGATAACTGCCCCCATAATTCCCCCGTTCGCGATGAATACATTCCTCCTACCCCTTGTCCCTTTTGTCCTCCGTTGTCAGAGCTTCTGCTCACGTTGCGGTATCTACAACCTTATCCACGACATAGCCACGATGTTCCGCTTCAGTCATATTGTTCAATTATTTCGTCATCTTGTTTCCTTGTTTTTAAATGTTTTTTGAAGACTTGATGGAACTTGACTTGGAAGGATAGAGTTTATAAAACGTATATGACACATAATATATATGTACGGGATGTATTAGGTTGTCCGAAAAGTTTCTTTCGTTTTATGCACGAACATAGTAATAGAAATATGACGAAATGAATCATACCTAATTCGATAAAATGATAAAAAACAGAAATTGTTGTCCATCTACTATCATCTTAGGAAACGAAAGGAACTTTTCGGACAACGTAATATCAGTAAGTTTGTTCCGATGGGAAATTTAAATGGAACCATATATATTTTGTATACCCATCGATATGCTTTTTTATTCGCTGTATAAAAGTATTGGATGTATTCGCGATGGAAGGTATGTAATTTCAAAAAATTACAGAATTCCCAGACTACAGAAAATTACAGCATCTAAATCTTAAAGAATATCAGCATGAAACTTTTCGTATCGTAATATAAAAGTTCCTTCGAAACAATGTATTTTTGAATCTCGGTAAAATTATGATGCACAATATTTGATCTGGTATAAATTGGAAATATTAGTAGACTTAACGAGAGTTAAATCTTAATGACAGCAGTGATAGTACTTGGATAATGATAGGATGCATTTCGGTTGTTATTCGAAATAAAACTGGTTCTCGTTAGAAAAGGTGAAAATCGGCAAAGTTAAAATGGGTATGGATATTGGAATTGGAAAAATATTCGATTCTGCTATTGGCTGTAAGGTAGATTTAAAATCGATGGAAAGCGTGGGTGGTAATAGCGAAAAGTGAGGTGTTCGGCCGGGAAATTCGACATAGAAAGAAAAATACGGGTTTCATAATAAAATGACATACGTAGAAATTGGGAAATTTTGCTATGATTATTTTCGTCGTATCTTTAGAAGAATATTCATTTGTTTCGTTCTATGGATGATTAGAATTTATACGAAGATGGAACTATAAATCTCACCACATTGTTTACAACCATATGAAATTATATTTGATTTTGTAATCGATTGACATTAGACAACTTGGGGATGATTTCTAATTGTGATGTTTTATACGGTTTTTTTCGTATTTAATAAAATAAATCGCTAACTTACGTAAGAAATGCTCACTAGTTTCTTTTACGACTCGCGTTCCATATTTTCCGAAGCGTTTTTCTTGCAAACTTCGTGTTTCTATATTTTTAACATTTTATTCTTCATAAAATACTGTCGTAGCTGTACTAGTTGAAATTTCACGGTAAAATAGAAACGATAAATTAACGAACTTAAATCTTCCAAAAACGATTAAAATTTTCACAAATATATTACGATTCTATTCCGAATTTTCTAGAAAAGTTAATTTTTTCCAAAATAATGTCATTGATCTCGAAATGTCTATAGAATATGGCAAGCTTTATATTATATGTCTTTGAGAGATTAGTTTAGGATGTTAGGAAAAAGCATTCCATTAAGAATGATTAAGAGGATATTTAAGCAATGTTGAAAAATCCTCTGGAATTTTTATAAAATAGCCCAGCTATAAATTCCTAGGTAATTTTTTATACTTCTAATGGGTCTATGTCTTACTTTGAAAAATTACGTGATAACGTAGTCCCTTTAGGTGAAGAGAAAATAAAGCCCCTGATAAATGACGCCGAAGCGCAGAGAAATGCTTCGTTTAAAATTAAAATTTCATACGGCAGACGTTCGTATGTAAAACGTGGTAACTAACGTGCTTTTCGGTTGAAACGAGTTATTCATACCGGTCTGCCTATAATAATTTCAGGTAAAAACTCTTGTAATATTGCAGGAACATCCTGTCAGCTTTGTGGTCGTTATTTGAAGTTTTCAGGGATATCAAGTTCTGAAGCCTTTTAACCGAGTAGTATTTGGATATTCCTGAAGTACTATTTAAAATTGAAATTCTTCAGCGTTTGAACAATTACGATGCTATATTGACGATAAAAAAATCCTCTTATGGAAATTTAAAAATTGAAAATCTTTATTTTCATTTAAAAAGAGTAATTGAGTAACGTTTCCTCGATTGTAATGAATTTTAATTACGATTATATTTTAATTATCAGCCTTCCTTCTCCGAAGTAATAGAAAAATAAAACTGTTCGGATAATAAATGAATCACCTTTCTCATATGAAATTTCCTCTGTTCAAATACAGATTAAGATTAATTGATGCTTTCTTTTTTAATATCTATGAATCCTGTATCTGTTTGCCTGCTAAGTCACATAATTCATTCAACATAAGTAACTACATAGAGTTACATTCTTTTTGTATTTCGAACCATCGAAGCCATTTTTCGAGTGCCACGAATGCTTCGACGCGAGAAGGAGGCACCTTACCATTTTCGTTCACTGTTTCCATTTGTGCGGAAGCCTCATTATTATCGTCTTTATCGCCATGAAACCGTTTCATTGCATCGGTATATTTAACATCTTTAGTCCAGCATCAAAGCAATCTACGTACTTTAGATCTTCGTTTTTTAATGTCTGTGATTGTGGCTTTTCCAACACCACGTATTTCTATTATCCTATTACACCTACATCACTTTTGAATTTTTTAATTATTTCCTATTTTGTTTCGATAGTTAGAACGCTATTAGTTTCGTGGTAAATCCTTGTAATCAGAATTCGCTCGATCGAATAATGTACAGAATACATTGTGCATGAACACTAGTAAAATATGTACATCTTTGAAGCGTAAAAAGGCATCCATTACCGTGAAATATTACGTTGGAGCAATGGGTATTCGGGTAAGCGTATGTCAGTTTAGGTCTATGCCGTATCTTCATTTTACCTTCACAAAAGAAAAGAACGAGAAACTAATAGTAAATTTACAATCTTATTCGATCATTGAACATGTTGATACACTGTTTGCACTTGTAATAATTATTCGACACAATTTTCATATTTCAATCAGACGATTTTCTCACGTTTCATATGAAGTCTATACCAGCATTGTGAAAACTTGTAAACTCTTTAGTCCTGTTGAGAATTGTGGATCTTAGTCGCCGAAATAAATGTATAGGAACACTCACATTACACGTAGAAATTATATTAATGTAGTTTCAGATTTATTTAATATGCGATTTACAAGATATTCGTCGATATACATTTGCACGCGTCTCAACACTCTCTTTGTCTCACCATCTTTCGTACCACACTACCAACGGAACAGTTGCGTTCATCTGTTTTGCGAGACGCTGCACGCGCACATACTCACACACACACACTCATAGTCATATATGTGTGTCACTATTACACGGCTAATCTAGTGTGGCACACAAAATTACATAATCTCAACAAGTCCACTGTTTGAAACCCACAGAACCTAAGTTCATAACCTACTTCAACAAAATGCAATCTTTGAGAAGGTAAGATAAACAGATCTAGAAACTTTTACGCCTAGGAACGCCTACAGGCTGGAATCGTATTACAATCTACTATCGACACGTATCCTGCCCTAAGTAGCGCAAAGTATCCTAAGAAGCAATGAATATTTCACGTGTTTCTATTTGTCTTGTGCCTGGACTCGCTTATCCTTCGGTTATTTGACGCGAAGGAACCGTTCGATCTTGTCGAAGCTGTTACCTTTATCCTCCTCGTTGCTGTCTTGGCCCTCGCTGTTGTTGCAACACGTATCTTGACTTATTTCCGGGCGGGTTGCAGCTGCCTGTTCTCACATTCTCCCGAAGGATGGAGAAGCGAGCGGAGAATTCGCTCGAGAACTGTTCCAGCCGGTTCTTGTTGGCTTTGCCCTCGCCTCGATAGTCGTCGGACCTTGGATCTCGAGCAACGTTCTGGCTTTAATTAACTTTTTCGGCGAATGTCGCTTTAATTAATGGTCCGCTTTATTTTCTTTCTTGCGGGCCAAGCGAAGAAGGAGGCAGGGGAGGGGAGGAGGGACGGGTTGGATATGACTTTCGAAAAAATTGATTGACGAGGGAACTGTAAGATGAAATGGAGTCAACGAGGGGAAATTAAGAAAAAGCTCGCTGTCGGGAAATGAAAAATACTCGTTGTGAGATGTTACTCTCTGTGTAGGACGTTGAAGTGTGTTTGAAAAAAATATACCGTGACTGGCGAAATTATGCCAGCACTTGGCATACGGAACTCTCGTGAATATATTATATATATGTGTGTGTGTGTGTTGTATAAAACTTTTTAGAACATCATTAATGGCGTAATGAGACGTAACTTTGTTATGATTATGTTGGTAGAGTTAGAGATAAGGCCGAGGATGTACGTAGAATTTACAACATTTTCACTGCGTATGTATGTCTCGTAGAATTAACAGAAATACTTGATACCGCGTTTCAGTATGCACACATGTACATAGATCAGCTTCTATTGGAAATCCTTTGGATATAGCATATGGTATTTGTCAAAAATCATTTGAACGACAAATTTCTATTTACTTGTGTATCGTTATTAATTTTGTTATAGAATGAATTTGATGTCCCATTGCAAGATTGAAGATGGCTTTGAGACTTCAAAACGTACAAGCGATGAAAAGATTGAAAAGTGTGTCGTGAAATCCCTTTCAAACCGAGTAAGATAGTGCCAGCTTGAAAATAATTTCATGTGCTCATGCTCTTTAATAATTTTCTATGAAAAACATGAGAGTGGATAGGTAATAGAGTGATATTATTTTTGTTTATGCTTTATAGCATATTTTTAGAAATATACAAATGAAAGTTGCATCTTATTGAAAGTTGGAAGGTATTATTTTCCTCTTTTGGAAAAAAAAAAGAAAGGATTCTTGAAAGTTATAGAAGATATGTCTGCAACTAACGTGCACAAAATGAACGTTTCTCAATGCGAAATGAATGAGGCACATCTGCAGAGAAAGTTTACGGTATGAGACGTCTGGTTAATAAAGGCTGAAACTTTTTCTTAGAGATTATCGATCAGGCACATAGCACAATTTATAACTTTCGTAGTTAAACGAAGAGTCAAGCGACAAATTCAAAGGGATAACTTTCTCAATCTTTGTGAAAAAGGACGATGCAATTTATTGATTATATAGTTTTTCATAGACATACTTATAGTTCATTGCTTATATATGTATCTTTCTTGATGCTAACACTAAAATCAAATACGCGTGCATTTTGTTATACAAAAGTATCTTAACTTGATTGACAAAATCACTGCACGATGTTATCATAATGAACATTCGATACATTCAATTCTAAGAGTTTCCAACGCGCTATTTACGATATATTACTAATATAATATTTTATTTATAATGCCACTGGAATTATTAATATTTTTATAACGCTATACAGAAACTTTAGCATATTGATCGATCATGGACGGTTCAGTATCTCTACCATGATCTTTAAATTTGTATGTTGCAATCTTGCTCCCATTTTATCAAAAGAAGAAAAGCAAAAGGGAAAGATTTGTAAAGTTACAGAGGATGAAACGAGAAATCATACGCAACGGTATCAGTTTTACCATATTTTGTTGAAACTTGATATACATATTTTTTAACGTTGGAGAAATAGAATTGGATTGAAAATCGTCGATAGAACGCAGTAGAATTAATAACAGTTAGTATTATTTTTACCTTGAACCGTCGCTATTATATTTCCGTATCCATCTATTAATGAAAACTACATTGCAAAACACTTCGATCTAGTATTTTTATTCCATATCCGCTACTATCAATTTCGTGTTTTTCTTTTTCAAGACTGTTTTATCGTATTTTCGACGAAAACGTTATATTTTTTCTGCCTTTTTTTTTGTTGTTAACCAGGAAATATACGTTACCGGTTTGGTGATTTACAATGATTTTACAGTAGATTTACATCGTGAGTCGATCGGTACAAGTGGAAAACGAATTTACGTTCTCTGTGAGCCAATTGTTACAGGCGGCACACGTGAATTTACGATCTTTGCAAATTGAAGGGAACTGTACGTTTTCTCTCGAATTAGGATAAAAGTGAGCACCGTTTCATGTTACGAAAAGGATTTAATTTCAAGCGTTAATCTCTTTCCATTATTTTTCGTTCAATGATTATTTCCATTTAGCCCACATTTTATTATTATTTTACAGCCGTGTTTTTCAATATTAAAAAGGCTGTGCATGTACATCCGCGATATGTGATATTGCAGGGAAAATAATAAAATCCAATGTTCGCAGACTACTCGATAAATTTACGGTGAAATTGATAAAGGATTAATGATAATGGTAGATGAATGCAATTGATAAACTGTAAAACAATCTACAACTGTAGCGAAAATTTTTATTATCGGTGAATTACCTGTATGGTAGTACTTAAAAGGATTAGTACCGGATGGAAAACTATTGTAAAATAGCTTTATATTCGAATCTGAATAAATTTGACAAGTTTAGTGTGTTTTAGTATGTGATATTAAAATAATGTTGTACAATGTCACGTATAACGTTGTATATAACGTTGATGTAATATTATGAAATTTAATAAAAAAAAAAAGAAAAAAGATTCCTATATTTTCGTATGTAAGCTAATTAGAAAGTTCTATTCAATTGTTTCGCGGTAAATTCGGCTGTTTGATGAGAACTATTCGCTCTGTAATTTTTGTAGAGGGGTGAATAAAAACGGGAATCCAGAAGTGGCTATATTCGCGGAGCGGCGAAGAATATACTATGATACTATTAAACGAAAGTTTAATCTAATTAACCAAGTTTCGTTAGAGGACTGACTGTATGGGATAAGTAGTTATATCGATTTCATACTCCGCTATTGATTTTCAATTTCGTTATTGAATACACTTTGCAACGAAATCGACGCGATATCGGGGCGTCGCGTATTCAAACGATAGATTTTAGTCAAGTATGGAAATAGAGCGAGCACTGGATGACGCACATACGTGTTTCCGTGTTGTAATTTGCCTGAATGTAGTTTGTTAAAAATAATGGAGCTCGTGAAAAGAAACTAAAAGTTTGTTAATAAAGCTTGATATTAGTAAAAATATTAGTTTACAATTTATGATCGTAAAGAAATAACGATTGTATTAAATTCTTGATATTGTTGTTCTAGTTTACTGAGACAACGATAACTTTTGATTGTACGGTGATATTTTTACGATTAGAGTATTATAATATATCGATTAATATAGAACGTTGTACAATAGAACTTAATCGAAATTATTATGCTTGTATCATTATGAATGACTTTATTATATCGTATAATCGAAATTTTATTGTATACTAACGGATAGTGGAAAAGCTATTAGAAAGAAACTATGATAGAAGTTGAGTTCGCTTTCTGACAAAGTTCTAACTCTTTGATCCGGACTTTAATTCATTGAGTTCTTTTGCTCGTGTACTTTATGACTCACAATCAGTTTTATTACGAAGGAGAAAGTATCGTGATTATAATGCAAGATAGTGTTGCTTGACTTGCAAATGAATTATGCGCATTGAATTCATGCAATCGCCGTGATTAACCGAACAGGTATTCCACGTTATGTTTTCATTACATTAGAAAAATATCCCGATGGCATTGTTGATTAGAGCGTGTGATTTATGATGCAATCGCAACACGTATGGAGTCTGTTAAACTAATTTCATTTTTACAATTAATGGAAGAAGGAATCTTTCGGATGTAAATTAAATGTGCGCGCATATATTATTTGAATATTATGAATGATATCATATCTCATATTCATACACACACATATGTATATATAACGCTAAAATCTGAATAGAAAATAACCGCAAAATTCAACTAGCAGAAAAATCATGAAAAGAATGATTCGATCGTCGTTGAAATTTCACTCCATCGAAAATTTCATCGACGAAAGATCGTTCTAATTCCCTCGCATAAATTCCCCTATGGCATCGATCGAATAGTACGGTCACGGTGAATCCAGCGCGTGTTCCACTTAGGAGATTGCGATTAGGTGTCAAACGAAAGTTGGACAGAAAGTCGTGGAGTGAGGGACGGGTGTATCCTGAAGCTCATAAGTTCAGGGGCACATCGGCCAGCTTGTGAGATTGCACGTGCTGTCACGTGTCGGCGACTTGTATCGATATTAACAACGACAAGTTGAGACCACGCAGGGTGGACACGCGATCCCGACAGTCGCGGAGATTACTTTTTTCCACGGCCACGGACTTGCTGTCGCGTTACAAACAGCATAATTATTCCCACGACACGTTCCCACTCGATAATGCGTAATCTGATGATGGACTTTTTCTTCCTTTTCCTTCCATTTTTCTTTTTTTTTTCTCTTTCTTTTTTTTAAACGGCAACACCATTCGCACGGCCGTTTAATCGTTTCTTCCTGCCGCGTCGTGTTTTACACTCGGTCTCTCTTTTCCCTTTTTCCCCGCTCGTTACGGGATTTGCAATTAACTCCCGTTTCTTTCGTACTCGATCGTATCGCTCGGACGTAATTCCGAAGGGGAGCTCTCGTGGAACTTGTAAATCTAAAGCGATCGCGAGTCGTGCGTTACGTGGAAAAGTAAAAAGAAAACGCTGTTTATTCAGTGAATTGGACGATCGTGTGAGATTTCGTTGCCAGAAGTAACGCTGCTCGCTAAATGTGCTTTTCAAGTGTGGAAATCCTTTATGGCTGTAGATTGAAAATGATAAAAGTTACACATGGTTCGGTTTTACGAGCATTACTCTTCTCGCCGATACGACGAATGTTATTACATTCGAAGATAGTTTTCCGTAGTTCTTGAGGCACGAAACAGTCCATTCCCTTCGGCTACGATTAGCTACGAATTAAAAGATTGAAATGTTGCTGGATCGTGTCATTTTCGAAGATTGCGCGTAACGCGTGCGTCCTATTTGTTTCTCGTAAAACTTATTAAATATTTTTCTCGCAGACACTTAATGGAAGTATGTTATCAACGAGCTAAAGCTGTAGAATTTTGCACAACAAGCGATAAGAAAATTTGTGAATTTTGTGTAACGATTCTGTGCCTTTCGGTGATAAGTTTGAGGAATAGGGCTCTGGACGAATTATAATAAGTAAACTGCGGATTTTTATGCATGTATGGGAACTTTGGAAATACAACAATTTTCAGACCGTACGCGATGCACAAAAGTATAAAAAATGTCTGAAATAGAGTAGTCGTAAAATTTAGGGGATGAAACAAATCTCTGTATAGATTCTCTGTATAGATTTCTTTGATTATCTCCGTAAAAGTATATATTTTCGTAAAAATGCCCGGTCTAGCGATAAAAAGACCTCGTTGAGTCTAAATTGCTTCAGTTTAATTTTGCTCTCCCACAAAAATTCTTTATCTAAGATTCCTTGGCACTGGCATATGCGTATACTGCAATGTGACAGTACAAGAGAAAAAAAGTACAGATCTGTGTTTTCAACTCGTTGCACTTTTAAAATCATAGGCAAATTGATCATTATAGACGATAGAATTTGAGAAATTTGGCAACGCGAGATTCCATGTTGCCTATATGGGCGTAGCAATTGCCGGCGAAATATTTCGACTTCCAGCGCGACGCGATGCATTCGAAAAATGAGGCGCCATATCCGAAATTACGATACGCATTTCTCTCGTCCTATTTGCGATGACGGAGAGCGAAGAATGGAATCCTGCACAGTGTATCCTACGATTAACGAGACACTGTTTTTACACTCCGTTTCGTATAACTTCGTTCTCCTGTTTAACGAATCGCAAATACTGCACACGTGTTATGCGAATTACGTCACAGCCACTTCTTTTATTAATGCGACTTCATCCTCTGGTTGTCGTTCGATGGAAGGCCGTGAATCAGCATTTCGTAGCAGCTTATAAACGTCGGTCAAGAATAATGACTGTATTTACGAGCTCTTGCTAAGCACAGTTCTCCGGCGTTGTGCGTATCAATAATCGTATAAATCGATGAAATCTGCTCGAAATAGTACGCAGAACGTGCCCCATAGGTTTTCATACAAATTTTGTTATCACGTTCTAAAACCGAGGGTTGTATAAAAAAAAAAAAAAAAAAAAAAAATGTACAAGCTTTTGAAATTCACCTTTATGTCGCAACATATCGAAGAAATAAAAAAGCTATAACCATATCATAAAAAAGTTTTTTTCCTCTAATGTAGAATTTAAAGAGTACCATTTTGCAAATTTTAGGTAACTACAAAAACAACAGATTTTTGTTTCAAATAATAATTACAAGCTAAACTAGGTCGAATTCGACCCAGGAATATTCCCCGTTTTCATCTTCGCAACTGTATGCGCGCAATACGCAGTAAAGTGATCCGACCATTTCGATGACTATCGCCATAGCAACTCTGTTCCACATAGTGCTCATTGCCAACTTCGAGCTACTTCAATGGCAAAGGTCTGGAAAACAAGAGCGTAATTCAATCTTTGCCTGGAAAACTACAGCAAGATCATGCAGTAAACACCCCACCACGCTATTATATCAAACCATTTATTGTATCAAACGCGTCGTATAAAAACCGAGGGTTGGAAAAAAAAAAAAAAAAAAAAAAAAATGTACAAGCTTTTGAAATTCACCTTTATGTCGCAACATATCGAAGAAATAAAAAAGCTATAACCATATCATAAAAAAGTTTTTTTCCTCTAATGTAGAATTTAAAGAGTACCATTTTGCAAATTTTAGGTAACTACAAAAACAACAGATTTTTGTTTCAAATAATAATTACAAGCTAAACTAGGTCGAATTCGACCCAGGAATATTCCCCGTTTTCATCTTCGCAACTGTATGCGCGCAATACGCAGTAAAGTGATCCGACCATTTCGATGACTATCGCCATAGCAACTCTGTTCCACATAGTGCTCATTGCCAACTTCGAGCTACTTCAATGGCAAAGGTCTGGAAAACAAGAGCGTAATTCAATCTTTGCCTGGAAAACTACAGCAAGATCATGCAGTAAACACCCCACCACGCTATTATATCAAACCATTTATTGTATCAAACGCGTCGTATATAGGTCCATTCGTGTTGTAACCAACCATACAACGCAATTCTCCTTTAAAATAGAGAAATTCAGCGAGAATCGAAGCGCATTTCGTCCACAGTTCCTGCTCGTTTCTGTTATTATTCTTTCTTTCTGCTCTTCATTCTTCCTGTAACATTTGATAAAACGAAAGTGTAAACGAGCATTCGTTCGCCGTTTGGCTCGCCAAATCAGAGATCGAATGTTCTACGAACGCTCTAAGAATGCTCCAAAAGTGTTTGTTCGATTCTTTTAGGTGCTCGTCGAAGTCTAATCTCTACGAACGTTAGCTCACGTTCGCCGTGAACTCAGAACAATCTTGGAGCATTCGCACGTGGAATTCCTACTTCGCTAGTAGTCCCCAAACGACGAAGGAATGCTCGTTTACACGCTTGTTTCTAATATTTATTAACATTGATTTGCCATTTGCGAGTCACGTTACTAAATCTTTCAGAATGAATAAAATAAGATAAATTTCATAGACAAAATCTTCAACAACGTGATCGATTTGGCTAACATTGCCAGAAGAAAATTCGCAAATTGTAGTATAATATTTTGTCAAATTTTAATTATGGTGCAGTATAATCTCAGTTTAGGGGCAAAGTAGATAAAATTCGCGTGGTAACCATTTCGTCTTAACCCTGTTGCGATCCTCGCTATAATTTCTACAAATAAGAAGACTTTTAACGTCCCAAGGAAATACGCGTTACACGATTGAAACAAGAAACCATACGTATCGATAACAATTCTTTAATATCTTGCATAAATTTGAGATACTTATGAATACTAAAAAAAAAAAAAAAAGAAAATACAGTCGAAATTAAACGATAAAACTTAGCACGGTTAAAGTAGTTGGGAAAAGCGAGCGTCCGCTCTCTGACCAAAACGCGTTATACTACTTGCACTCGTACGTTACGTTTGAATACCGTTCATTCGTACATTATATTTGAATACCATTCGCGATGCTATTTGAACCGCACCCCCATGCTGATATTGATGCGAAACGTGGCGTTCATTGCAAAAGCTGATCGCTCGATCAATTTCCGCGTAACTCGTCACCGTGCATTAATGGTATTGCCATGACTGCTGATACCCATCCTGGCAGTGGTTAGATGGCACGTGCATTCGTACCGGAAAATGTACGAATGACAAGCGTTTCTGAATTACAATCTCACGTTTACCGGACTCTATGGTGGGGACGTGCATGTATATCGAGGAACGTGAACATGTCCCGAATACCCGAGGCTCGGTTCCGCGCTGCACATTTGTCTTACGCTTTCGGGAGGGATGGATGTATCTGTATTTTAACCGCCTGCCCGGCTAACCTGATTTCCACATGGCGCAAAGGAGAACGTGTCCTTTGAACCTGTCGTAATAATACGTCTTTTTAGCGTTTAGTGTTCACCGTGAACGAGCGACCTAGATTTCCGAATGTATTGTTTAAGATTCGTTTCGGTATTTCATTTTAGTCAGCGAAACGTTGGTGAATGTGGAACGCTGTATGTTCATGAGCGGAAATAGGCGCTGTTTCTCCTGATATTGTAGACGGTTGCAGTATTGTACGATGTTATAGCAAAGGATTACCTGAGAATCGCAAAGGTAAATTTCGTTGGATAATGCGATTTTGATTGTTTTATCGCTTGCGAGATTGTTAATCGTAAAATAATTAGTGTAGGCGATACATTTGGTTTGTTTTACTCAGAAGAATTTCAAGAAATAATCTAACATTATGTATATTTCGTTAGGTTTTGGTACATTTTACTAGCCATGATGAATCTGTTTATATCGGAATTATTGGAATTGCTGGTTTATATCGAAAATATGGAATTACGTATATTGAAAATTGTAATAAGTAGACCAATTACGCATCAGTTTTCGAAGCCTGAATTCGGATTGGTAAATGCCAAAAAGATAAATTATTGAATATTCTATTTTACGTTTAATTATTATATTAAAATTTAATTGTTTTATTCCGTCTTCTTTTTACAGGTAAGAGATAAATCGTTATCGTTAACGGCGTCTTGAAATTGGTAAGCGATTCAGTAATGACATACAATACTTTTTTATCGATCGATTATTTGTTTCTAAATGTTATGCGCGTAACTAAAGCACTCTGAATTCTGGAAGTAGCCCTAGTTTAGTCGATATTAAAGTCTGACTTCATATTGACAAAACTTTGGCGAAGCGTGTCGTTAACGCAAGCTAGTAGTCTCAACGAGCATCATAGTCGTGAAATTACTCACAAAAATTCCTTTGCTTACAATCTTCTCCCATTTCCTTTTCATTATTTGTTAACAGTAATTGTTTATCAAGCATATCAACAAACACTGAAATAGAAAGGTATTTAACAAACACACGTTTAGTAAAATATTAATATGTAGCGTGAATAATGGACTTAAATCGTGCTTAAATAGTGATGTCGTTAATTATTGTGACTTAATATAATCAACCGTCCAAATATTTTCATAATATTTGCTAAACGTGTATTTACGGTAAATTTTTTGTAACTTCTATATACATTTTCGGATTCGTGTCAAATTTTACTAATATGATCGCAATAATCGTACCTCGTACTATGGTGTTAATGAAATTTCAAAAAATTTCAAGATTGCAATAGGTGGTATTGACAAAATCCGCAATCACCTAGTTGCCAACCCAATATTCATACAAATTTTCCCTGGCAAGTGTTCCAATACTTTTGCGAACTATTATATTTTCTTAACATTATAACTAGCACACCAGTCAAATTGACTGGTTTTACAATTTTATTTTAAAATTCCTATTTTGTGTTATATCTTATTTCCGCGATGATGTAATGACTTTGGCAACGATAACTAAAAGAATAATATAATGAATTTTATTTTGTTTTTTATCTATTCAAACTGAAAATAATTTTGTATCAAGGCTACTTATATCGATACCAGTCAAAATGACTGGTACTTGTCGAAGTGTGAAAGGGTTCTACAATCTGTTTATCGAACCCCAATTAACCAGTTTCCTCGTTTTGTACAACTTCCCCAAGCGTTTTAAATATTTTTACTGCGTATCATTCGATATGACGATATCAGTTATCAAGAAAATTCCTGATCGATCGCTGGATCGCTAGATACTAACACTAGAAATACCACACCGGTCAAAACGACTGCTTCTACGATTTTATAAATGTGTGAACCCTCGTTTAGGGATGATGGACCCAGCTGGATTAATAATACCAAAAATGTACTACATAACATGGAATTAGAAAGTAATAAATAAGATGGAATAAGAAAGTAATAAATCGAAAAATATAAAAATATTCTATTAGTACGTATTTTTTTAAGACCATTCATTTTCACTGGTTGTTATAGAAATTGCTTCGTGTTAACTATCGGTAGTTCTAGTGTTAATTATGAATAACCACTACTATCCAATAGACTGAATTCCACTGCATTAAAACTTTCGATATTTATTCACGTTAATTCCCAAGCACTCGAACGGGAATGCACGTGATGCTGGAAATCCTATGCGTAAACTATCTCATGCGGTTGCATTCATGCTTGTCGGTAATTGAATTCCGGCATTATCTCGTGTTCCGTACGTTTCGGGTGGTTTTCTTAGATAAAGTTATTTGCTCGTTCATCCTGCGTGCTGCTTTGTTCACGGCTCCTCTCGCCGCGTTTCCTCTTCGTTTCCGCCTTTCGCCAACAGAATCTTCTCGTTGCGTCGTTTCCTTTGCGTTATTACGCTCATTCCTGAATTTCAGACGATTTTTTTGATATTCCGCAGAAGAGGTAATGATAACCCCCTCGCGAACATTCAACCTAACCCCGCAACTACGAAGAGCGCCAGTTGTTGGAGGGTTTTTGTGTATTCCTAATATTATATTCCGCAGCCTCTTCGTATTCAGGAAAATGTCTGAGGATAGCGATGGGTGTTATTCGCTTTCTATTTGGGAAATTTTGGCTGGAATTTCTAATAGATATCGTTTAACTATGTTTGACAATGGCAATTGCTTTTTGCTTTCTATTCGTGAATTGTACAGGGTGGATTGTGTAACTTGACTAATTTAAATAATTCGTGAAACGTGTTTCTTTAGATATCTTCATAAGAGGATTTTATAATATTGAAAAGATCGAAGGTGTATATTTATATCGTATGATAATCTGTGACGTATAATACATACATTATGATATATTATGTAATATGTGTTTATAACATGTATTTCGCTAGTGAAGTATCAGAATAACGTTAAATCTACCAGAAGTTGCTATTTCCTTTGCCTAAATGCCTACTTCTTTTCAAAATATAAAATGGTAAATCAGTATTTAAACAACGGTTCTTAATATTATTGGCTCTTGGAGGAATGAAATTTAGGTGCATAAACTGACTCATTTGGTAGACATGTACGAAGAGTTCTTTACAATTTCGTGTTTAAATTTTAACGGCACGGATAATGAAGTTGCCTCGAAGAACGCGTTTGCATAATTGCAAGACAAGCTACCTTCGTAAGACGAAACAGGAGCATGGTCGTTCCGTAATTTTTGTAACTTCGTGGCAAGCACGGAAGACGACAAGTACCTCGAGGAGTGTGTGCAGTTCCTTCCTCAGAAAATTATGCTTCAATATTTACATTGCCATATTTTTTAAACAGTTTGTTCCTCGCTGAAGGAATATCGAAATCGTAAAAGGTCAAATGATTCGTTTCGTTACAAAACTTAACATTGTGCAATATACTTTCAGCGTAACTAACGATAAGTTATCGATAAAGCTACGTTATACTTAATTATTTATATATTTATGTACTTACTAAATATCTTACGAAAATTGAAGATTATGTATTGAAAACCATTTATTCGGAGGATTTTTTTTGGAATAATTTCTCCGTTCACTTTATTCAAATATTGCTTGATATATTTTACAGTAATTTATAGTTTCCTCTTAGTTACATGATATTTCGTTACTTCGTTTTGCAGGTTTCTATAGAATCCGTGAATTTAATTTTAATGTAATATATGGTTTAATCCAAAGTACGACTTACTTATATACACGTAAATTAATGCGCAACGTATTTCGGTGTATGCTAAAGATATGCAGTGGCTGTGATTAAGTTGTCTGTAGTTCCAGTTACTTCGCGTCTGATTAATAATAGGACTATTTCACTTATTCCTGCGTTAAGGAGCCACAAACATAAATCCAACAAATCTGCAAGTTTCAGGGGTAATTTTTAAGAAGTAGGAATCTACTATTATTATTAGAAAATTAAGAATAGCATCGAGAAGGGTGAAATTATTATAGTATGTATTTTGATTCTTGCTTACATCGTATTCTCAGATGCTGCAATAAATTGTAAGAAATTCATTTGTATCATTTCTAGCAATAATATTTCAACTAACAATATTTCTAATAAATAAATTAATAATAAATAAAATAAAAAGTAAAAGTAGTTCCTGTCGTAACCAGCGTTAATATAGTTCTCAGTATATCAAATTTGTTTATCATCTATGCCATTCCTAGTCAGACTTCCCACAACGTTATTAAACTTATTTTAGAACTTAAAAGCAACAAGAGGCATTAGCTCATGCGATTCCCAACCTTTTTAATCTCATGGCACACGCGTGAACTAATTATTAAAATTCTCTGCGGCACAGCAAAGTATAAATTATATTTGTCTCGAAGCTATCGTTGTTTCTATCTGACGATCTAAGGAGGAAAGAGGTCAGTGACCTTGACTGAGTAACGAGGTATTACACGTTTTAAATCACAAGCTTACGCCAGAGTAAAACGAACCAGGAAATCCTGAAGAACGGCCGAGAGGATCACGCGCGTCTCCAACGACTCGATTCGACCACAATCGCCCTCGAGCTGGACGAGTAAACAGTTTTAAAGAATCGCGGTGCTCCGCGAGAAGAAGAGAAACGTGCAACCGAGAGAACAGACGACATAATGGGATGGGTAGAGAAGAGAGCGTCGATGAGTGAGCGCGGAAAAACGGGTAAACAGTATTCTCAGGTATGCGGGCTACGGTGCTAGTAGCTCTGATGCAACAAAGGGAAATGGAAGAAAGTATTATACCGTGGATGAGTAAGGCGCAGATGGTGAATGAGAGAGAGAGAAAAAGCTGCATAAAACAAAGAGGATAGACAACGTTTAAATGCTTTTCGATACGAGAGCAAGACGGAGATTTCATCAAAGTAGAAATTCCTGCAAACTCGGAAGAGAGGGAGGCAGTGGAAGGAGGCCCGTTCCTCAGTCAGGTGGCCGACCAGGGAGGACGAGCTGTGCCGGCGAAGCCCCGTTTCGTCGAGGGAGCTGCGTTCGTCGTGAATCGAGTGACGAAGAGCACCAGAGAAGAGAGGAAGGAGATCGAGAAGGACACGGCCGGGGAAAAGGAACAAAGGGACGATGAGTAAGGTGAAACCGAGAAAGACGGCTCATGGGAAGCAGCCTCGAAGAAGAAAGAGGCCACCTACTACGCGGGATGCGTTGGTGGTCGGGGTGCAAAAGCAGGATGAGACGAAGGAAGAGAAAAGACGCGGTGGAGGCGCCACGAAGCGGCGCTAAACAGAGATAGCAAACGAGTAGAATAGAGAGAAGATGCGTCGAACAGAGACAGGCTGATGGAGCTTGAATGGGAGAGCTTTGGGCAAGGTAGCGAGAAGGAAACAGCAGGGGGTTGGATGAGAGGGAGGGAGTCTTGGGTGGAACGCAGACGGAGATAGGGAAGGTGGGAGAACGTTCAAGAGAGGGAAAGAGAAAGAGAGAGAGAGAGAGAAAGTTGGACGAACGTTGTTGGGGATGGCGATGGAGAATCCTCGTGAAAGATAATCAGTGAGAGAGAATGTGATGGAAATGGTGTGCACCGGGGAGAGGCGCTGCGAAGGGGAAGGCAGAAGAATCAGAGGGCGAATGCGAGAGGAAGAGAGACGTATGAGAACACGGACGAAGAGAGGAAGATCGAAAGAAACGGCAAAAGTCATTGGAGGAAGGAAAAGAGAAAATGTTTAGTTTGAAAGAGGGAGATAGAGAGATTTTATGCTGTACCTAGTATACTAGTACCTACGGAATTAGAAAGAGAGAAAAAGGGAGAAGAGAGAGACAGAGAGAGACAGAGAGAGAGGGAGAGAGAGAGAGAGACGGTGAGTATCGTTGAAAACAGAAGAACGGAGGGAGAAAGGTGTTGGAAGAGCGAAAGAGAAAGTCGTCACGGGAATTGAGGGGAAGGAAAGAGAAAGAAGGAACGCGACAAGTTCGAGAGAGAGAGGTAGAGTAAGAGGAAAAGAGAGAGTAGAATGTATAGGGGGACTGAGTGGTGGAAGGGGTGTGAGCAGGCGTGTTGGGGGTGG
>NT_176533.1:155825-169596 GCF_000188095.3 Bombus impatiens | reverse complement strand
TACGGTTTTCAAGAGGAAAGAGAAGGAGAGGGGTGAGCAGCGAGTGGTTGGTGCATTATTGATCCCAGTGTGTGCGGACTGGGCAAAAAGAGGAGCCTCCGGCTCGGCTCGAGAAAGAGAGAGACCGATACTCCTAAGCCGAGCGCAAGCGAGAAAGAACTACTGATCGCAGACAGATATTAGAAATGCGTTCGCCTCTTACCCGGCGTATACCGCGCACTGACGAACCTAGAGAGTGAAAACATCTATCGTAATGCGGCGAATTCACACATGGCTGGCAAATCTATCGAGGAATTGTGTAAGAAGGAACGAATCTCTTATTTCTCTTCCTCTCTCAATTTCTCTCTTTCTCTCTCTCTCTCTCTCCCTCTCCCTTTTTCTGCTTGCACTATGGCCGTTTCGGATAGCTGGAATATGATGTTTCGCGACGGTCGTTACTTTGGCCGGGGACAGTTCCGTTGAAAATGAAATTTCGAACGCAGTTTTTGCAGTTTAAATGCCTGGCTCCTGGTGGCATCGCATGATTGAGCTCGCCATGAAATTGGCAAGTTTTTAAACTATTTATTATGGGTATGGAGTTTATTTGGAAAGCTTTAGAGTTTGTTGAACTTTATAGATATCAAATAATTACTTTTGAACATGGAAGGAATTTAGAGCGAAAAGAACTGAACGATAAAATTTGTCAGCTGTTTTTTTTTTTAAGCGAGTAGTGGTGGAACATTTTTTATATATTTTTACATTTAATCGACATATTATTCATTGGCGTATCCTTTTTAATCTTTTGCCAGTAATTATATCATTCGGATAATATTGATGTAACAATTTCAATAACAAAACAGTTTTATTTGTAGCGAAACAATTAACTTTTTCAGTTAGGAACAACGTTTCCGAGGTGTTGCTGTTTATTGAAAGCTACTGAAAACGCAATTTTCAATCAAAATGTTTCATGGTGAATCAGAATGTATGGAATTATTATTAGTAGTAGTAGTATTGGAGTTTATAGTACCTTTGAATATTGTTTAACAAATTTGTAAATATTGCCCGACAAATCTCCTCGGCTTTGAGAGAAAACTTCATTCCTATCGGCTTTAAAATATTTGCATTTACTTTCATATATTGTTTAATATACATCATGGACTACGATATGAATCATTGTGTTATACAATAATGCGTATACGATTTACATTTAGAAGTAAAAACTTTTGCTGTCAAGTATAAATATCTACAATACAGAAATGACCCTGATATTCAGAAAATTGCAATAATCCACTGATGTATTAAAATATATAGGAACAATCGCCATCGTACATGGTTCGGAATTATTTGTTTGTTACTGAAATAATTAGAAAAGTGTAGTTACTTGCAGCAAGCAATGAATTTAAATTCTAAAAGAGATTAAAGGTATTAAAACTTCTGTAGGGATTTTATCTAGTCAACAGTTTCGCAATGTTATATCCGACGATATTTTTTACAATTCTGATATTTGATTTGAAATATCCAGCTTTAAATTATTTCGAGAGATACACTTTTAATATTCGACGAAATTGTGAAACATATGTCCTCATGAAACGCTGCAATTATTTTCCACTTGTAAACAAAATTGTTTACGCTGTCAGTGAAATTATCTAATTCTAAAATTAATTTAAAAATTATTTGCGTACAATATATATTGTTAATATTTGCTATAATATTCTTCTGTGATATTATATTAATAATATTGTACAGAAATACCATAGAAAATATTAGTGTACATAGATGTATCTATATTTCTAGAAGTACACAGTTCTAACGTGCAATTTTCTACATTTTACATGTATACTGGATACTTTTAGTTTTCCGACAGTCTCCGTTCATTCGTCATTCTTACGTGCTACTTTTTCCTCAAACTTTAATTTTACACGTTTGATTGCATCTGTGTCAAGTTTTCAAACTTTTGCTTCGTGATCAATCACAGATATGAATCGCGAACACATTGAAAGCTCCGGATATTCTTTTCTAGTTATTTATTAAATGTTGAACTAAACAGCATGAACTAACGATTCTTGGCACGCTTCGAAACGAATCGACTTATGGCTTTCGATTGTGGATCGGACAGATCATTTGTTTCACATCGTTAGATGTTGCCGAGTTATATTTCGTACATTCCGCTGTAAAGAATTAGAGACATAATATTTCCTACCTGTAGGAACGGTCATCGATTGAATAAAATTTTATTGAAAACGTCAGTGTTTAAAATAATAAGAAGATTTTCAACGTGGAATTTTGTGAAAACTTCTACTTATTTTGACTAACGTATATTCGATATATTCTACCAGAAAATTATGCGTCTACTTCTACAAATAGTCGAAGTATACTATCAAAAATAGCAAAATAAAATGATAGTAATTTTTAACTTCTATAGAAGTTGCAGATGTATCTTTCTAAAACACTCATATAAATTTCAAAATCCGCAAACATTTTGAAATCATCTACACTCTATTGCTCCTCTTACAGCGAGCACACAAATCAAATCTTATTTCATTTGAAGAATAAATCGAATAGAAGACTCACGTTGAAGCACCTACATGTGTATTCTTTTGTACTTTGAAGTAGCACAGGTTCTATCGATTTTACACACATTTTCGTCGAACAATAGTAGCTTGGTTATCGCGGAATTTTTGCGCCGACAAACGTCTTATTATTAATAGGGACAATCTAACAGAAGTTCTTCTCCGCAAGAAAATACGTCAACCGTTGTTTCTGCGAAAGCGATTGGACGCGAATAGTCAGAAATTACGTGCGTCGATGAAAATAATCCAGGCTATTAACGTCGATGCGTTTTAAACGCTTTGTCAAAGAAATGATAGGAATTCAACGAATTCCAGAGATGTCGGCAACTCATCCGGTCGAATATCGGTTCGACTATTTCTGAAGTCCCTCAGTAGAGCGTCGTATGGAATTCACGTGTGTTTTTCGACATTTTCGTTGCTCGTTCGACAACGTCCGCATGACTCCAATTTACAAAGAAAACGAAAAACGAGAGAGGAGAGAAAAAAACAGATTTATCGATTTTACAACGGGGACACGGCAAATGGAGATGGGGGAGGAAACGTTTGGTTCTTTGTCGAAATGCGAAATAGGAGGGCATTCGTGCACTTTTTTCGCAGTTCGGTTACGAGCGTTGGGATTCGACGAATGTTGCGTAATCGAATGCAATCATAATAACGTTCTGTTTGGAATGTTATCAAAAGTGCACCGTTGCATAAATAAAATGCATTTAATATTGAACGACCAAACGGGAGTGCGCAATTCCCCCGATATTGTGGACGATATGAAACCTATCCCGGGCACAACCAAGCGGTAACATTTTTGCAAATGCTCTGATTTATACGATACCAAGGGCTGGCAAACAGAGATTTCTTTAATAAATGGATATTATCTGCAAGAAGATATTCGATAGCTTGCGATATCGCTAAGATATTTCATTCTTTGTACACAGTTTATTAGGAATATTATTTTTAACGAGAAGAGGCGTTTATAGTTTTTATAAATTTTCAGAATTTCGCCTGTGCTAATTTGTTATCGCTTTTATCTATCATTTAACTAAAACTTCCTAAGGATATTTAAAACGAAATGTTAGAAGATATTTTCCGGTGGGCCAGAATCTGCGCTTCTATCTGGCGGCGTGGATCACCGGTGGCTCACACCTTTCTTTTTTACTAAACTTCAACGAAAACGTTGAACGTGTTAAACATGCTTTAAGAAAGATAAAGTTATTTTTGATTTAGTTATTAAGAGTTAAAGAGGCTTATCTACTATACAAATTTTATATTAAGTATTATCTTTTTCTTCTATGTGACAAAAAGCTGTACTGAGAAAAGAAAAATCAGCTTGTACAATTTCAGTTCGAATGTCGTGAATGTATAAGATTAATATATATGAAAAAAGAACACACCGATTTGCCAAAAAAAGTAATTGCACATTGGAAACATATCAGCCCACATTTTTCACGTGTTTTTCTCCAAGAAACTATGTCGACTATATAAATTACGTTTCCGTTCGACGATCATTCCTCTTAAAACTCTTTCCAAGTCTTACCAGCAACACTTTTCAGTCTCGCATATAACATATAGTATAAATTTTAATTTTCGAGTGGTAGCCGTGTGAGCCATACTTCTAGTAGACAGAGAGAGTGGAGAATGAAAATCAAACGCGGTATTCGAGGATCAATTGATTCGCGTTTGAAGTATTCATTCTGCGGCGACCTCTTCGCAGTGTTCAGAATCAATAGAGGCGAAGGATAGAGGCAAACGTTGCCAGGCCTCCGTTTCAGGCAACAATATCCATAAATTTCAGCCTCGATAGAACAAACAGCGGACCGACAATCCAAAGTCGAGAAGTTTTCACGCGTAAAAGGGAAGTATCAAGCATGTCAGGTTACCTTGGACTCTGAAAAATCGACCTCTCGATTCGCCCCTTTCATTTCCCTGCTCGATAGTCGTGCTTACGCTTTTAGTTCCATCTACAGCATCAGACCATCGATTTTTCTTCTCTTCCGGTGATCCATTTCCGTATCGTGACCCTTCAATCGAGCCGCGATAAACGATTTACAAATGCACTATTCGGTATGAATGTTGGATATATTTCGAAAAAAAAAAAAAAAAAAAAAAGGGGGAAAGAGATATAGCTGTTATTTGAAAAAGTTCGGATGAATGTGATACGGGAATACAGTGAGGATCGTGTAAATAGAGAAACGCTTATCTTTAAATGTATTATTAATATCTGTAAAAAGTTTAAAGCGTGAATTGTTTGAAATCACATCTTAGCTGATTTTTTCTAATATTTAGCAAAAAAACGTTGAATGTTCTCGTTGTTTTTATATTCTAGTAATTTTATTATAAATCTATTATTTCATTCGCATTGTACTAGCCGCTGAAACAAAACCGATCAACTTCGCGAAACAAATAGAGAAAATTGATGAAACTACAAAAGATATGCCTCTATCAAACGTTTCCTGAAATGTAAAAAATGTTAACTGCTTTACGCTGTGAGCGGCTCATACACGAAACACTAAATAACATACAATTTTTAAAAATCCTCCAATAAATGTAACAAGTAGATGAAAATCCAACATAAATGCATTATGGACGAGCATTATGTGAATTATTATTATTTTCCAATTTTATACTACCTGTGACATTCTCTTTCCATTTTTGTAATCAAATGATCACAAACGACAAAACCTCCTTCCTAGATCGTACTATCGTTAGTAAGAAACAGATAGCCTTGACAGTGGAAGGTTGGTAGCTTCTCTAATTAACCTCATTAGGTAATTACCGTCGAGAAGGCAGCAATTTACAATCGACTATCGGCATCGTCGTAAAACCGGTTGACCCTATACCCTGGCACTTCGAGTCCTGCTCGTGCGCGATTTTATAGGTCCTTCGAAATGAGTGTCCTGCAGTCGTCTCTCGACTATTAACGGCTCCGTAAGCCTCGACTTCCGCCACTTTATGGGCCGGTTAGTGGCCGATACTCAGCATACGTAAATTATGTACAACCGATTGTGTGCTATGTAATGGCCGATCCATTGTTGTTTCAGAGATAAGAGAGCGCCGCGTGATACCTGTAACGACTCTAGAATGGATTATGCTCTTTTTGGGGGAACAACGATGAATAATTGTTGCTGTGAGATGGTGAGAGAATACGAGGGTTTGAATGATACGGTTTCTTGGGGTTGGTCGTTGGTTCGGTTGAACGAGGTTATTTCACGGATATAAGCATTTAGCGCGTAATTTGTCACTTTGTATCATTCTTGGCAATTTAAAGTTCTTTTGGTTGAGCTCGAAGGCTTGAGGGAACAGCTCGAGAGCTTTCCTCGTCATTCTCGATTATCTCTGTGTTTTTTCTTCTATCGTTAGGGAATACATTTTGTAAAGTAGGTTTAGATAGAACAGAAAAATAGAGCGAAGCAGTTTTTCATTTGTTCGTAAAAAGTTGGTTCATAAAAAGTTCGTTCATAAAGGGAAATAGTGGAAACGAAACTTTTTATATTTCATAAAAAGGAAACGAATAGCAGGAAAACTTCTTTTCCACCGATCGAACTAATATTTGTTCGATGTAGTTAATACGCTCGCTAGTGGCGGAATTCTCTATCGTATCTGGCACGCGGCATTATAATAGTTTCGCTTATTTTTCCGTGATACGTGTTTAATCGTACGAAGTTATTTTCCACGAGTGACTTCGTACGTAAATATACTAAATTAATTGAACTGACTCATTAGAGGCAAGTTGTTACCTTTCATCCATATTTCAAGAAAAATTTGTCAAGGTATGCTGCGTTAGTACTACCAGTCATCTTCTACCCATCGTCTTTCAACCATAATTTATCTTTCGACAGATACAATACGTATATAGTCCTATGTTTCTTTATTCTTATTTTACCGAGACACCTTATTATTTTCGACCAAGACATCGGCATTAAGTTCGACCCAACCGATGTCTCAGACCCGACGCTTTGTCCCCTTATTCGCAAACATCGAAAACACATCCTCGCGTTTGTTTATTTTCAGCAGACATCAGAACGGCGCAGCTTCCAGGGACATCGGTGGTCTAACAGCACAATAGCAGGCACGAGATCAGGCCGCGTTTCAGATGCAGCAAAGCGTCGGTCGCGTTAACATTGGCTCGGCAAGAAACCCCGCGTCTCGACCCATTTTCCCCGGGAAAAGCCGATAACAAACGCTTGTCGCATTCTTGCGTCTTCGACCCAGATTTTCCCTTCGGAACCGCGCGTGTGCGTGTATCAGCGAAACTCATTGCACGCGTCGGCATTCGTCCTGGCCTCTTCATCCCTCTCGCCGCTCTTTCTTTCTTCTACCTTCCGTATCTTTCGCCTTTTCACTTCCCTCGAGCGACGTCTGAACGCGTTTTTCCATACGCCCGTTGCGTGGCCGTTTTAAAACCGTTGGTATACGCGTATACACGACATGTAAAGGCTAACGACGAGTCCTTGTCGTCGAGAGACCGAAGAGGCCTAATGAATGGGTCGAGGATCTTTTTATTTCCCTGCTCTTTCACCCGTACGCCATCGTAATTCTTCCTTTAGCTCGGTTCGCCCTCTCTTTCTCCTGTTTTCTCCTTTGTTTTCTATTTTTTTTCTTTTTAATTTCTCCCCGTGCAAGTTCCTCGTTGTCGGTGCTCTTCCTCTTTTCCGAGCTGTCTCCTCGGGGCTAAACGAAGCTTCGTGTCGCGACGCAGCCGTTCCGAGGCAAGAAGCGCGACGATGCGACGTTCCCGTTCCACTGTCAGCTACGACGCTTGTCCCGCGTTCCTTTCGTGCTCCTTTTGCGCGTGAAATCGTTCGGCAAATTGGCAGAAACGAAAGGCCAGGCTCTCGACGAACGCGAAAGAACGCGGCCCCCAGCTGTAACTTTTATTAAGTTTCCTTTCTCCTTGGAGAAATTCGATGTCTGCCGGTTAAAGGGCTGATCATTGCGTATGCAGTGCAGCTCCCTTGCGATTTCTGAAATTCGACTGTATTCTTGTTTGCTGGATTCTTCTCTGCTGCTGCCTTATTTTTCTTTTACTTTCGGTTTTGCGCAGAAAAAGATCACGTGGCAGCAGTATATTTTATTGTTCGTAGATTTTAGAATTTATTAATAATTCGCAGTGGGAAGAGAGTTCTTTAATACGAAGATAATAGAGGAAAAATTTGTAAGGACAGTTTTCATAGTTTTCTGATTGGAATGTTGCACTCTGATTAAATAGAACAATATTTTATACAAGATATGATACGGTCGGAAATGAAAATAAGTTTAATGGTTGGTTAAATATCTTGATACAGCATGTGGTCGTAACAGTTATTGTCCTGAAATTTGGCAAACGAGCGCTTAGGTTCGGGCTTAGGTTGTCGTAGCGTTAATGCGTTGTTATACTCTGAAACTGGAAACAACGAAAGGCAATTATTATTTGTATCGTTAAAAGTTGTATAATTGGAAGATAAAGTATAATAAGATTACGCATGGAATAATTATTCTACCGAGGTGAATCATAATCCTTTGTATGGGAAAGTAGGAACAAAGAGAAAGGGATATTATGGATTTATCGTATTTGCTCTTCTACTTGGTTGCTCTTGTGTAATTCTATTTCTTGCTTATTTAGTTAATTGTAATTTGTAGATGATTGATTTAATTGTTTAAAATATGTATCTTTCTCACGCGCACGAATTCCTCCGTGAAGAACAACGATAAGGTGTTTAATCAATTTTTAATAAGAATCCAGTATGCTCGATAAAATTTCTGTCACAAACTTATCCAAAATTAAATAAATTTAATCTAAATGTAACTAAATTTATTTAATTATTTCTACTTATAAATGGAGTCAATCTCGCGAGTCCACTTTATTTGCATAGTTGTTTCGTTTCACGGTAAGAAGCAGCTTTCCATTCGACACGTGCGCCTCATTCCACGTGCATCAAACCGCCCTTAAACTGTCCTTAAACAGTCGGCACTTAGGCATTTAATTTAAAAGTAACGCCGCGTGGTTGGCAGCAACGACGTTCGCCGACTCATGCACGCGAATTCGTAATTCCTCAGCGAGCCAGCGCGTACTATCCACGAAGGAGCCCTAATTTCCCGTAGAGATGGCGTGAAAGCTCGCGAGAAGCTGAACATCGCCTCGTTATTTCATTAGCTAAATGAAAAAGCGACTTGCAGGGTCCAGTCAAGAGGGGCAAGTCCGAGTATTTCAGCGAGAAACAAGGAACTAGTCGTTGTTCTGTCGAGGAACAACCATAAAAGTACGCTACTGCTCGAAAATATGTGGACATCTGCTTATTCTTGGTAGAACGTAATTCACACGCTACGGATTCGTATGCAAATCTGCGTTTTCCAGGATATAATTAAAAAAAATAGAAGCTCGGTAGAAAATTGTTTTACCTACCAAGTAATATACAGAGAACTGTACTATGAATATTTTAGATATTTTTTCCTACTACGTGCATTTCGTGTATTTTCAAATTTCCTATAAATGCGCAAAAATTTTAACGTCAATCTGAAGCTTTGCGTAGAAGTTACAAGATATTTAAAAGAAACTTATATTTAATAAAAGATTATTATACAATCATTCGAAACATATAATGGGTGATCCTACCCCAACAGTGAGACTTGTTTAATATCGCGGATAATCAGCTATCTAAATACGTATACTTTTGCTCAATATCTTGTAACTTCAATATTACATTCCCATAGTCGTAAAAAATTGTATCAATACAATTGTGGAAACTAAACGGCGTTACAACGCTAATAAAATTTCAGAATGTTTAATGTAACACGCGTGATATATTCGTGAAAAATGCCGACGAGTACGTACGAGTACTTTCGTGAGTCACTGTATGTGGAGCATAAAACGTGGCAAAGGAAAAGTTACGAGTGGCTGTGTGTGGTTGAGAAAGAAGGAACGTAAAGTCGAAATGACAGAGAGGAATGTGAGAGAATGTGTTCATTGGACCGATGCTGCTGCTAATGGAATCTTGTAGTTTCGACAGTGGTATTTCTGGTGAATGGTTGCTACCGGGTCTCGAGTAAGGAATAATTAACGGATTGATAGCGAATGATTTTAGAAAGTCTTGGCGTAGAATTCGGCTAAATTGATGGTTGATCGATATTTGCAGGGGTGTAGGAAATGTTTGTAATTATTGGGACCTGGGAATCGGTGGTATAGCTATTATTGGAATATTGATTATGGATATTATGCGTTGGTGCCAGTGGGTTAGATAATCACTTTCGACGCTGGTTCTGCGTAGATAATGATCGTTAGTTGTCGTATTTATTGAGTTTGTTGTTTGTTATGCTCATTATAATTGTTGGATTGTTTATATATGAGGTTGATATACACGGGTGACTGTCGTCGAATGTGTTGTGAAGCACAGATACCACATAAATAATTAATGTTTTCGATTAAAATGAGCAATAATTTAATATCTGTTTAACTATGAAGAACGTAATTAAATGAAATTAATTGATAATAGGCAATGCAGTTAAATAATATTGGATATATTCCTTCTTCCTTTCGTGTACAGCATTGTAGAGGAATTAAAATACTCTGCCAGTTCTTGCGTATTAGTAATGAAAATATATTAGTTTATTAAATCTATTGTAAGGAAGTACAAGACACAAGACATGGTTTATGGTGAACGTTCTGTTTTAATTTGTCAGGAAAGTGGTGGCTGGTGAACTTGTTGAGTAGAAAAATTTAAGAATTAAACTACCGCGTTGATAGAAAGCAGCAAGCAGAAGCTTAGAAAATATTAGTTCGTTTAAAATGACCAATATTTTAAAAGATCATTTTGTGATATTGTTTTATAACTCTCTGATACGTTCATTTTTTCGAAGTTCTCTTGTCGGTCTTTTAAAATACTGATTTCTCTTTCCGCCTTCCTTTCTTTTCCTGCACCATTCTAAGTAGTCTCAAACGAGTTCTATAAGATTTAGGTCACGGCTCCATTTATAACGGCATTAGTGAACTAGGAAAAACCATAAATCAGCAGCTCCATGAAAGGAATATTCAATGATTCTTGCACAATAGCATGTAAAAATATTCTCTAGAGGCGTATTTAGTTAATGTTAGAAGAGCAATGATGTGAAGATCGTTAAAGGAAATATCACAAAAAGATCACGTACGGCAAAGAATAAATATCACTAGAAATTTCATATTTCAATCTGAGATCTAATTTCAACCGCTCGTATTTCGCTTTCGAACTCGACCAAAATTCGTGTCACCTGGCCATCCTGAGTAATCTATTCTGACCCAAATTTTTAAATCACAAGTGTTCTGTCACCGATAAACAGAATTTCATTTCGGCCAGAAAACAGGCCAACGGAGGATTGCTTGGTGAAACATTAGAACTCAGTACTCGTGAATGAAGATCATTAAAGAAAACATCATGAAAAAGCTATGAACGAGAAAGGAGAAAGAATAAGAAATAATGGGAAATGGGGGTTGGCGAACGACGAGAAAAATCAGGGGAGAGAAAGAAGATGGCTCGGCGTTACTTCTCGAAACATTTGCTACACGAAGTATTCTCTTGGTCCCCGGTGGACTGGCCATTCCGCTAATTAGCCCGATTTAGGGTAACGTTGTTTTTACCCTGTTCGCTCTCCATTTTCCCCTCTGGCCGGTTCCTTTTTGGCGTCTGCACGGCCGCTTCGCATCGCCGCTTTAATGCAGCCGCCATTGGTGGGCGTCGCGGCGCATCTGCCGGTGCTTTTAATTTTCGGCGTCATACCGTGGATATTGGCCGAGTAGCGTTCCGCTTCGTTTCGTTTCGACTCCCATTGTCTGGAGAAAGTGTCGGGCTACGCGGTGGATACGCGTGCTCCTCGTTTCGCCGGGATATTGCAGAAATAATGGCGATATTAATATTCCGTGGCGCGGCGTTTTCGCCGCTGCAAAAACGTCCCCGCTTCCTGCAAATATTCTTCGAGGATAATGCATCGTATGCCACGGAATCTCCTCTTCTTCTCCTTCTACCTACGTTCTTCTTTTTTCACTTCCTTTTTCATCTACTTTCTTGCTACAGCTCCGCCGTCTGAATTGATTATCGACCACGATATCGTATCTTTCTTCGTCCATCTCGATCCATTTGCATTTAGAATTTCAACTCTCGTTTGGTCTGTTTGCAACAACAAGATCGGACCTTTTATGACAAGAACGCGATTCCCTCACCGATCTAAACATTTTTCCAGTTTGTGTAGAGTTTTGTGATTAAGGTCTAAGGAATGAATATACGTTTGTTTGTGGACAAACAACGTTTCGTTGTTGGCTTGGTACAGATTTCTGTCTGTACGTGGTTGGTATGAATGGGCTATAGGTGGGCTATAGGACAGTACGGAGTATGTTATTAATTGGCTTAGATTTAAGTTAAGCCATTTAATTCGAATCTGTATCGAGAAATCTTATTGATGAATTCTATTACGCGAAGTACAAAATATAGATCGATATAAAATAATTCTACGATATAGCAGCTTAAACCAAATTTTTTTCCTGTCCTATGACCCGACCATATACATTCATTTGCATGCTAACTGAAATTTACGTTATCTGTAAATAACATTTTATGTCGAGTAATTACACTGCAATGTGCAGATGTCGAAAGTGTTCTGGTTATCATAAAAAGATTTGAAAGAATTTTATTTTGTAAATACGTTTCTGGTTATAAATCATTGTTCATAGTAATTACTGTATATCAAATAAAGTGTTAAGCATGATTAAAGATTCGAGAATTTTTAATAAATGATCGACATTAGATTGCTTGGAAATTTTATAACATTTTCTACAGTTGGTATATAGTGTTGCTTATATATTCGATAGGTTTGGATAGATAGGAAGATAATGTTTAACTCGAACAAGTATGTTTAAAGTGGATCATTCGATGCAGCATTGAAAATCGGTTAATAGAAAGATCTTATTTTTAGAAAAATGGAATTTTTCTTCGAGTTATTCGATCTGTATGAATTCCCGTTAAAGAATTTTTTCTGAATGATATTCCACGAGCCTCGTCTATGGAAAAGTCCGCAATTACCATTTCACTTGCTTAGTTTTCAATATAGCCACACATTTCCCCTACTTAACAAAAATTACCGCGAAACTGTCTTAATGCGGGGAACTAGTTTGTATATTATAGTTATGTTATGCACATGTGAGCTTTAAACAGGGAAATGGAAATGAAATGTTAAGGAACTAGGACGTAATCTAGAGCACGTTCCAAGCATATGGCAATTTTTCCGCAAATTTAGAGAAGATGGAAAATTTAAATTAAATTTGCAAAAAAATTATAAACATAAAGTATTTTATATTTTACAAAAATAAAGATTACGTTTTATTTGTTGTCGTAGTTTTATCTGTAAATACGCGTATAATACATTTTCATAATTCTGTACAAATGAAATTGACAAATAATTGTATAATATTTTTTTACTTAAGCACCACAGCAGTTTTCTCTTTTTTTAGAGATAGTCAAAGATTTATAGTATAATTAGCTACAATAATATTTAACAACCATACTTTGTAAAATTCACCGCCATTATACGAACGATTATTAAAAATCAAAGTAAAAAAAAAAAAAAAAGAAAAAAGAAAAAGCAATGCAAACAAACTCTGCTTCCACAATTCACCGCAGGAGCAGCGATAAATTCATCACCTACGTAGAAGCCACCGGCTCTAGATACCAGCTGCAAATTTTATTATCTCTACAATCATTCAAAAATCTACTAGTCCGCCACCCGGCTTCGAATAAAACCTCACATTTTCGCGCCAATAAAAACGAACCGTCCCTGGATACATATTTTCCCTCGGTCGGTGTGAGTGACGTTTCCCACCACATTCTGCACACACTCAAAAACGACAAAAAAAGCCCATTCCAATATTTCCTCTCTCTAGTCGAACACCGTGAAACTCGATAGAAATTCGTTTCCACCAAACAACCTATCTCCGAAAAGAGAGCTGCCTCTTGAACGTCAAATTCCACGAAAAACTCGTTTTCTCGTAAAGTCAAATTGTGGTCGCGTGGTAAATGAGCACGGACGCACTGGATGTCCGGTCCGTACTGGAAAACAGGGACGATGAATGTCGAGGCCACTTCATCTCCGTCGAACTTGTTCCATTTCGTCGCGTGCTCGAGAGCAGAAACGAGCTTCGTCGCGGAAGAAAAACCGCTGACGAACGCTGACACGGTGCGCGGCTGAACGTGAAAGGCTGGAGAACGCGAAGAGTGGAATACGGCAGCGGCAGG
>NT_176533.1:154339-155682 GCF_000188095.3 Bombus impatiens | reverse complement strand
CCGCCATGAATGACAAGCGGCGGGTAAGTGTGCGGACCGGGCACGAGGCCGGAGCCAAAACGCGAGACAGGTCGAGGAAGTCGACTATGGGAGCCCATAAAAGATGATCAGCTCATAAAATTGATCACTGCTCGATAACTTTGCACGACGCCGAGCTACCCCCGGGACTCCCGCCTCTTTATCTCAGCTCGAAAGCTGGCTGTACAACAGGTTATCCGGAAAATAAGCGAGAGGGTAGCTGTTGGCCTTACCGGAAGCCCCCAACCACTTGGCCGACATTCTTCCGGTCGATGGATGGATTTTAGAAAATCGTATATTTAGTAAGATATATGTGTTTTAGGGGTTTGTCTTGTGTTTTTGGTTGTTTGTTTGTTTGTTTGAGTGCTTGTTGTAGGGAGGTGTTATTTTGTTTGTTACACGGTAAAATAAATTTTGTGGTGTTAAATTTGTGTTGGTTCGTTAGTTTATGGCTTCGGTATCGATATTTTTCTATCTTTATTAAATTGAATTTCAAGATAAAAGAAAGATAGAGAATGCACTGTGTATGTAATAATTGGAAACACAATATAGCTTACTGGTTAAATTATTTTAAACTGTTGAAATACCTGAGTTAAATAGAGTTAAATAGAACATTCGATATTAGAATAGTAATATCAGAGTATTACATATTTCCTTACATTATGTATCTTATATGATTTTTCTTTTATCGCTCAAAATACAAATTGGAATAAAACACCTAGAAAATTGAATGACTTCTCTGAAACTGTTAAGAATCTATTCAACTATAATCGAAAATTCACAGGTAAAAATTAAAATGTTTGTACAACATTCCCAACAGATTATAATGTAACATAATAATATTCATACGTTGCGCTTCCAGATCTTCGATCAAGTAAAAAATCTTTATTTTAAATTCGTTCAGTCTACAAAATTTCTTTTCCAGACTATCTTTTTGGAAACAACAAAATCCCATCGTTCGTTGGACGGAAGTAGTTTCCATCTCTTCGTACGTTGTTCTTTCAGCAGCCGGAGGAAAGCGCCAGGAACCGATCTCCGATCTAACGGATTAAATATTTTCACTTTAAACGCGCGCGTTGATTCGCTTTGGTTTCTCGCGAGCGACATATTCGCGAGACTCCTCGTGTGCATCGATTCTCGTACCAATTGCTTCCGTCAAAAGCCCGTTTCGAATCGACATTAACAGCCAATATATGAATTACATCGGGAAATAACATGGAATTGATAGCGGAAAAAAGACGGCTCGAATGTCAATTAAATTCAGCGAGAAGGATATCGGCCATAGCAATGTCCATTTGCATAATACCGGCTCGTTAAACGAAAAT
>NT_176533.1:134258-154213 GCF_000188095.3 Bombus impatiens | reverse complement strand
TACGAGCCGTGTTTCACTATCGTTCATCGTATCGAGCTCGGTTTATTGCTGTAACGTGTACGCGAATTGCGTACTATATCGATTAACATGCGTCGTTGAGAGGTTTTCTTGGCAGTGGTACAATTAACAGCCGCTCGATTATGATGCCTAATGTCGTTCATCCAGCTCATTCTCTCATCATATCGATACGTGTGAACTGTCAAGGTTGGGCGATTATTGGATAGGTTTTCTGTGCATTCCTTTGCGTGACGGTAATAAGTATTTATATATATATAAAAAAAAAAATAAGTACTCTTTACATGTAAAAGTATTTATTACATAAAAGAATTAATGGTTAGTAATTGTAAGAATTTATAGTAGGTTAAGCGGCTAATTTAGGTGTTACGTAGAACTAGTTTCATAGCCACTTGTAAATTATGGTTCGGGAGTAGTAAAAGTAGCAATAAAAGCAGCATACGATACGAAAGTTATTAAAACCATGTATGGCAATATATTACGTACATAGTAACATAGTAACATGTTTCGTGTATTACCAGTTTTATATCATTTTCCCTTTCTTTTTTTTTTTTTTTTACTGTAAATTTATGATTGAATTACATCCTGTCGAAAAGAAACAAGTATCCACCTACCTTCAAACGATAATGTACCAAATTTCGAATGCCACAGTTCAATAACCCGAGAAGCCAGTATAGTATATTACAGAGATTCGATTTTTTTTTTCATATTACGCGCGTGCAAATAATATCCGAATGGTAGAATTTCATTTATTTACAATCCACGGGACGATCCGTCAACTTTCTGCATTACCGTTACGCACCTCAAACAATTTAATCATAAAGCAACAAACGCTAGGATCGCTCATAAACAAGCGCGCAGCTGCAAGTATCGCGTTTACCTCATCGATCTGGCGTTACATCGATCACGGGGTGGCTGCGACGCTCGGGCAGAAATTATCACCAGGCAAACATTTACCGGCGGAATCGTCGTCGTATTTCATCAAAATCGACGACGCAACGGGGCCGTTTCGTTGGTGCCGTGCGGTTTAACGTTTCGCCTGGCCGTAGCACGACGCGTGCGCGAAATTTCCAAATTAATTTTCGTTTCGCCTGTGGCCGGTGGCGGCGAATAAATTTCCGATGCTCGTCGGCGCGAAGAATACTGATTCAATTTCCGCGGCAACGACGACGAGGCATCGTCTAAAGGATATGGCGGTAAACGATAACGGAGGAAGAAGAGACGAGGATGAAGCTTACCGGGGGCACGTTTCCACGCGAAGAATTAAATAATGCCGCGGCGCGGTTAGATCGCCGAGAAATGTGCGGCACGTTTGCAATTTTATCTTCTGATTTGTTTACTCGCGTTCATTCCCGTATTCCCACCGGCTGGACGTAAATTTATTCAGAAGAAAGAAGACACACGCCAGCACGTTCCGAACGGTTGGCTGGAGACTGGCTTCGAACGGCGTTAGTCACGGACTGGGCTTTGCTCCATTTTTTAAATTCTTTACAACATTTTCTCCGATGCTGCGCTGGCGATGGCTGCACGCTTGCGGGTGAAAGGTCACGTAAACGGCACTGAGGAAAGGCCAATTTTCCTTGACTAGCTACGCTGATCTTTTTCCACCAAATACGTATGTACATAGGCTCGTTCGTTCTATTTGTATTCGGTGGATGTTTCTTCTTTGCACGAAAAGTTTGATAAATTATTGGTGGTTAGGATTGGAGTTAGGGTTCAGTACCACTTCTTTGTACGAACGGTGAACCCTTGTCAATTACTTATCTCGGCAAGTTGAGAATTATCGCGACCCGTGATTGTTACAAATGTAAATCGTTTTCTTTCACTAGAAGCAAGGGAAACGACAGAGTTGGGTATTACAATATTATTTCATTGGAAGTTATTAATCGACACCATAGAACATAGCCGGCTTAATCCTTCTCAAATTCTAGTTTAAAAATAATCCACCAGAGTGGACAACCCTCCGTTTTACCATTGCACGTGAATGAAAGGCGATTCTGCTTTTAATGCAATTCTGCGAAAAGCTTTTTAGTTAGTAATTTGTTCTTGGAAAACGAATACATGATTTAATGAAGATATAAATGAAACCGAAATATATATACCTGTTGAGGATTTATTGCGTTAAATTGAAGGCCGTTAATTTGGTAACACTATGTACGTGTGCGGGAATAATTTTATAATCGCGATTTATCTTTTTACATAAATACTTTCTATATATTCTTCTAAATGAATATAGGTATAAATTTTAATACCACTGGCGGCTGAAATAATCATTCGTAATATGTTTTAATACGCAACGTAATAATAATTTCATTTTGTTGTTCCATAAACTATAATTAACGAGAAAGATATTTTGTAATATTACAGATTTATTAATATACAATTTTATACGTGTGCAAATTTTGTAACGTTAAATGGCAACTCTGAATATAATTATTTAACCACATTGCTTGATACGTAGGCCTGGATTAACACAGAAGAGTATTACATTCGTCGCGTATCGAAGCGTTATTTATATTAAGTTGAAAATAAGTAAAATTATGTATTACAACTTTCGAAGAAGAAATATTTACGAAGAAATGTTTTCAATATTTAATTAAATCGAGATATTGCGAAAATTGTGTAAAATTTTACCTTTTATTTCGCACAATTCCAAACGCATAATGTTTTGGAATGTTCGCAGTTTTTAAAAAAAGCAATAAACGAAAGAAATTCTTGTCTTTTTATCAAAAATCAAAACAGATAGAAGTATCTTTGTGCTCTAATGCGAAACGTAAATATTTGCATATTGTTCAGCTGCAAGCTATATTTTTTGCAAATTTCTTTTTTCTAATATTGCTAATTTCTTTAATATCGACAATGAAACCTTTTCATTCGCGGTGAAATATCTATGTACCTTTTAACCTTGATATCACTTTAACAAGTGAAACCGTGATAAAGAATTTCATAAATTCCAGGCGAATATTTGCACGGCGGAAAGAAAAAGCAGAAAGGGAAAAAATGAATATGTATGATCTGCCATACTCGACTCGAGCGCAGTTCAAGGAATGTATATATATTCATTAAAACTACTCGTAATTTTCTCGACTTCTATCACGAACCAGCAGCTGATATAATATCCCGTAAATAACCGCGAAATCTTTTCGTCTATCGCGCACTCGCCACTGTTGTTTATCGAGCATGGGATACAAAACCGGCTGAAAATGAAAAATAAAAACGATGTTTGATACGACCGTGACAAGATTTTATGTGTTTTTACGTTTCTCGTGGAAATTTCTCTTGAATTTAACGTGGATAGATAATATGGAAATTAAGTCGCGTTATTTCCAGCGATGATATGCAACGTCGTTTTATGCATTAGAATTCACTTTTTAAGGTGAATTTTATGGGATAAGTGGAAAGAGAAATGAACATGTACGACGGATAAAAAGTAAATTCGCTATAACATCATTGAATATTTGATGCATTGTATAATTTTTATTTACATTTTTCGATATTCTATTTTAATTTAATCTTGTGTCTTTTTCTCAACTATGATTCTGAAAAATTCTCAACTATGCAAATGTCTGTTATTTCCTACTTCTATAATCGTTCGATCGTCTAATTTTGTTGTATTTGTAATTCCTTTGTGCCAAGTGGAAGTTTAGTTGACCCTGTGTCTGCCCTCAGCCACACTTTCATTGTCTCGTTCGTATACATTCTACATGTATCGACGTAAAACTTAACATTTATTTATTATTTAAATCGTCGAATTAGAATAATTAGAATTAGAGCGATGTGCCCATGATCTGAGATACATGGCAAAAGATTAGAAAAGTCAAAAAATAAGGAATCAAGGTATACCGTATTGAAACGCGTTTATTCATCGTGAATATCACAATTATTGCGAGATTATATTTATTCCCAATAATTTATTTCAAAATGTATGTATGACTATATTATTAATATTCGTTTAATGAAAATTAATTTCAGTCAGTATAATATTAATACACGTACGAATTCGATACAGCGGAAAAGTGTTTAAGTAACTCAAAAGGCAGAAAAGCATGCGTTTCCGGTTGATGCACAGAATAAACGAAATCCACACAACGCTCGCGTATGTATGTACGTACATGATTGTGGGCAGCGTAGCATTTCCTCTTGGATCGATACTGTACATAATCCTTCTATATCGAAATACCGCAATTAACGTCAAGATAGAATGCTCCATTAGATCCTATCCTACCGATCTCGCGTTTCCTCGAAGTGTTTGGCTATTCACGTGACCCAATTCTCGATGTAATACAGCTAACGCGTAATAGTCACCCATGTTGCAACAGCCGATACCCATTTCTCAACGTATCCTAGTCAGTTCTTAATTAATCCATTCATATACGGTTCAATTAGCTTCCTAACCAAACCTCGATTCCAAACATTTGTCTACGTCGCATACCTTAAATTCTCCGGCTATCCTGTACGTTTGTAATTTCAGTATTGTTCTTTTTTACTCAATACTCGAACCTGATATAACGCAAAATTAAATTGTTTACGACTCGAAAAAATAAACCTCAACAGATACTTTGTTTCGACGTGTAGAATGGACCCTATGAATATCCCTTATGCATCTTGGAGAACGTATTTGAAAATTTTCCAAATACGCGTGTACCAGGATAAATAGACACATCCTGATTTCTTCGAAACGAGACTATAAACGAAAATCTTTATTTTACATTCTCGACCTATTTTCGAACGTAGGGATATTCTGTCAATTCTGTCTACTTCTGTCTACTAGTTGATATTAGACGTTTCTAAACTCGTCAATGAACCCTCTAATGTAATTTTGCTGTTCTTCACTTTCGTCTTATTTGGAATTTTCCTAATTTCGTCTCTACCTCGATTTTAGGACCATAGTATACATGTATATGTTGCAATACCAGGAATATTATATCGAGAATATATATTATATATTATAGTTACTGTACATGTATATTATAAATGATCAAAGTTATGAAAAGAACATCTGAAGATTCGTCTTCGTGTTACAAAACGTAGTAGTCTTCTGAAGATATATTTATTTCCTATTTTCTAAGATTTTTCCACGGTACGGTATCTATTTCGCGCAAATAAATGTCTTTATTCGCTGTTCAAGTGATATCGAGTTCGAGTTAACATAGAAGTCTATACGAAGATTCTAAAAATGAGAAAGATGAAGTTCGTAGGACCCTCAAGTACCACCATTGTTCTTCCCCATTTCGTAGCAGATTTACGCGCACGATATCTATTCCCTTTCAAATTTCTAGCCCTGATATTGCGGATAAATTATCCATTGCGTTGATCAGTCATGCGCGAAATGCACCGAGATATGCGCCATAGTGGATGGAACGTGTACATGCCTCGGGCATATCATTGGGCTTCAGGAATGGCAGTGTGTTCCTTTCGGATATGACACTCGAGAATGTCCGCGTATATCCTTCTATTCTGCCACTTCATCCGTATAATTTGAAATGGATACCGAAACGTGTTTCATCTTAGTTAACGGAATACCGATTCCTGCCTGAATATCAGCGAAACTCCTCGAAATTTGCATCGGTACGAACAGTACGAACTGATCGGTACTAACTATTGTGCGTTTACCTTTTCGGGCTTATACGCTGCTATTGACGAGAACGTTCCGCTACGCTTTGAATTACAATGACATGGATTTGACCAAGTACAATAATGTAATTATTGCAACGATGCTCTTGTATAAGTTATGCTTCTGTGCACATTTGTCGTTAATGGTGTACCGGTTGCACGTGGTAAAAGATAGCAATTTATGGAACAAAAGGAAGCTTCGTTATTACATTTATTTAGTACACGTGTATGGTTTCGTACAATTTTGTTATGGTTACGTACAGCGGCTACAAAAAGTATCGGCACACCATCGTATTTACCGTAACATTTACATACTAATTACATAATTACATCCGAATATATTGAAGCTCGTATCATTTAGTAACACAAAGCTTCCATGTGACTGCAGAACGTTGACAAATTTGAATATGAAATGTGGATGTCGACGAAGAAACGCTTCACTGACAAGTAAGGATACGTATCAGTAACGTTTGTAATAAAGTAGCAACTATAAGGAACAGTTCTGACAAAGATTGCTTTTACGGATCTGGAAAATTTCCTGGAAAAAAGAAGTCGATCAAGCTAGGACGATCTGATAGAGATTGCGTTACTATCTCAGAGACTGTGACACGTTTTATCATCAACGTCGTAATAACAAAATCAAATTTTGTTATAAACAGGCATTCTCATCTTCGAAATAGCTTTATAGAACGCGGAGGATGCTTAATTTCGTTTCATTCAGAGTCGTTGCGAGCTGTCCAAATATATATATATATATATATAACCAAATCATAATTCGTCACTGAACTCTGACGCCATTCGCAACAGTCTCAAATTTAAAAAATGAACTTATTTCGCGAATGAGTTCACTGTTATCGACGCGACATAGATTAAAGTCCCCGAACGGATGACGGTATTTCCGATTTCCCGTTAACGCGGCAAAAACCGGTGACGCGGTGCGGCGCGAGGCGACGCGCATAAATCGTCGCAGCCGTGGTGGTCGCCTCCGGCGTGCATTAACATAGAGTTACGAGTTTCATTAATTTTAGAACGACGCAGATACAACGGCTGTAAGCCGTGAACGCAAAAAGTTCCGAAGCCCGTAACAAGAGCGAACGTGACAATATTCGCGGAGCGGAGTTGCGCGCGTACGCACCGAATCTCGGTTGCATCCTCGATGCATCTCACGTAGTCGTCGATCGATGCCATAGATACTCGTCGAGGCATGCCGTAATTTCAACTCGCCTTGCGATTCGCAATATCGTGCGTCCGCCGCGCCAGCTCGCAGCGTCTACATCTTACGCGGTTATCCGTCACGCGTGCCATTGTCTGATGAGAATGCTGATTCGTTGCATGAAATTCCTCGCGAATGTTGACAAAGCTGCGTCCACGGCGTATCGTTCGATTTACAATTTTCTTTTCTTTTTGTCAATTTTCTAGTTTTTCAACGAAACTTAAGGTATAATGTAATTTTTATTGGACAAATCTTACGCGGAATAACTCTTTTAAGAAACAAATATTTTTATACAGACTTTATTTATTTAAATACTTTCACATCTTAAACCGAACGTTAAACTCGACGATAAAACTTCGATGAAATTTCTCTATCTATGCGACACGCTTTTATTTCTTCAGCGTTTGTCGCTAATTATTATTTGATGACTTTTCCTCCAGAGAAGTTCTTTCAGTGTCAGGATTTCAGTTATAGGATTTGCTGAATCTTTTTGAGAAATTTCTTCGCCTCTTGCTAGAGAATGATATAATGGCATTTCAAAGATCACGTCCAAGTCACCAGTTATGAAGAAATATCCTTTGGCTGGTTGGAAGTTCTTCTTCTAAAGAGACTCTTTATGAAGAGTTTTCTTGGGCTTAATAAGTGAAAAAATTTTCTACTCAAAGTCTAACCTTATTTGACATAGAAGTTCAATACGAATCTCTGAAGTTAGTTTCAGCGTGTATGTGTATGTAATATGTTACAATTGTTAGACTTCGACATTTATTAGACAATTATTATTAGATTATTATTTGTTAGACTAACGTTTCTTACTAAACTGCGGATTTTTGTGCATTTATAGTAAATTCGAAGACGCATAAACGCGTAGAATGCAAATAATATGAAAAAATGTATAAAGTATCCAAAGTACAATGGTCGCCATAATATTTACTGGATAAGACATTTTGCTCGTTAAGTCCCATTTGTTGCACTATATCCATAAAAATATGAATTTGCATAAATATTCACATTCTATTTATTACACATGTACATACGTAATATAGGAAGCTAGTTGAAAAGTTTCAAATTGCGTATACTATAAGCCTGATACACGGCATTGGCATCGTTTATGGCACGTAGGTTTAACATACTATCGTATAAAATTGTGAAATTATTTATGGTCTGTAAATGCTATATATACAGTATCTATTAACGGTTTAAAATCATTTATAGTTGCATAGAGTTGATTTACACCAAAAGTTCCCCTTCTAGCAAGTTCATGTGATACATAGCACCACTCAAAAGTCCACTCAATATCAGGTGTATACCGGTACACGAAAGTTTAAGACCACCTATAATCTACAATATGTAGATTTCGTACGTGCCATTACTCAGAATCACGAATTTACTTCGAAATGAGGCAAACGTGTAAGGAAGGTGTGTAATATCACATCAAAAATGTAATTTCATTCAAAATTTGTCTTCTTACTCCAGGGATTAATATCGTTTTAGGGAACTATGAAATTTTTGAAAAAATTGCACAGCCATATTTATCGTAACGTATCGTTAATATTATTTTTATTTTTGTCGACAACTATCAATTCATTTTTATCTTCGATGAAAAGGTTGACACTGAAAGATCGTTGTAAGCTGCTGTTCGAAATTTATTTAGGAAGACACTAAAAATTGCACGACGTCAAAAATATTTGTCAGTAGTGTGCATTTAGGTACTGTTGCTGTTAGTATATCGATACTGTACAAATTATTCACATCGATCAAAAAGTTTTAAGTAATAGGAAACGATATCATTTGTAACTCAAACACCTCTTTTTTATTATCTCTTTTCCTCTCTTGAGAATGATTTTACTTGAAAAGCATTAAAACTATGCAAACGTAACAAGACAGTAATTTATGTTTCCGTATCGTGTACGCCATATACATCGTGTACCTCATAATCAATCTTCCGTATAGATGCTATAGCAAGTTGTTGTGAAAGTAGATCCACAGGTAAAATGTCAGAAAATCCATGATATTAAACGTGAAATAATTGCTATATAAAAAATTAAATTTCATTATGACGATCAAATTTGATCAATACAGCTTTCATTAATCTGCGTGGTTTAATCTTTTTATCTACGGAAGAGTCTGAAATTAATTTCTATCCTTTTGTAATAAACCATCGCATAATTTGAAAGCCGTGTATTGATATATTTCATTCGATATTTCATCAAAATTGTAATAAACATTCAATTGGGCTATTTACAATTTATTCGCTATATTTTCACAAGAAATAGGAGAATCAATTTCACATTAAAGGACATGTTCTTTATTCTCGTTCGATTCAGTTTCTTTCGTTCATCGAAAACGATCCACGTTTCATGCGTGCGCGATTCATGGTCGTTTCTTTTCCCATGAAAATACATGTACCGTGAATCAATGAACGATTCATCGAATTAGTTCGTTAAATTGCAAAAACTGACGAATACCTACATCAAGCAATATAATTGCAAATTTTTCCCGATAGAAATGACGGGTTCTAAAAGAACGGAAAAAAAAATTTGTTAAACGCATTATTCTTCCTGTTGCAAAGGACAGGAGATGCACGTTAGCGTGGAAATTCGCCAATTAATAAAGCCGTTGTTCGATGGGCATGAATTTTCCGCCATTTACGCGTTCGGCCAGACTTTTACAGATTAAATTACCGGGCGATCGTAGTACAACGCGATCGAACGCTGGCTTTTCTGTATTAACGTCAGCGGTGCAATGAAAATATTTATGTTTGTTTACGAAGACACAGTTGTATAACGAGGAGAAATTGAATGGCGGAATTAAAAGCGAGACAAATACCGAGCGGTCGCGACGGCATGCTCTGTTTCCACGTTTTCATTTCGTGTTTCAACTCGCGAGCCGACTATGAAAATTTGAAAGAGATATTGTACCGGTTGCGTTTGATCGATTGAAGAGACGATCGCGTCCATCCAGCATTGTACATGCGCGTGGGAAAATGCTTTCAGTACGAAAGCCTCGGATCCTGTGCCATTTAACGCAATGTTAATACTGAAAGGAATCTCGATGCAATGGTGCAAACGTGTTTGTCCGATACTTTTTAAGGACCTTTGTGTGGCGATTTTGCCAGATAACCGGCTCGAGAAGAATAAACTCTCGCACTATATAAACTGTTTGAACCCTATTGATTTGTGATAAATGAAGTTTCACTGTATATAAAAGTAACTATTTTAGTTGACAGTTTCATTCAGACAAAACGAAAACGTGTTGTGTTACCTGTGAAAACACGAAGGATTGTTAATGATGCTGAAAACGTCTACGTTTCCATTTATTTATTGCACTTTAATGTGTAAAAAGTGCAGAACGAAAGGAGGAACCTGCGAATACATGAATTATTTGAACGGTGTTTTGATACAAAAGTGAAAGAAACGTAAAAGTGAAAAAAACGTAAAAGAAAGAAAGTTATAAATTCCACGATAAAAAAGACAACGAATCGATGTAAATCGTCTTTTGTATTTTCTTGAACAAAACTACTACCTTTTACGTCTTATGTATAAAAACGTTATGTATAAAAACTGAATATTTCAGCAATTTTTATTATTTATGCTTCTTTATATTCATTTCATCATTGGATAAATAACAAAAATATTAGAAACAGCGGTACATACAATCAAAATTAGTGATATTTTCAATATCATCAATTATTTCGTAATAAAAGTTCGTGTTTATTGATCTTCGTAGGACAAATATCGAAAATTGATGTAATTAATGACTTATACAGTATATATACTTTTGGATGTCGGAACTCACTCGTAAAGCAATGAAAAATACAAATATACAGGAAACTGAAATAATGGAAGTCATATTTTCAGTAAAATCAGAGTAATATTCGATTTATGCTGAGCGTCAATAATAACCGCCGTTATATTAAATATTTTATACAAAATATTTAATAACGAGTATAATTATATCTTATAAAGTCGTATAGACTTCATTAATTCCGCTTACAGCGAAAAATGAAATATATACAGGGTGGTTGGTGGTACAAATATATAACTGGTGGTACAAGCGGAAAAGAGGTGATTCTACGCGAAAAAAGAAATCGAAAATATAGAATAAAATTTTTTTTAATCTTTTTTTTTAATTTTTTCATCGAGACAACGATCTATAGTGAGATCCGTTATAACGAGACGCGATGAAGTACACGCGTACCGAGCGAAAATTTAAAGTCGATTATCTCGAAAACAAAGCCTGAAACGAAAAATTTTTATTCTATATTTTCGACTTCTTTTTTCGCGTAGAATCACCCCCTTTCCGCTTGTACCACCAGTTACCAACCACCCCGTATATACATATTTTAAATACGACAGTTCGACGAAAACAACGTAACTCTAATTCATCGTAACGCTGTGCTATCAAATGTGCCGCAGCCTTAAGATTACACGATGATCCAAGATATACGAAAAATACTTTAACAAATTGTTTTGTATCAATTTAATGAAGGAGAAAAAAAGGAGAAAACGAACGACAAAAAGTATTAGGTTGTCCGAAAAGTGTCTTTCTTTCGCAAACGTGCTGTTTACGACAGTGCACCTTCGTACAAACGTGAAACCAAGTCTGTGAAATGTCGCGGTGTTTATCTCAACAGAACAAAATCGATCGTACGTAATTCGACAAAATAATATAAAACAAAAAAACGTTGTGCTTCCTCATAAAACGAAAGAAACTTTTCGGACAACCTAATACGTTTCATCCGAGAGCTGTCATTTGCACATTATCAATGGACTCAACGATAAGATTTCCTAACATGCTGCAGAATAATCGGAGATTTTCCAGATCGGAAAAAGGATTATTAATCGAAAAAAAGTGCTATACAAATACTTTCGACAACTGTATTTATCGTCACACCTATGATACACGCCAATCGCATCTCTCGCTTGGTCCATCGTGATCATTGGTCCGCCTGGGCAGTAATCCAGAGGACGTAACGTCGATCGATCTGTCAGTGCAAAATCTATCGTTCCATATACGGCGAATCGGGCTGGATCTTCCGATAGTGGCAGTTCATTACCGTACAGTTTCGACGGAATACTCGAGGCATCGCATAATTCGAGCGTGCATGACGGTCGAACAGAACACGAACCACGAACTGCAGCTGCAACCATCGCGATCCCGTAACAGGGAAGACGTATCCGCGGCAACAGCGGTGATATAAACGGCAGCAATCAGAGGATTGATTACGAGCGGCTAGTGATGTGTTCCGAATGGCTAACGCGGAGAGATTACAATGTGCCAATTATTGCGAGGAGCGTTTTATAGCCCTATTATTATCTGCGCCGTTTCCAACCAGGATTACAGAGGTCTGATTCCACCTTCTCTGTCCCTCTAATCTGTCAATGAATTGACCATCGAGAGTCATCGTGAACGATAGATACGGGTCAGTAATAAAAGAACTATGGACGAACACGAGAGACCCGTGGCTTGATGTTTCGACATTGCCAATTTTTACCCCGCGGTGGTTGTTCGGGGCCATTGGCTCGCGTAATTCGCGCTCCGATTTGCGTGGATCACGGGATAATCGCGTGAAAAGTCGGTGAGCTTTTGTGTATTTTTTTTTTTTTTTTTATCGTTCCTCATTCTCCTTCCTTTTTCCTCGTGTTTTATATACAGATATCTGCTATCTATTGTTTCGCGTAAGTTTATACGGCAGCGTTTTTGTTCTATATAAAAACCGCAATAGAGGAGAATTTAAGGGATGATAAATCAATAGCACAAGTACTAAGTTATTTATTAGTGAATGGCGTAGTAACGAAGGAGAAAACTGAATTATTTTGGCGACGGAAATGAAATAACGACGGAAAGAAATTTAGTTGGATGTTAGCTTAAGACTTCAAGTTTTAAATGCTGTGCATGCCGTGTAATATTTCTAACGTTTATCGAGTAAAATGCTCGTAGGTTTGGAACAAGCGAACAAAGTTCATGGTAAATCAAATAATCGTCAGATTTTGCAAACTAAAGTTTCGAACATAGAATTTGGAGTGGAAAATTAAGCGAATAAAGAACTAAATTTAATAATTTGCCGTTGCACGAGTTGCTAATTACGTGTAAATTGTTAAGATTCTTATCTAACCTTAATTGCTAGAACGAGGCTATAAAGTAGGAAGACCGTTAAAGCGTAATGGTGTATTCTTCCTGCTATAAGTAGCTCTAAGTAAAAAGTTAATGACTATAAGTTTCAATTAAAAAGTTTATAGAAGATCCTAAATTATGATAATGACCGATGCGAAAAATTAGAAAGCTAGGTAATTGAGTAATCTCATGAAAGTCGATTTAAGATGAAAAGATTATACGTACAATTCTTATACAAACGATATACGCCCGTCTTTCAGTATCATTTTTCCCTTAGAATTGTCAGAAATATTTATTACATTTTGTCTTTATAACGTCACTTTGTCTCTGTCGAATTACAAAACGAAATTATTCGAACTACTATTTCAAATCAACCGTAAAATTCCTGATAATAGAACGATTAATTGTCGATCTACTGTAAATAAAGATATATTTCGTTAAAAAGCATCACATATCATTTTATCATTTTATACGAAACATTTGTCTATAAACATTCTTTACATTTTGTGTCATTTCGTACAAATTCTTGATTCTCTCAATTCAGATTTTCATTGTTTGTTATTATTCATGGAATGTTAAACTCGTCCATCTGTTGAATCCGCCGCAAATCGGATAATCGGTTATCAATTAACAGCGCATTCTACCAGAACAGTCGAAGTTGCTGTTCGAACCACGACATTAAGTTTTCACGGTTTGCCTAGGTCGCCTATTTCCGCCTTTGTAGACATCGCCTCGCGATCAAAGTAACACGTCTCTACCGATTAAACGTCGCGTTTGATAGATTAGCCGACTCGCTGTTGCATCTTTGTTATCCGTTCGACTTAACAAACCGCTCTAAAGACCAATCCCCTGCCCTTGTCGAGTGAAATATCGATTATTATGTTTGTTAATACGATCAGAGGAAATGCGCAAGCGGATGATTGAACGACAACCTTCAAAGCTCTCCTTCAATGCTAGAAAGTTCTCTGAAATCCTAAGAGGATCTACGCTGCTAATTAGCGTGTTGTAAAACAGTCAGTTTCTCTGACGCAACTTATTCGTCGGTGTTATGAAACGCGCGTATGAAATGTTGAAACGGATAATTTCTTAATAAACGAGCAATCCTCTTATACTAAATGACCTTAGAATTATTCGAAATTAATCTACTTAGAAATTTTTCTTAGTTGTCTTCCCATTAATATTAGTTTCTCGTTGTTGTACCAATCCGAGAAAGAAATTAAATTAGGAAATTAAGGAACGATGGAGGAAGACGAGGATGTTGCAGCAACGTTACATCGATATAATTCTTAATCTGCATCTTATTTGAACGAACTAAATGGGTATTTGAAATACCCATTGAATCTAAAAACATAAAATTATCTTTCATTATTTTCAAACACTTTATCAAAGAATCTCGCTAATTCTTCCACCTATTTATTTTATCCTCGCAATCATATCGTACAAAGCATCCACGACAGATCAGGTAGCAATTTGCCCAATAATTATCCTTCCTATTGGTCTGAAATTGTGAAATCACGAGAACGACCTCGAACAGGGAACAAGGTAGCGTGGATCGAGCGTGCAATTACGATGCATCAGCTTGGCCAGCACCTCCCGAAAACGATGATGACATCTAATCCGTTTACATCCCAGAGGGATAAGTGTGTAATAAGGTGGACGAGCCGAGCCCTCGGTGTTCCTTCCTCATAAATTGCTGCTTATCTTGAGCAGCGTGATCCACGCCGTGCCATTGTCATGCTAATTCACGATTACCTGTCCTCTACTGCTGGCCTCGCTTCCAGCCAGCCTCCATTCCATCCAGCTCGACCGCGTTTATATTTGGATTGATACCGCAACCGTGGTCCAGCTTACTACTTGCTGGCGATGACGAGGAGAAGTACGTGCCATTAGGCCGCCACTCTCAAATACAACGCGCAATTAAACAGCATCGCACGCGGTGACGCTTTCAGGCTATTAGTTAGCCCAACAGGATGCGAGCATACGCTGCTCGACGTGCGCAGAATCTTTAATAACGGGATTATTAATCGTTTTTAGCCTGTACGCCCTCGTAACCCAGCTGTCACGTGTTCTTCTCGTTTCCTTTTTATCCCTTCGTGGTTTCCAGGCTTTCCGCGTTGCATTTGCAAGGTATCGAGCATCGAGCCATAGGGGAATTTGCTTTTCGCGTTCGCGAACTTCAGACGTTCCTCGGGCGAGCCGATCGTCTTCGACGAGAAACTAAACTGGTCACCGTGGCGCAAGGAACGTGACGGGAATATTTAATGGTCGGGATTATTAATTGCCTTGGTCACGTGTTGCAACTGCTTTCGTTTGCGTGGGATTTCCAGTAAGCCGTGTTTGAAAATTTCATCGAGGTCGGTAGGGTTTCGGCTCGTGGATTGATTATTCGGTAAATGCCTGGATACCATAGAACTTACTCCTGCGGCCGACTAACGCGTAGGGTGACTCGCCCCTGTTTACGAATGTTAATGATTAAAGAAGGCCGCTCTGTCTCGCTTCAAGTTAAAGTGTTAGCTGTTAGGCTTAATTCTGTCACAAATCTTAATTCTTCGTTTTTAGATTATAACAGTTATTAATTGTAATTTTTAGGGTGAAGAATCGCGTCTATCGAGCAGTTAAGGAGGAGCATGTTATCTCTTGTTTTAGGTAGAAGATCTTAATTCTATGAGAATTTTTTGTATTGAATGGATCAAAAGCCAATGTCTAATTACAGCGAGTAAATTGTACGAGTTTCAGAAAGACTTAAGATGTCTTTATGCGCTGAAGATATTATGGATTATTTGATAATGTTTAATGCAGTTGCGACCTGAACAAATTTCAAATGCAGCTGATTTCAATTTCCTACGTTGGCATGATGAAGGTGTAGTAATAACACGGTAAAAATTTGAAAGGAGCAAGTCTGTATGATCGATCGATCACTTAAAAATATTCGATTAATTGCGATGTAAAAATCATTTCTTACAATTCGAATCATAATCAATCATTTAAATAGAATGACTGCAAGATATCTGCTTTCTCATAAACGAATACAAAAACCATTACGTAATACGTCATAAAATGACACAATGCTCGTAAAATAATCGAAACCTCTGTATCGTTTTGAACATTTATTTAAGCTACACAGACTCTCGTGAAAACTATATTAAAAAAAGTATATAGAAGTAAAAAAATTTGTAGGAAGATTACGTGTCTCTATAGAAATACGATATAACCCCATAATATTCCCCGTAGCAACTGAACAAAACGATCGTTCTATACGCGCCAATATAGTGCAGTTTCTTGTTAAACACGACATCCGCCCTCTTCAATCTTGTCACATAGAAAATCCATTTCTTCGTCCCTTTCCTAACGTAAAGGCATATACGCATATACAGGTACAACGTGTCTGGCTAAGAGCGGATCGTGCACGACGACGATGAGGAAATATATTAGAGCGCCCATCTGGTTGCCGCTGGCTTCCGTAGAAACTGATTTAAATTTCGCGGCTGTAGGGCTGCAATCTGACGAGTAATATCGTCGATGTAAGGGAAACGAGAGAGTATCGAGGTTACTCGGATTCTTATTACCCAGCTTCCGGAAATTTGCCTTTGCAAATTAAAGGAGGAAACTCGTTTGTCGGTGACGGCGGAGGAACGCGCAGTGGTTTTCCGAGGGATCGAAACAAATTCGCCCCGCGGACGCGCCGCCTCCGCAACACGGCCGGTTTCCATAAAAATCATTTCTACTCTCGTTCGCCACGAAGACCAGCCGTACTTTTTATTCTCGCGCTCACTGTGCCTGCTGTAATTGGATTTCGTCGGCATTCAGGCCCCGGGTGTTGCGCCAGTGCTTTTCTATGAAATTATTATTTATGCATTTTGTCGAAAACGCTTCTATTTAAATGCACATACATATTTCACTCGCTGGAACGCGGAATGGAACGGTCCGGACATATCGTGAATCGGCTCGTACGCTATCGCTCAAAAAAATGTGGACTACTATCATGGTCGATGTAATAGTTGCAGTATATTGGTTCCAAGCACCGCGGGAATATTTAAACGTGTTTTAAATTGCAAAATCATCGACTGCGTCTATGTTTAACTATTACAAAATCCTATCGAAGACTGAAGTTATACTTCGGATTTTTTGGGCAAATAACCGTGTTACTTTGTGTTTCGTGTTTCGCTTCTTCAGGGCGGACCTGAAACACGAACGTGAAAAGCATAACGCCCATCGCTCACAATGAGAATCTGAAATCTAAGAATCGATAACGTCGACGCCGCTTTGTTCTCCCAAAATCGAAACAATAAAGCTACTTTTAATAATAGCTTCGTTCCGAGTGTTATCGCACCAACGCTTCCAAATATCTCGTACTTTCCGAATTAAAATATTATACGTCCACTAAATTACTTCTGCTAAGATAATACCGGTGAAAAAAATATCGCGCCCGGTTAGTAAATTCACCTCTGACAATGAATTTGGAAGGCCACGCAGCCTCGTATAGCAGTTGTGTGGATAAGGCTGACTGGAATTAGAGAAAAGAGAGCCCCGGAGACGCGGTCGCGCGAGGGTAGAGGTAAAAGGTCGGGCCGGAGGCTGCAAAAAGTGCAGCGAGCGGGACGACAAATCAAATTTTCGCTCCGGCTGCACGGGGTCGCGGCCCATTGTTGCTTTTTATATGCAAAGCAAGGCTAAATTATGGCGGAGGAAAGGAGGCGGACGGAACCTGCGGACGGTCCGTAGCCATTGTGGCACTTGCTGACCGGAAGCATCATTGTACTAGCAGCGTCGTGAGTGGATAGCTTCTATTTAAATGTATTTCGTGCGCTGTTCCAGTCTCTCGCCCCTTTTTCGCCGGGTTTGTACGTGTTCCCTCTTTTCAGACGGGGCGCGACGCGTTCACGAAATTTTTATGGCCGCCTAACAATTCAGAGGGCGTTCCTTCGGTCCCGTTTCGATCGTGACGAAACTCCTGATTCCACGAACGTCCGCGGCTTCATTGTCGGTTTTTCTCAATTTAGAGGAGGTAAATGATGTACGCGCGTTTGTAGCGGCAGCTTGTTATTCAATTGTTCCCCTTGTTCCCAGTTATTGATATTAACTGAAGGCTACGAAGTTGTCTTCCTCCGTGAAATTATAGGGCGCAAGCGGTTTTGTGAAGTTACATTTCCGCGAAAATATTATTAATAAAATAGTATTGTTATTACACGCTGAGTATAGTTTCGAGGCATTGAGATATTATAGGACGCTGATATCAGGTATCGTTAAAATTGAACAATTTTCCTAGTTCGCTATAGAAGAAGGAAAATTGGAGGGTTCTCGCGAGTATATTCATTTCTTTATATCAAGATTCTTTGTTATAACAAATAAGATCAGAATTAGAATTAACATTGATCTAGTTGCTTTTCGTGAATTCCTTCCTGTTTCATATTTTTGATTTATATATTAAATTTGAGGTTTTGCAACTTCAATGTGTAAGGGAATTTTAACTGAATCGTTTAAAATAACGAACCAACGTATTGTTTCAATTTTAAGAGAGTTATAGATTAACAAAAATTGTTCTCGATATATGTATATATATATATAGTGGGAATGATTAAAAATTCTAAAGCTTTTACTCGAACGATTTTATTTTTGCATATTCCGTGGCATATTTATACAGCAACGATATGTTCTTTCAATTAAAAAATTTACATATATTCCAGTAAATTCACTCAAGGGTTGAAAAACTATTTCCGTTTAAAAATTGTCCAAATGACCGTATTCATCAATTCACAAAACGCTTGTCGTTTCAAACAACAACGTAGTTCCTCAAATATAACGAAAGATATTTCTGACTTTCGATCACCGAAACAACGTCTCTCATCGTCGCCTTGTTATATTGCTTAAACGTTCAAAGGTAAAATTCAATCTAAATAAATTGTACACCTTCAAAGCGGAATGAAAAAATCTCTTTTATTGTCAACATAAATTCTAGTCATTGCATCTATAGAAAATTATGAGGACTTTGTAATTGTGTTTTTGTAATTACGTGTTCACTGTCCTTAACAAGATTCTTGCCGCCTCAATCATTTTCTATTTTAGGATATATGGAAATACTGGTGATGCAAGCGGAAAGGGGGTGATTCTTCGCGAAAAAAAGAAGTCGAAAATATAGAATAAAAATTTTTCGTTTGAGGCTTTGTTTTCGAGAAAATCGACTTTGAACTTTCGCTCGGTACGCGTGTGGTACGTTATAACGGATCTCACTGTAAATCGTTGTCTCGATGGAAAAATTAAAAAAACAGAAAAAAAATTTAAAAAAATGTTATTCTATATTTTCGACTTCTTTTTTCGCGAAGAATCACCCCCTCTCCGCTTGTACCAGTTACCAACCACCCTGTATATTATATATATTATATATATATCTTTACTGTTATCCTTAACATTACAATGTCTTGCTTCAGCAAACTTCTACATTCTGAAAAATTGTCTTTTGTAGTATGGTATAATAATAACGATGCGAACAGCAGTGGTGTGGATTTTGAAAAAATCCTCGCTGATTCTATTTTACACCTGAAGTAGATGTCATCTTACGAGTGTTTATCAATGAATAGCGAATACTTATCAATTCAGCTGTACACGAGAATGAAATCCCATTATATAACAATCATTCGTAAAAGCCACGATTCTCGCCGCCCTCTCATTCACGAGACACCCCTACTAATCCACGCTGATGGCACGTGCATCAGGTGACCCGTTCTCAGTGCATCCAATATGGTTCGTCTAATAACAATTCGATCGATGACTCGTTCATTCACTCGCACTCTCGTACGATGCAGCCTGTTTATATCGTGGCTTGCTCGCACGTGGTAACGCGACGCGGCTCATTGTCGCGATCGTCGTCATAATCATCGACCATCGACGTTCTCGTTATTATCGTTCATGATGATCGCGCGGATCGTCGTTGTCGTGTTGGCTATCGTGACCGCTGTCATCGGCTTTATCGGCGTTATCGCGCCTCTCCTCGCGATATTCATCG
>NT_176533.1:73611-134249 GCF_000188095.3 Bombus impatiens | reverse complement strand
TATTCATCGCGACCGTCCTATATCGATCGAATGTAACGTAATCTGCCATCCGAGCGATGACGTGATCGACCATTTTCATACATCGCGATCGTCACCGGCAGATTTCTCGTCCCAGCGTGTTTCAATCGGCAGCCACCAGCAAATTTGCAATTAAATATGATATGAAACAGCGATTCGATTAGAACGGTAGGCCGATGTATCAACGAGCCCAGTTTCAGCTACGGCGTTTACGCGTGTTCAAATTGTTACGTGTAGGGTCGAATACGCTGGACGATCATCGTTTGTAATTGCTTTGGTTGATTTAGCCACTTGTGTTCCTAATTCGTACCGGTGAATTCGGTTATTGTGTCATTGTTATCATGTCGATTGTGGAAAATTGTAAAATTGAAATTACCGGGCACAGAGTTCTTCGCAGTGTATGGACGATGATTTACTGTTGTAATTGTGATGTATGGGTTACGAAACTATTATACAGGGTGGTTGGTAACTGGTGGTACAAGCGGAAAGGGCGTGATTCTACCAACCACCCTGTATATAGGGAGAGCTAGCTAAACGGGATCACTTAAATATTTGTCTCTTGTTCTTGTTATATGAACGAATTTCTTGGGACAAAATGGTACCGTTTCAAGGATCATAGGTAATAGAGAGAATTTTTTCTCAGGGTAATTTTTTGATGAGATTGGTTTTTTTCTAAATGGAACTTTGCATGTTCGTATACATTAAAAGTCCTTTTCTCGGTTGAAACGAAAACTGCAGAGTTAGGTTTATTAGTAAATTTAACGTTATTGTAATTTATGGCAAATTTCTAATATCATTTAGGGTTCTATCTCAATGTACATTTTTTTATCTGGGTTAAACAGTGTTTCGATATTTCTATTCGCGACCTTAAGGCTACGTTCCCCCGTGTTGGCTAGACAACTATAACAACGATGATTAAATTATTAAGTTTTGACGTTTTCTCCGGCGATAAAGCTTGTAATTTTATTGTTCGAATGCTCATAATGATCTTTATCAATAAAGTTTCCCTTGAAGAAGGAAAGATAAAAATAATAAAAGGCTACTGCTTTCAAGCGGAAATTGAAACAGAATATTCGTTATCTCCGTCAAGATATTGTCTTTCCCTAACGATGGTATTTGTTAAACAGATTTTTGCGCACATAATTGCTTTAATTTTTCAAATACAACAAACTGAATTATATTAGAATCTTCCTGGATAAAAAGCTACGATATATCGATTCCAGTTCCTATACTTCGATTCGTTAAAATTCGTCGAAATTAGTTATAATACGCCAAATTCAACTTTCATTTAATTCCTTGTTCGAAAACAAACTTATCGAATAACGAACAACCATAAACGAAATATTCGAACTGCAATTATTCGAAAACTTACTTTATCTTTGCTTACGTCGTGTACATACATTCGTTCGTTAATAACGTCGAGCATAGATTAAAATTGCGAAACGGCAGTGGCAGCGGCATTTCATTTAAGCCAGCCATTGTCAAGAAAGGAAACGAAGGAAAAATTCAATGTTCGACGTACCTACACTTCGTGGAATCGTACATCTCCTTTTTTTATTCCCTTTCTCTCTCTCTCTCTCTCTCTCTCTCTCTCTCTCTCTGCTAGATCGCATAACTTCTGTAAAATTTACTGGCGCGCAGTGCCGTACTACTCGTCACGATTTACCTGCATTTTTATCGCGCTGTACACTTTACGCGCGCGCACGCATGTGCTCGCTTTGAGAGCGGAACGAGGAGAATCTGGATGAGAAAGCGAGAGGGTAAAAGAGAGCTGTCGGTTGCACGAGGTCGTAAGTATTTTCGTATACACCATCTGCGAGTGGTTTGCATGCATACGCGAACGTGCTTGTATGCACAGATGCACAGAGTATTCGTATTTTCTCTGTTTAGAATTTTTTCGTACAAGCGGCAGGTATGGAATAAAAGACGAAGGCAGACGGAGAAAATGTTCCAGTGGGAATGGGGATAATTTATATTGCTTTTTAAAATGTACGGTTCTATTGGAACAGAGAGGTAGACAAGTTGAAATAAAAGGATCGTATTGTCTGATAGATCGTCGCTTTCTTTTTAGGTAACGCGTTTTTTGAAAAACTGCAGGATTTAAAGAGGATGACGTCTGTTTGAAGAAGTTTGAATATAATTTTTGTCCAAGGGATTAGTCCAAGTGTAATGTATGGATTTTCTGGAAACTATCTCTGAGGATCTTAGCTGTTCGATGGGTTATCCCGAATCGTATTTTCTTAACGGGTAGACGTCACAATTTTATCATTTTTTAGGCACTGTGAATATTAAGCTTAATTTTATGTATCAGATACAAGGAAACAATTGAAAATGTAGGGAAACACAATTTCAGTTCAATAAGATCTGGATTTATTGATTTCAAATACTCGTACAATTTTTCTTCTTCGCGCGATATCTACAATCAATTTTTGTAACAAATATATTTGTAGTGAAGTGAACTTGCAGATAGTAACGGAGAAACTGATATAAATGTTTAATTATAAAATTCTTGCTTATCTGCTTCGTATCTGATGTTAAAAGTTTCTACTTGTTACGTGGTACTCGAATCTACTTCTTAAGAGCATACTATAGCATCTACAGAAATCGTAATTCGAAGGAAGTTTATGCAAATTCGCGTTTGTAACGAAGCAAACTCGTGTTCATAGCTAAAAACACTGACAGTTTTGCATTTTTTTAATTCTCCCATTCACGAGAGAAATTAATAGTAACGGTAATACGAACACCTTGTAAATGCACATAGATGAACGTACGACGTAATGAAAAAGAAAATAAAAGGGAAAAGGAGTGGAGGAAAAGAGATACGAGGAAATCGTAAAATACTTCCATCTGGTAGATAGAGAAACAAAAACCGACCCAAGAGCCTCTTGAAATACTGAAAGAAGACCAGAATTTTTCCCAACTTGTTAGTGACACACGTTTAACAAACATACTTACGCGCGTCGAACCGTTTTATTGCTTTTTTTTATTTCTGTATTTAATTAAGACTCACCCTTTTCAATACAACATGGTTGAAATAGTTAATAAATAACGTGGTTAATAAAGTTGCATTAATTAATTAGTAACACAACTTTTTTTATTTTTACGTAGAGCAATCTTTTGTTATTTGATGAACAGTCGTGGACTGCAAAATTATTGTTATGAAAATTCATTATACTTTAGTCTTTTTTTACAACATTTTTTTGAAGTTAGGAACGTTATAAAAATATGTTACGACGATTGAAAGAAGTGGCGTAGTATTATCTTCGATTCTAATATTACGTATTTAGAATGAAATATAATTAAATAATTTTTTATTATTCTAATGAAATAATATGTAACTGTGTTAGTAATTTTATTTTATTTTCTATTTCAGGTAAGATACGAATATTATCAACATTAACACGAAAGTAAAACAGAAAAGTTCTGGGTAAGTACTTCAGCGCATATCGCACAAATTTCACAAACGTATATAAATTATAACAATCTCAAGATGGACTATGTATCTCCCGAACATCTTAATTGCAATAATTCTACTAGGAGAATCTTAGTTACAAATAATTCTATGCAAGCAGCTATAAATATTAACGCGAAGTACTTAGGGTAGAAGGCCACGAGTGGCGTAATAATTGATTAAACATCGATTAATTTTGAATTACGCTTAGCTAAAATAGAGTACGAATTGGCAGCTGCTAAACCAGCTGCGGATCGTTCCGCTTTAACACAATTGAAGTTTCGATAACGATGCACGGCCAGTCATAAATTATAATTAACCATCAATAAACCCGTCACTGTGTATGTGCTTTAATCAAAGACGCGCATTTGTAATTAGACCTGAATTCGTTGGAAATTTATTTGCCTCCTAACGAGAAGAAATTGCTCACAAAGTCGAGAATTTGAACATTCTCGTGCAAGAATGCCCGGAATAATTCTTTATAATATTTACAATATTATAATATTTTTAATATTTAGTAAGTGAATACTGGCCCCTTTCTGGTTTCTCTGGAATTCAACTTTTCTATTGTATTCGCGAATGTGTCATGCCTATTCATACTTATTATAGTATTCAAACCCTGTGAAGCGAACCTTGGATATTGGATTTGATTCAAGTTGATCACTAATCCATCATTGACTACGATACTGACCTATTTTATGTTTCACGTGATTTTAATGGATGATGGATAAAATAAGGGATCGTGAATTATTTTCGTTCTGTGAACTCGATTATTCGCACGAAGTTTGGTTAAAATCATTAATGAATTTGATCGATGCGTCCATCAGGAGGATTTGGATCGATTCGAAGAAAAATACTAACCAACCAATTAAACGCTTAGCAAACTAGATTCGACTGACCGGCTGATCGGATCGTGCAATGGAAATAATTGGTTAATTGCCAAATTGGTTGACCAGTTCATTATGCGAGATTAAATTCTCTCGATGAGACCAGATCTATGCAAATTGGATAAGGGAACGCGTAGTTCTGGAACGTGAACGTAGCGAACAATGAAATTAATCTATTGTTTTACGTAGAGCTTATTCCTCAAGAGAAAATATATCAAATGAACTTTTCATTTCAACAATTTTATGGAATTTATTTACGTAATTTACGTAACTTTTTATTAAACTATAAAAATTTATTAAACATTTACGTAATTGTTAGTCAACCTACTTATCGAATGAAGATACTGCAATTAATTTCCTTCTCTTTTCCGAATGAATACACAACACAATTTAAAAGTAAAACAAATTTTCAATATTGCTACTCTCACAATGATTTCTTTGCATTGAATAAGAGACACGTTTACACTTACATTTACAGTTCCATTTAATAGGAGATTTTGACAAATCTCTGTCATTGATCTAACATACAGCAAAACGATTTTTATCGGAAAAACATCGTTCAAAATAAAATTCGATAAAATCACACTCTTATTCTCGTAAACAATAAAATCATCAAATTCCATCAAAATCGTCAGTCACGAGAACATTGGAGTCTCTCATTATCCTAAGTAGCTTGACAAAAATCCAAACGTTAATCGAAAGAATCTGTTTCGCGACTCATCGTTCTATTAGTTCACCAAACGACGCAATGTTTCGTCAAGCGTTTGATCCCACGCCGATCGATAGACCGACGAACCTGGCCCTTCGTTTCGCATAATCTTCGGCGGCTTTAATATTTTATTAAAGAGCATCCTTCATTAGAACGAGCCAGAGCCAAGCCGCTGCCGTGATTCTCTCGTATCGGCTAAACATCCGGCTCCTGTCGGTTCCGGTCGCGTGCTTCGAAATTCTCATTTTATCTCGCGTTTCGTGCAGCTAATATCGCGTCAAAGAGCATCGTTGCATCCATAATGTTCATGAGCTCTTGCCGCGGTCCAAGGTAACGAGGCCGTGGCACGTTAACGAGCCGTCAGAAGGCGATTCAGGTTTGGTGAGAGCCGACCAACGCAGCTGGAAAAAGCTCGCGATTGAAACACGATGAGCGTTCCGATCGAATATCCGACCTACGCGTCAAACTTTTCCGTAATACCTGCGCGTTCACTGATCTGATTTCTACATGTTACCGATCTCTGTATTTTGCCTTCTCACTTTATGTGTGTCCAATTCGTTAAACTCGCTGCTTTTTAATGGGCCTTTTAAATAGAGACTAGTCTGAATGACGCCATATACGATGACTCCTAAAAACATTTTCAGCAAATTCGTTAAAATTAGTTATTAATACGCGAATGTGTGAACAAATTTATTAAAGAAGGTAAGACAATTTTTAATTCTACCGAAGCTCTATAATATTTCCAATCTTTGCCATAGTTTACCATATAATTCAATTATTTACAATAATACATTGAAATTACTAAGCAGTGTTGCTAACGAATCAAATAATCGTATGGATTCGAAAGATTTTTCAAAATAAAAGTTCCAGCTTGGTCCTATAAAATCTAAACACTTTTCGTTATTCCAAGATATATAGTAAATTTCTAATATCGATCATTCAAGCGTATGATTATCATGGATCTATAAGTATACGTTACATGTATTAACAGAAAGTATTTATCGATAGTCAAATTCGACGTCGATAGCGATACGGTGGACGAAGCTCAAATTTCCTGAAATTTAGTTTACGTTTCACTCGAATGTCACAAACGATCGGTTAATTGTGTTGTCAATCGGCTAACAAGTCGGTGCATTTCTAACGGCCTTTGAAATTGCGCGATTCCGCCGTTGTTTCGCGAGTGCACGATGCCATCGAAACCCATTTTGGCAATTGTCAACGTGCCATCGCGCGAAATGAAATCGTTATCCCCAGGGGCTGGAAGGTGCGGAAATTTAAAACTCGACTCTGGGTGCTGGTGCGCCCCTAATTTTCTAACTTGATTACTTTGTCCGCCTGTACGCCACCGTGTCCTAGACAATTTTTTAATCTGCTAATGAATAGGATATCGTACCGGAAGAATTTACGAGCTCAATTTAATTCCAATTGTAAAATGCAAGGGTTAAACGCCGTTTAGGACGATTTGTATAATTTGAATCGTAATGGAACGAAAAGATGACTTAATTTTTGTATATGGAGCATTGCGTCGTTGCATTCGATTCAAATTCTCCTATGTTTAGCAGAATGTAATTTCATTGTGAAACTGCAAGTGAAAATTCATATGAACATTTACATTTACATATTTTATTAATATTAAAGCAAATTATACGAGTGTCATTTTACAAACGATACATACTTATTTTAATATATTCTAAGTAATAAATTAGAGATTTGTATTTTGAAAAATTTTAAGTAGAAATTAAAATTGATTCAAAAGCGAATAGATCGAAATCCCGAAATATTCCTAAATTCCGCGATATGGAAAAGCAGAGATTTTACGTAATTTATGTAAAAATATACGTGGAGATACGTTGATTATGGTTACATACGTAACGTATCATGAATGTTGCGCGTAATGTGAAAATCGAGAGCAAACGTTTCATGCTTCGTGCAAAACTGCGCTAATTGCTCGTTCTTATTGTTAAAAATACCAGATTTTTATTATGCGGGCATTGCAACGTTTCAATCAATCTATTTTTATCTGGTTAGACAGATCGAGTTAAAACAAATTATGATAAACATATGAAAAACTAAAAATTAAGATAAATTAGATAAATTAACAAGAAGGGAGTAAAATGACCATCATCGCAGAATTTAATTGTTCCGATCTTGCAATATAAATATTTCGCTTCAATGATTTGCCGACTAATACCGAAACTCTAACTACAGATTCAGCTAAGTAATTCAAGCACAGTTTAGAACCGATCCTTTAGTTGGTTCTGTTATATCAACATCTGTCCGTAAACGTGAAGTCCATTAACAATTCCATGTACATATGCACGTTCTGAGTATATACCGGGACACATTTTGCATGTCAACATCTGGGTTGTTACTTACATGCAATGATGATGAATGATACACGAAACGTCTTCGTTGACAAACACGGCCATGATCGAAGATTCAACTGCTAATTATAAGAAATAGTTAGAATAGAACCTTAATTACCAGAACACTGACTAGCAAAACACTCGATTATAGAAACATTGTTTAATGGAAAATTTGAAATTTGGATGGAAAAAAGAAGAGCAAAAAGAAACTATTACTAATATTATTTAAAGACCTTTATTCCTGTTTAATACATGTTAATATTTATAAAACAATTTAAAATAAATTCTCTTATAAAAATAAGATTATTCGATTATTCGGAAATCTTATGTCTTAATTAATTCGAATAATCAATTTTTATCGTGTGAACTTGTTTATGCTACCTTTAAACCAGGTCTTTCATGTTTAATGAATTTTTTAGTGGATGATGCTATAAAAAAATAATTCTTGAAAAAATGTGAAAAAATACATATAACTAATGCTAGCTAACCAATCTAATAATTTTTTGTTCCAATAAATTATATACAAATAATTTTTGTTCCAATATATTATATAGGAATTAGTATAAATCAAAATATAACAGTGTTATGTTCGAGTTAGCTCGATGACGTAAGATCTATGTTTACACGATAGAATTAAGTCAAGTAGCCTATAGTAATTTTTTTCTATTCGTCAAGTACTCACAGTAAGTTTATCTTTTCACTTGTTCTCTCTACATATACTTTTCACATACTTCATGAAAATTTATGGGCCTCTTTCCAAACAAAGATGAAAGAAATCATCTCAGAACACTTTTAGCAGTAGATGGGATAGTCTCGTGATATTACGTAACATTACAAATCGTATGAAAGGAACTATATACTACAAACATTATACTGTTTCGTGATTAGTACTCACGTGTTGGCTTACATACGTTAAAACTAGAACACTAGTTGTTAACAAAGTGAAATATTGGTTACTAACACCATTCGAACTCTAACAAATTCGCAACCATGTTTGCGCTAATTTTCGTAGTTGCTGCGCTATTAACTTGTAATACCAGTTCGTTATGGGTCTATCAAACATTTCTGTTCGAGGTATTAATGCGTCTGAATAACTCTCGTGAAAGTCATTCAGCGATTACTCAGTTCTGGGTTTATAAATTCATGAAAACAGGGCACTCTAATAATGATAGTAATTAATCCTGTCGAATGCAAATCCAATGGTCTTTTGTGTGAGAATAGCGTGTAACTTTTATATTACCTTAATTAAATTGTATCATTTTCGTGATTTTCATAATTAGAAGTAATTTCAATTTTCATATGAAGCTTACGGAACGGAAACATAAATAATCATATATATATATATCATATTTTACAGAGGACCAGTTTCAGGATTCAATATATTGCCAGTCAATTTTACATTGCCGATTTCTTCCTTTTTATTTGATTTTATTAAATGTATGCATATCCTTGCCACTGTTCTGAACATTTCAGAAATTTGTATCATTGTAAAATTATTTAATCGATATCCTGTGAAACTTTACAAATCTGTCAGTTGTTTTTAATAAATAATCTTTCAATTAAGCATATCAAAATACTCTTTCGTTCATTAAATAACATCAGAACTAGAACGTGCAGTAGCACGTAATTCACACTGATAGCGTTTATATGAATCTAAAAATTTCAATTTACTTAAACCATATTTAACGAGTCTAACGAATCGAGAAAAAATATTTTCCACTCTCTTCGAACGTCAGTCTACCAGAAGCAATTGTCGTGCTTTTCTCTTTTTCCTACCAAAAATAAAAAAAAAGTAAAAAAGATAAAAACATACCGCCTAGATATATGCTACTATCCAGTTTGCCGTCGGAATATTCTGCTACTATCATCGTGTTAGTCAGACCTCATTGCGCGTTACTCCTTCTCTCTCAGTCTTTTATTCTGTTTGTATCTAGCCACCACTTTACTTATCTTTATATTTCCCAGCGTGTTGCGCCTGTATCCATTTCTCTCGCTCTCTGCCACTTTGTATCGCGCCTTGTTTCTCACTTCTCGAGCCTTCAAACGGTTACACGATACGGAAGAATTGTTTGCAGCTTGTTTCTTGGTTCGTTGGAACCTCTTCTTCGGCAGAGATGGAAGTTTACAGGTTGGCGCAAGTGATTTCGTTGATTTTTATTGATTCCATGATTCAACCAGACAATTTAGTATGATCTTTTGTCTACTTATACCCATCCACAAAATTCTTCATCCTATAGAAGGTAACTTTTACACTGAATATTAAACATTATAAGACTCCTCGTAAAAATCTTTTATCCTTTTATTACTTTCAAATCTATCTTTTAATTTAGTATTTTTAATCCAATAAATAACATTGCCATCTTTTTACGCAATAAAGTACATCGTTTAAATTATCCATATATAAACAAGGCAAAAATAAAAGTAATACAAATTTTGTTCCATTCTTCATAATTTGAATAAAATTCTACAAAAGTATTTAGTTTCTACAGATATACACGCTCGGATATAACACGTTAATACAATACCATTTATAATACGCTTATAAAACTCACTATATATCATCAGTTAAAAGCTTCCAATACTAATTTCTCGATCATCGCTGGCAACCACGGTTTTGAATGTAAATGCAATATAGCGAAGCTGGCAGGAGGAATGGCGAGTGTAACTGGTCCGGTAAATTTACTAAACAAGTTGCTACATAATATATTTATCGACGAAGGCATAACCGCTGAGGCTGCATACGTTAAGTAAGTTGCAGCACAGCGAACGTCAGTTGTTCAATTAACATGCTCCTCCCGCAATCGGACTTGAAGTTCCCGCGAAAGTTTATGCAAAGCATTAGTTGCACGTAGTTGTTGATAGACCTTTAAGCGTAATGTCTACCAATTGTCGAGTAGTTCCCTGTAAACTTAGTTCGATCCTTTGTTACACGCTGGAATAGTCTCTTGTTAGTGGCAAGCTACATTTCGTTCATCTTTGTGTCAAATTAATGCCGAACCTTGCGCTGCTCAAACTCTAAAAACTAGATCCAACTAAATGTCTGTAAAAAATGGTTATTATCCATATTGTATGTTGTTTTACTTTAATCCTCTGCTGACGCAGAATATATTGACAATTATGAAGCATAAAGAATTTTTATGTTCCAATTTCTCTCTGATTTTAACAAACAAGAAGACTTTAAATGTTTGAAGAAGAACCTTGGTATAAAATTGAAACGAAAAGTCATGCGTGTTCCAACTTCAAACTTCTTACTAACAGAGGAACATAATATTGTTCATAAATGAGCCGAAGAATATAATAAAATTAAATTCTTACTTATACGATCGCATTCTATTTTAAAATTCGCTACTCATTATCGTCATAATTCACGCAAGTAGTTTCAAGTTGTTCCGATCTCGAAATACGTATTTGTAGATTGTACATGCATCATAATTCCGTAGCAATTAATGCACAAGTTTTTAAATCGTTTGATACTAGCGTGCTACACGAATAACTAACAAAATCAGAATTTAAATAACAATGCGTGGAATCGATTTACGGCGAACGTAAAATACTAATGAGCCACGGCTATCAGAAATGCAAAGTTTTATTCGAACGTTACGAACTTCAACTTCAATTTTCGATATTATCATACCGTTTCTACTAACAAAAGGAACGACCGTACTCGTCCACTGCAGTGCTATATACATTAGCGACAAGAGAAACTTCATTTCAAAGTACACTATCCCATACTGACTCTAAAACTTGGACCATCAATTCGTGAAACGAATTTTATCGAGCAACTTACATCGTTGCGTCTATCGATTCTAGTTTATGGACCGAACTCGAACGCGACTTAAGAAACGAAAAACGTCTTGCAGTTACACTTGAGATAACGTTTACCTCGTTCGTATTTATCAGACAAGTTCCAACGTTTTACTCATAATTTGTCCCCTTAACGAGCTAACGTTGAGAGTCACTCAACGCGAGATTTCGTTGTCGGAGGTCTGGTCAAGTATCACTCGACTCGGAGCTTATCGTGCCTCATTATCAGTTGACAGTAGAAGTAAGCAGACTTTCGTGCAATTCGGACTATTAATGGAGCTTGAAAAAGTGAATTCCACAACGGTCAGAAGCGATGTCCCGAGGGAGGAATAACGATACGCCTTTTGGGATGTTGATTACGTAAGAAGCATTGTTAAAACGAAATTACGAAATACAGGGTGCAGGGAATCTCAGTAATCGCGGTGCAATCAGCGATAAAGTGATGTTACGTGAGAAAACAGGTCGAAGATACAAAATAAAATTTGTTTGTACGACGATTCGTTCCTGGGGAAATAGAGTTTGTAACTTTGTCAAGTAAATAAACAAATCTCTTTTGATGTAACTAGATTGTGGATGTTTATGTAAATTCGTACTTTCATCGGAATGATAAAAGAAAGGAAACGCTAAATAGAAACCTGTATCATTTGCTGAATGTTACAATGTGTGCCCTTTACCTTGAATATTTTACATATCTCTTCATATTACGTGTATTTTGTACATTTTTGTACCTTGAAATTTCTCATAGATGCGTAAACATTCGTAGTCTGGATACGATACTTAATTATAATTCTTTAACAATAAACAAATAAATCTCTTTTGGCGTAAGCTTTAGAACGACTCCTCTCAATTTTATTTTCATAACATCTAGTCGATATCTTTCTCTCTTGTTGCTATCATCTCGTTTTCTTAACAATGATCCCGAAGCATTTTAAGATTGATACACCCTGAACCATCTTTAATTTGAAACGCTTGAAATTAAATGAAATATCCAACACCGACGTATACTTGAACTTGACTAATTACCGATTAAATATGAGCAAACAATCAGCAACAGATCGTTCTGTTATTTCCTATTTTTAAAAAACTAAGTGATTTGTTAGAAGCACCAATGAATATATAGTATATAATCATTGATTGAAGGTAAAACAGTTTTTGTGCGATCAAAGATAAAGAATTATAATTAGTTACGTTATCTCTATTTATAAGTAAATTCTCTGGCCATAAAGAATGAAATAAATAATAATCGTATTTGTTCACGAATTTCGTTTTTCATATACATCAATAATATTACGTTGAGTGATGTTAGTTGATAATTTTTGTTCAATAATTTTATCTTTATTCGCGTCACTTTAGAAAGACTAGCAAAAAGGGAAATTGTCAAACGTTGCAATCGTTGATCAATTCATGCGACCATGTTCCGTGTTTCGAATTCGGTAACAGTACAGCTACGGCTGACCAATATCGGTCGTGATCACTTGCGCGCCGTCTGCGTGACTGACAGGCTAGCCACCGACAACTCTACTGCCAGTAGATAGACCAAGGTAGAGGTAGACGTTGAGTTAAATGGACAGGTAAACGGATGAGTAAATACAGACAGAAGTAGAACAGATAGCTGGAGAGATTGAAACAAATGGAAACAATGGATGGTTAGACGGAGAGAGTGGGAGTTGATGAACATATGAATATTATTAAACAAAGATATTAATGTTTGATAGCAAAAAGACTAAAATATAACTATAAATAATGGTTATATTGGAAAGGTTGAAAAGTTAGTTTGCTTCAAATTATTATAATACCTGGTTTAATAATATTTTTAAATTATTTATAAATATTTGTTTAAAGGTTGAACAGCTTCCTGGAAAGCAGTCGAAAGAAATAAGTTCTAATTATAATTTTGTCAAATTAGCTACGTATAAATTGATATGTACAATGATTCTTAAAGTGTTCTCTGTTATTTTTATATTTATGTAAATTTAATTTCGATATACATAATTTAATTATATCTGATTAAAAAATAGACTCAGCTCTCTTTTAGAAAATTCATTGGTTGTAATTTTAGATATACGAACACAAATTTTTAATTGCAATTAAACCAGATTATTTTAAAGTTAAAATGGTATAATAAATAAAGTACAATAGAATGCTAAATATTTTACGATATAATTCGAGGGGAAATTATAATCTTCTAATTTCTTTTTAATATCTTTTTCAAGTATATTCTCATCATCGAAAAATTATATATGTTAAGTCGTATCAATGTCTACACTATTTGCCTTATCCATATACAATTTTATACAGGTATAAAAATCAGCTACTAGCGGCAGTAATATTTCTAAATAAAATTTCTATATATTATACTAGTAAGTGCTCATGCATATAATTTACAGACAAATATTATAGTCTCATAAAATTTAACTGTAAATCGTAAACTTAGGAAGAAATTTTTGATACATGATGTATACTACCAAAGTAAAGTTATAGCTTATGATTTATAAAACTTAAAATAGCTATACATTTATGAACATCTATTTAATTTTATGGCAACTTAATGATACGTATGTTGTATATAGTGAAGTTGAAAGGTAAACGTAAAAGAAATATGTACTTGATACAAAAACATAAAAGATTTCTTGTGACTCATTTTGCATTGTAAAATCTTATGTTTATTCCCTCGTGCAAACTCAGAATATTTGTTGCTTGACGACATTCAACTTTTTTTTTTTTTTACTATTCATGTCGAGAAAATTAGTTTTACAAATATTGAAATAGGTTCAGGCTATTAATATCAAATTTAAAAAAACGTATTCTTACTTCTTCGAAATTAGCTATTTTAAAAAAAGACAAAAGTATAAAACCTCAGCTTTCATATTATAATGATATATATGAATATATATGAATTTTCTTTGCAGGATATATTTCTTTTTGATCAAATTGGAACACGTGTCCAACCTAGTGTTCTAACTTTGAATTATAAAATTATATTTTAGATTCCTAAGCGGCTATATCCCTTCGAAATGGCACCCGGCGTTAAAAATTTAGAGCTAAATTGGATTTTTGATAAAAAATTTCCTACATCTCGCGTTCCTGATATTGTACAGTACGGAATTCCAACGATTTCTGAATTTTCACGCGCTAAAAAGACCGTGTAACGTCGTGCACAATGGAGGTGGAAGAAGACTGAAAGGCCCGTTGGGTCAAACGAGCCACACGTTGCTAGACTATCCCGTTATCGTTCCTGCTGTCCAATTATTACATTGTAAATGGCGCGATGAAACCTCGACAGTCGCGTTTCACCGAAACTGTCGCTGGGGGAACGCGCGTGCACGCTTCCATTCTGCCAGCTTCGGCCGAAATATCGTTCTCTGCCGATAAGCCAGTGTCACGCATCCACACACAACTTTCTCGGCCCATACACGAACCCAGAAAGGTTATTCGTGATCACAGAGAACATATTGGTCGCGCTAACATATGGGATGGTCTGTTTAACGCGATTTTGATAATTCGATTAATTTCTATGATTTTGTTGATACACGTATGATAATAAAAAAATCTGAATTTCGTGAACAAGATTGTAGATTTGAAGATTTCGCGTCGAGATTTGTGATCAAGTGTCGCAAATTTTTAACTGTTCAATTGACGAGGAGTTTTATGTTCATAAGAGAAGTTTTTTTTTTGGAACCATCAACCCGTGATTGTATGCAACGATTAACTACATAGTTACATAAAAGATCCAAACTTAGTTGCGTATTGCTTCAAGACCACGACCTCTATACAAAGTACCCATCCAATTCTCCATCGAACTCTCTCAATTAATCGAACCACCCAGTATAAGGTGGCACACCATCGGTGTGGCACATTACACGGTGGTTTGATATTTGCATCGCCGGCTGTTGCATCAATGCTATCTTCGGAGGTCAAAATGCTCTTCACCCTCATCTGCCTCGTCTATCCTCTACGTAACGGTTCGCCCACAGCCCCGATATTTATACGCGTTTCTGCTCGTCCCACCTGTATAATAAATGTAGCCCAGTTCGTACGTGGTCAGGCTGGAATACGCGTGGCCATCACGCTGGAAAGTACGCCGGATTCCGGCAAAAATGGTGGTTTGCGAGCTGGCCCGGTCGTTCACCGGTTATAAAGTGCACACTGGCCTACCAGCCGGCCTGCGTTTGTGTTTGTCTATGTACAGTTCGGAACAAAAATAAGTGGACAGATAGTGGAAGTAGATATCAATGAAGCTTAATCGAACTAGTATTATATATGAACACGAAATAATGCAGAAGGATCTCCACGATTCTTACTCTCCGTGACGAAAAAAATTTGTTTTCCTTGATTTTCCTTGAAAAACAGAATATACGCTGAATTGTTGAGAAATATTAAAAAAAAAAAAAAAAACAGAAGAATACTGATACGTATACCGTCATTGAAACGCTCCCTTCTGCTCGATACGCGTGTCGCCTTCGCAATGAACGTGTAAAATTTTGTTTATTTTATATCCTTATGATATATAGATTATTTAGTAAATAATCTTAGTGAACATTTACATTTTGGCGCAAGCGAGCCGTGTTTAATGGATCTTCGTTTATACTTATTTCCATTATCTGTCCGCTTATTTTTGTTTCCGACTGTATGTGCACGTATTGCTGTGTATGCACGTGTACGCGTGTGTTTACGATAGTTGCCGCGTACAGGGATTTCGTAGTTTGTTGGTCGCTATTACTGTCATGCGACGCGCTGGAATTATTGCGCTTATTGCGTGGTGCACGTGCACACGTGCTCGTGTTGGCGCGCGAGCGCAGCTCGGACACGTGAATAACGCGTGTGGTGAAAGATAACTTTTGTGGGCGTACTTGGGAATAAAATGGCTCGTGTAAATGTTACGTGGCTTCGAGAGGTCCGTGCCGTGCACCAGCAGGCTATTGGTCGACGAGAAATTGTTCTACACTAGCCACGCCACTACCGTTGCGTCTCCGTTCTCTCATATTGTTACACGAAATTGCTTTCTTCCCCACGCGTTGCGTTCTCTTTGTCTTTGGATACCGTTTGTACGATGTCGAAGCTTCTCTTCTTCTACTGCTATGTACATTTGTTTTCTGCGAAATTTGTTGTAGGATTTTTCGGACGCTTGGCTTTACCCTTCGATCGTAGACATTGCCTTCGAGCAGCTATTTTGATGTAAATAAGCAATTTGAATAAATTTTATGTCGAAACTAGTAATACGGTGTATGGGTTATACGAAGTAGCTAACTACTCATCAGAAGACGATCGATCTAAAATCTCAGACGAAGATGGGAATTAAGACAGTCTTGAAATTCTTCGCAGGCTTTTGTAATCCAGGATGATTGTTCGCCGACGAAAATTTTAAATTATGCGATTCTTCTTTCATGCTAATTTCAAACACTCTTTTCGTGGATCTCTTCTACTTGAAACTTAATTATTCGATCACTGCTTACTTGCATACGATAACCAGAATATCTATTGCACACGTTTGTACAGATTTATTGTATAAATTCACATATAGCGAATAATCTGTACACAATACACGATAACAATAATCGATGAGCTTCACACGCGTTGCATATTTTGATAAAAAGTTGCGAAACCTTTGGCTTTCGATGTGGATTAAATTGGCGTGAACTGTTCACAAGAGTTAAAGAGTTGCTCTCAAACTGATCCGTCAAATAAAAATTGCTATATATCGTTACTGTTTTTCCACGAATATCCCCAAAATAACTCGTTCCCGGATATTTCCAACGAACAATGCTCATCGAATTCGCGCCTACCTTTCTTTCTCGAAACATTTTAACGAGACTTGTCGTTGGTCCGATTAACGCGGGCTCGCTTTCCATCAACGAAAACAAACATGCAAACGGAGCATGAGTTTTTCTCTCGAACAACTCTAAAACGAAGTGAAAGAAAGAAAGAGAAAAACAAAAGGGGAGAAGGAAGAAAAAAAGAGAATGACAAAGAGAAACTCGCGATACATACACTTGGAGGATTTATTTTAAGGTCGCGTCTGTTTTATTTCGGTCACGCGTTTCTAGGTCAATTCTTTTCTAATCGATTCGACGGTGATTCGCGTTCGAGATAGCATGCATGCATGCAGGTGATTCAATGGCCAGAGCACGGTTGCTACGATCTCTCTCTGCCACGTCGTTACGTAACTCGCCCGATCTGTCGCTGTTTATATCATAATCGTACGTTTATGCCGCTTTATGCAGCCTATCTTTCGGTCCCGCTCGACCGTTCCAATCGGATTTATAACGTCGATATACGGCCGTGCCGCCCCGAAGAATTTCCTTTCGAGCCCCGCTGATTTAAGCACGCGACCGGCAGAACGTATAGCGCCGATAAATTGGCGATTCGAAATTTATACAGTCCGAGTCATATCGTCGATTCCAGGAACCGATCTCATCCGTGCCTGCCCTTTCACATTGGCTCACGAAGGTATTTGTACACCTATATACGCCCTTTATGAATATATAACGTTGCGTGTGTTATAAATGTTGAACATTAGAAAATCGAATTACCATGTCAATAGATAGAGTTTTATATGTTGGTTGAAAAGAAATTAACGTGTCTAGTTAAAGAAACACATTTCAGACTGTTATTTATCGTTTAGAATAAAAATATTTGTTAATAAAAATGTTATTAAATATTATTAAATTTATTAAATATTATTAATAAAAATATTATATTATTAAACATGTTATTGAAAAAATGGAGGAAAGGTGATTTGTAATGGATATTTTACTTCAATCTAGTATAGTAGCGATTATGGTGTCGATAATTTAACAGAATATGCACAACTTTCCTAAATTTTGTTAATTTTGTTTCTGTACACAAAGCTTATTTAATTTATGCCAAATCGGATTATTTAATCCGCAACAGTACAGCTACGCGTAATTATCGCGAAGCATGGATTGCATTCATTTGCATGTTTGCTTGAACATTACATTTTAGCATTTGGTCGAAAATTATTGTTCCCTACATACGTGTAAATGGCGCATAAGAATGTTAATTTACGACTTCGCTATATCGTTGCGCCAACTATACTTTAGTAAACGCTACATTACCTTGGAATTTGGCATAAGCATTTTCGAATTTTTTATATGCTTCGAAACATTCTCAATAGCTCGGCAATGGAGCAGGCGACACGAAGCTTCTTGAAAAAAACATCAAACACATCGTCGTCGTATCTTTCCGACTGCCTCTGCCAAACAAGCTTCTCGACGCACGAAAATCTAAAAGTAGGCCAGCCACGTGAAACGGGAAAAATGACTTTCTCGTCGCTAGGTTGATATGTACTACATCCTCGTTTCGAAGTATTGGAACATGTATGAAAATTGAAGCAAACGCGAAGAATCATTAAGAAATTATCAAGCTACTTAAGAGTCGTTATCTTTTTTGAAACGTTCCACTATGGAGGATTAATACGTAAGATTTAAGATTTTAACAATAATCTCATCAACTTGAGAAAAAGGATCGCTCAAAACAATAAAATAAATAAACTATGCCTATACGAGCTTCACAAAAAAACAGCGGGTATCAGTGATTTTCTTCTTAATTTAGTTTTGAACTTCTGTCGTATCGCAAGTCCAAATTAACTTCCATTTATTTGCATTTGGAATTAAAGGAATTTTTATTGCAATATCGATGTTAGAATCTTGGACAAAATAATTACTTTCCCGAATCTTAATAAGCATCGAGCGCAGAACGTTAGTATAAAATATTAAACGAGCCGCTTATTTTTCAAATGGATGGAACAAAAGGTGGAAGAAAAATTAAAATGATATTAAAATTTGTTAAAGCGAAGATAACCGCTTTGGCAGTTCAAGAAAACGTACATCGACAAAAATTAGAGAGCATCGATTACTATAAAGGTTTACTATAAGTTAACTTGATTAATCGATGGCGGTAAATTCGAAACACATCAGCTTAGTCAGAATCTTTCAGCAGAATTGGTTTATACGCGTGTAGTAAAAAGATAGAAATGTAGATCGGCAAACGAGACATATCGGAAACACGATTGACAATGGTTCCCGCAAGCATCATAACCTCACGAAAGATTCACCGCGTAATCTCTAGCAATCGAACGTGAAACGAACATGGCCGATGACAAAAGCCCGAACGTTGCGACAGCCCTAAACCAGCCTAGTTTCGGCCAATCCATATTTGTTCGGGAAATCCGCACCTGGCTCGTGCTCACCGGCCGTGGAATCGCATCGCAGCCAGGATGCAGCAGCAACCATGGTCGCCATGCAACCGCACTATAGTCATCAGACCTGTCGGATTAACGTTAGCGTTATTTATGAACGTGCTTGGTCCTTTTGAATAATATTTTGTGGCTCTGTTAGCCTCCAAGCACTCGACCACGCTGTTAGGAGATTTCCCGCCGGGTTTCAAATCGACGCGACATCGTACATCTAAAAATACTAGGAACAGACATCAATGAATAATCATTAAATCATCGATACGCCAGAAGTCGATCTAATTGAATTCATTTGACGGATTAATATCTGATGGACGAGACGATTTGTTGTTGCACCGTGTTAAAGGGAAACAGGCAGTCGTCCAACATTTTAATTAAAATAAAAATGACGAATTCTTGGAGTTTTAGAAATTTTAAGATTATTCCTTTTAGTTAATTTCTGTGTCCGAGATTCGTTTTTCTGGTTCCGATATTACTCTTGATACTGTCAAATTATTGACTCAATATCACGACTTATATATATTTATTACGCTGATTGTTCAATCGAAAAGTAAAAGTATCGGTGTACTATGATATTTATTATACCATTTACGTACCAGTTTACTAAATCGCATCGTTTAGTGGTTCGTTCGTACGATTTAAAAATCGTAAAATTTCATACTATAAAAATAAGACATGTAGAACCTGATGAAAAAAGTAACGACAGTACATGCCAATATCTTTCCGTAGCCACTGTGAATAATTTCTATTTTTTGTTTTTCTACTCCGGTTTAAATCTTAGACGGGTTAAAACGAAGTCTCTAAAAATCCGCCGAATTATCGAATCGCGTATACCCTTAAAATTCTTTCGAATTTCCCTCGTCCAATACATTGACTCATAATATTAGCGGAACAATAGTGAGGGGCGTGGTGGCCGCGGGCGACACCCGGTGTATAGGGTCTAACACCTGGCACGGACGCACATACATAAACCACGGACACATGTATACGTATCATTACGCAATTCGTAATAAGGTATTGACACAGGAGCAAAATACATAATCTGGCTGGCACGAACTTAGCTCGAACGCAGCCGGATATCCAGCGCGCGAGTCAATATTTGCGAACATCATGGAATTTCTCGTAGTGCGCCATCGTATAGAAGCTGGCCGCCCAATAGCTACGTGAGTGCGCACTCACTTTGTCGGGTGTACATATCACGATGCGAACGATGTCCTGTGAACTGTGTAAGACGATCAGGCTGGGATTTAACCGACTGCGTTTCCAGGGATGCTGGGATAGATTGATCGGATTGATGCCGCTTTGTCCGTATCAGGATCGAAACCCCCATACCTATTCCCCTTGCTACGCGATCGTGATACGCTCGAATTCGATTCGAGGCGGCTTTAATCGGGCTCCTGCTACTCCACGATCGGCCAGCAATGCTTTTTCGCCGTTGTTTATCACGCACGTGGCGTGTTAATGGCGTATCATTGTTTAAACGTTCGATTTTCACGGGAACAACCGAGAGAGTTCTGGCTACCTAGTCCCTTCCTCACACCCTCGATGATGTTGAGTCTTTCGAAGGAGATTGAACGGCGGTTTTTTTTTTTTGCCTCGCTACGTTTCGTCGTCGATGCCGTGGTTAATGTTGCTTTTTCATCGTAGAGAGACTGGCCTGATTTTACTAGGACATACGCGTGCTGAACGTTACAGGAATGTAGTCGGGATTGTCGACGTGTGATAGGAATGATATGATGTCTTTCGTAGATATACACGACAGAAAGGGATTATGGGTTTTGGAATTGGAAGTCTGCAATTGTTTTTTGCGTTGATATCTGGATTTTTGGTGATATTTGTAGGTGAATATAGGATATATCTATTTCTTTTTACTTGGTTTATACTGTGAACTGCTTGGATCGTTTTTCTATAATTTCTAGAATGCAAAATTATTTTTAAAATTACGCTACACTATGTTTTGTCGAACTGTGTGAAGTTAACTGTACTTTTCATTTGGACGTAGAACGTGTTTGTTATAATTCGTTTTAGCAAAATATATATTCGACTTGTACGTATTCGACGCAATGTTTTATAAAGCAGCAAACGTTATGTCGAGTAATAAGTTCGTCCATTTTTCTTTAAGAGAACTTTTGGCAGTGAATTATTTAATTTTCAGTATTTCAGATTTCATTCAGAATTTTATACCTATGGGATCTCAAACGCTGTATAATATTTACGCTTTGACGTCGCTGTCATAGGTAAGCTGCAACACTAATGTTGCTGATAATTTCTATCGTATAATAAAAATTTCTATCGTAAGAAGTCATCAGGGCGTGAGCTCTACTATCTATGTCAAGATTTCTATTATTACACTCGCGTAACCTCTGACCGCTCACGTAAGCCTATGTTTGTGTCAGCCTATTGGTATTCATAGATAGCGATGCAGCTGTTTACGTAGCATCGTTTATTTCAAAGCAGCGCTCGATGTTATCACAGCAATATCAAAAATGGCGATAAATTGACCATGAAATTGGCGATTCTATCATTATATAATGTATAATGTGGTAGCAACGGATTTCCTGTTGATGGAGTGAATGGCCACGATAGATTATTCGCGTGTACACAGGTTCACTTACAATAGCGTCTCGCATTTAGTTGTGCTCTTTTGTTTTCTAATTATAATTATAATATTTATGTGTCTGTGCTTAAACGACACATAAGCATTTTAGAAATTTATTTTATACAAAACAGCTCATGTAACAGAGGCAACTTTATGTTGAATATAGGAACACGTGTAGTTTTTACCTGTAAGAGCTATTGATTTGATTGCTGATATATAATACTACTGTGATATAAACTTAAAATAGTTGAGTACTCTTCCTCAAAGTATAATTAGCAACCTTATTCAGATACGATGGTTGTAGTATATTTCTTGATTGGCCTGTCTATATCTTTCGTACTATATTCAGGAATTTCTAGTTTTTGTATCCATTAGTTCATTGCATACAACGTAGCATACACGGAAAATATCATAAAACAATATTAAATAGCAAATATTACATTTTATGTATTTTTGTACTTCGGTTTGCTTGGAAAATGTAGTTCCATTCCTGTTAATAAATATGTGTCTTGTATGTATATTACATACGTATACGAATAATTCGTAAGTAAAGAATATTATTTTTTCAATACGCATGCATATATTTCCACAAAACTTCCAAACAGGAAATTTTGTGAAAAAAGTATTCAAATAAAAAAGTGACAAAATTACAAATTAAATCCTATAGAAATTCCAAACAGGAAATTTTGTGAAAAAAAGTATTCAAATAAAAAAGTGACAAAATTACAAATTAAATCCTATAGAAATTAAAAAGTGTCAAAATTATGAGCATAAAAATTCCATTTGATCCTTCCAATTTCTTTTCGTCTCTCCTCAAATCAGAGAAAATCGTGCATTAAGCCAAGGCATCTCGTTACCTTCGTTATCTTTCCACCTCACTGCTCGATGTTTTAAACTTCATCAAAATCTGCTCGCGAGTTTACAGATCCTAATCCCGGAGTCGTGCATGGAATTCGCGAATTTCCTTATCGATAAACAGCGCATGTATAATTATATACGTGTAACTCGAGTTACATACGAACGATTTGCGCGTCTCGTGACTGCAAACGTTTATTTCTTTCTTTTCTCTTTGTAATCGCGAGCGGCGTTAACGTGATCGCGAGGATTTCTCGTCGACACGTTCTCATCGATATGCCGAGGAGGCAATCGTTTCTCCTTTCGCTCAGTCGCTTGAAGTTACGCTGACTTTTTCACGCCTACTCTCTTCAGTTAGCAGGAAATGCGTATTTTCGAGGCTTGCAGCGACACGCGCGTGCACAGACTCGCTCGAATACTTTGCAAGCGATCGATAAACACACGGCCGTACCGGGTCACTTGAGTACTTACTCGGCTGTGCCTGTGTGGTCAGCAAGGTCAGGGACGAATTAAGGAGATGCAGAGAACGGCAGAAAGAAAATCTCGCTGGGAACAAAACGATGCGAATTACATTTTCGCTCAGAAGTTTTACGATCTTTTATTAGACTGTTATTATTAGACCGCAGATAAAAACGACAATCACGGTCTTGCAAATTGTAGTTTCTATTGTTCGATGACGTAGGCAAATTCCTTTTATTACGAGAATAAATACATTTTACCAAAAAGTCTCCATTAGTTTCATCGAAATATAAAATTTCATTTGTCCACGCTGTTGACGATTATTCGATTATTCGACTTTCTTATTGATACTTGCTTTTTATATTTCTTCCTACACACAAAAACCACAGCCGTACAAACTTCAGAGCGACATTGAAAAGCAATTTTCACACTGTTTCGATTCATCTTTTTCCACGATCGTTCCATATTCATCGAACATGTATTACGAGAACAGATGTATATTTCGCATCTCGAGTTCTAATCTACACGACTTCGATCTCCCATCGCGTCTTCCAAACACACTGGTCACGATATATCGTATCGCACCTTCTATCTAATTTTTAAAGCACGTAGAATATGTTCTTACTCTTCGTATCATAGTTTGCCGCGGCGAATTCCACCGCCCGTCCCCATTAGTCTCCAAAAATACCAGGGAACGTGTCTCTGTCCAAAGAAATATGGCGATACTTGGCTGCGCGAGGAATTAAAGCAGCATTAATTTTCCTTCTCGGGAGACGCAACACGAGTGCATCCATAAAATAATCCCAGGAAGCCGGGAATACCGTGGTGGCGCAAAAAGGCAGCTGTTCTTTGCCGGCCAGTGCCCCTCTAAAAACAGTCGTTACACGGATACCGCGTTACACCGTGGACGTCTCGACTCTGCAGTTGCCTTGCCTCGGTAACGAAGGGAAGACCGATGTAAATTGCGTCAAGTCATCGCGGTTTTACCTTCTTTCTCCGATTCTGTTTCTGGATGCAGTCGCGATGCAAAAAAAGGGGGGTCCTGGAAGGCCCTTAAGTAAAGAGAAACATTAATCTAAGCGAGGGTTCCGCGTGGAAGCCGGCTCGAGGGTGAGCGCGGAGGGTGTCAGCTGTGAGTGACGCACCTTCAGCTATCCCCTTCCGCAGCCATTTCTGTCAACCCCCTTCAACACTTTGCGCCCCTGTACCGGCGATGTACGATCTCGAAATACGGCTCCACCCCATTTTTTCGCGACTCCTTCTCTCCCGCCGGGAATTTGCCGCCCTTTAAAAAAACGCCGGATAGACGCAGAACGAAGGGAGGCGGGAAGGAGGCTTTTTTCCGCCCTTTCTGCGACGGTGACACATTCCTTCGAATTTTCCAGCGAGATGCAGGGCCAACGCTTCGTTTTTCTCGTGATCGATTTTCTGCCTATGTCGCCGACCCCTTTGTAGTTCTCGGCTATTTTTCTAGCGGCTTTAAAGCCACCGATTTGAGAAAGAAACGCACCAATGAGAGAACCGTGTATTGGTTATACGTGGGATTGGGTAAGTTTGTTACTAAAATAGCAGAGGGTTGATCGGGCTAAGAATAAAGCAGACAGACAGAACGTTCGTTTGATTTCACGCGGAGCTAAACGGTTGATTTTCTTCTAACGATTGTTGAACGTTTAATTATCGAGATTTTTATTAAAATCGCTTGTATTTTCTATTACTGTCTTCTTGAGAATGTACCATTATTTTGTATCGGTGTAAGTACCAACGATACACTTTGGTATTCGTATCTGTTGTCAAAGCAAGTACCTAATCATCGCGATTATAATTTCATTTGAGTTATCTTACAATTACAACGGTAATGCGTTTCACGATATGTATCTAACTTTAAACTAAGTCCTAATTGAACATTAGATCTGATATTATATTTTCTTTACGGAATAAAACTCTCACATGAATAACCTTTCCATCTTTTTAACAATTCTAGCAGCGATTGTGTGCACGTTCTCAGTCGTACGTAGCACGCAATGGTCTGTCACAAGGATCTGATACCATTAACTAATTCGCACAGAACATGCTACAAAAATTTGCTTTACCTACCGAACAAGGGGAAAGAAAACAGAATGACATCTCTTTTTCCAGAAGTCATTCGTCTGTTTTAGCGTGTTGCGGGAATTTCAATCGTGATTCCTGCTAACGTTTTAATCACTCATTTTCCTAGTGCATTTTTATTTATTCATATTATTATAGTATCCTGGTATTATGGGTTGTTCTATTCGTCTTGACCTCAGCTGTTATTTCGCGACGATAAAAATATTTAGTTCCATCGAAAGGGACTCCGACGAGCTTGAAATCTGGACAAAGATTACATTGAGAAGAATTGTTCGACCATCGTAATATTTGTTCCTTCGAATAAAACAATCCTTTCCTCTGACATCCTTTCCCTGTCATAAATAATGTTCAAGTTAGGTAGGACACCCTATATACACATAGACGATAACAATTTTCAATCAAATATTATATTAGAATACGACAATAAAACGGCATAAGAATCTTATAAAATGGTGCACGAGAAAGTTCAAACTCTGCGTTCAAAGGATTCGAGTATGCAGAGATAGCAAGTTGCCGGGAATATGAAACAAATAAGCACAAAATCCCAGTTCGAATCACAACTATGCGAATGCCGATACCACGTGTTTGATGGTATCAATAAAACGGCGATGCAAAAGATCGTCGCGAGCAAAACGAAATATTTCCATGATGAATTCATCATTGGAGTCAAAGAACGTAGCTGTTGCAGTGATATTGAAATACACGCGTCAGAAGTGCGATCGACACACTGCTGCAGCACACGGCAAAATATTTCAATATCGCGATTGCGTGTGCACCGAATGCGTCATTAAATTGCCTCGCCGTTCTTTATTAAACGAATACCATTGTTCCACCTTCGCGATTGCATTTGCCCTGAACCTGGTGCTTGTCTCTCGCCTTAACTGTACGCGTTCTAACCTTTCATTTTTCTTTCCCTTTCTAGGTAAGTACCGCACACGACTGTCTTCCCCGAGTGAAGGCTCACGTTGACGTCATTCCCGCGGTGAGTAACTAGATTTCGCCGCCGAAACGAGGACCTTCTCGGACAATTTGATCGTGTCTCGATGACGGGACACGTTCTTCCTACACAGATAGACCAACGTGCACGATGAGATAACAGGTGATACGCGCCGGTGAAAATAACCGGCGAAGCTGTTCTCGTCCTCGACGATAATCAGGATGTTCTCGTTTCGAAATCCTTGAGATGGATAACCGTACAACTCCGGTTATTTTAATTCGTCGCGTAATCGTTCATGCAACAGGCGAGGAGCATCACGGCGATCTGACGTCGCGCGATGATAACGTGAAAATGACGTGCTGTCTGTTATCACGAAACAAGGATTCCGGTGTATGAGAAAGGTAAGGAGAAGGAAGTAGAATTTTGTTAAGGCGGTGACTATTTTCTGTCTAGAGAATCAAACGATCTGTGAACCACGTGTGACACATGTGGTCCTTTTATAATAATTGTCGATAAATATTGAATTAGTAGATGTATTTCTTTATTCTATTAATATTATCCGTGCTTTTGACGTTGATTGATACACGATTCTTGTCAGTATACTTTTCAATCATCGACAAACTTGTAATGTTTTATCAAGTTTGTTCACCAGCTAAGTACGTTCGGTCTAAAATCAATTGATCTGTGAATGATAACATCTGTGATCGATCCGTTTACGATACGCGTTTATTGGAATTTTATTTGTAAATGTGTTCCGTCATTTGATTTTTATTAAATGTCTTATTCCTTTGCTACTATCTTTTGCATTCTCTTTTACCAATTTAATCGTTTCATTTTGCTTTCAAGAATTAAATTGAACAATAGAAATAAAAAGGAGACAGTACTTTGCTGAAGCTAAAATTGCAGATATAATTATATAAGATAAAATTGAAAATATGTATGGTGATTTACACAGTTAACCGATTAATGAAAATTATAAAACTTACAATCGCGTTGATGTATTTTGTAGATTTTCTTTTGATTATTTTCTAGTGAAATTTCATTTAAATCTACCAAACGTCTCAGGTGGTTCCCTTGTTAATCTTTGGCTCGTTCTACTTCCTGATTTCCCTCTCTCGTTCACTGTGCATTCTTCGTTGCAGCCATAATACCCTACGTGCTCCGAGTTAGTCTTTACCCAAGAGGAAAATCGTGGTGGAAAATGAACAATGAATGAATAACGCTATTCGAAAGTAGAGGTCGGTTCGCCAGTTGCATAACGCAGCCTGCTGTGCGTTAACGCGTGATATATGTCGGTGCTACTGTACGATCCATAGTTCATCGCTAATTAACAAAACACACGGTACTACGTGATCTATAGTTCGTTGCTGGTCGGCAGAGAACATACTACTCCGTGTCCACGATTAATTACTGATCCACGATGACGCCGAGCCGCATGATCCATTCTTCGTTGCTGATTAACAAAACATATGCTATTCCATGATTTATCGTTTGTACTCGATAGATGCTTGATACGAAGGTTTCAATGAATCGTTGTATCACGCCGATGAATTATCGATCGATAAAAATTTTATCGAATTTTCATTTTTAATTAACGGCATGGTGGTATTATGCGACGCAAACAGCACGTCAGTTCCATTTAAGTAAAATAAATTTTTACTCTAGATAACAACACATTGCGTGTAGATCAAGAAATATTTCGTGATTAGAGAACGAAAGTAAAAAAGAAAATATGTAAATAGGTAATTTAAATAGGACGTTGCACGTAATGTGTTAAATATGACAAAGAATATTGCTTATATACAACAGGTATACCTTATGCAGCAACAAATTTGTGAATTTTGTTTTTTGATACACTGAAATTGATGAAATTCACCTAATATTTAATTATTATCATTTTTATAGGAGATATTACAGGCTACACCATTACGATGTGGATTATTATGTTATTGTTATCTCTATCACTATTATAGTTTTATAGGTATTATATTTATCTATGTTTAAAGTGGATACGTAAAATGCAAAACTAAGAATCTTCCACTTTCAGGAAAAAGATATTCGAAATGTATCTCAATACGGGAAAGGTTTAAATTAAAATTCAATCTTTGAATCCTCTTTCTTCAGCATTGTACGAAACGTTATCATTTTATATTTACAGCTTTGCCAGAATAAAAAGTACGAAGGTTCATAATGTTCTGCAAAGAATACGATAAGGTTTTCTTAAATTAAGTTTTAATTTTAACGATGATTCTTAGAGCGTTTTTAAAGCTGCACTTGCAGTTTTTAGCGTTCACGTAGCGGCAGCTGTCTTAAAAACTTAAATACTATTGAAGCGAGTGATGTTTATAGTCACATAAAAATGAATGCTTAAACGTAAAGTTGAATCACGAGATCTCATCTAAATTTCCACTTTTTAGAGCCTCTTACTGTAAATATTTATTGCTTTATATATATTTAATTACACTTAAAATTTATCTGAATAATTGTTGTCATGCATAATATACGAAGAACATATTTTAATATTCTATCGCGAAAGAATCATAACCAGCCGTGTAATTTGAAGTTTACTTCTGGTAATTAATACAATTTTCTATCAATCTACTGGGGTTGCGAAAAAACAATGCCCAATGTTTCCTTCGACAATAGAAACACCTTGTACATTGTAAGGTACATCAACGCAGTCACAATAACTTTGCGTAGAATAATCGATCTGCACGCCTCTATACGACGTTTTCTCGCCATTCTATCCATAAACATTCGCTTTACGAAGTCAGTGAATGCTCGCTCAACTCATTGTTCCCGCTATAACCCATTCTCGTAACGCACTGACCGTCATTAAGAACATTTACTCTGGCATGTACACGCGTACGCGTACACCATCGTCATTCACCTCGAAGCACGCACCCCCTCTAATCGCACTTTACGTTGGAAACCCATTCTTTATGGCGAACGGTAGGGAAATCCTGGCATCGTGTAATTCCATTGCACTGATACAAGATAATTTAACGAAGAAACATGCTGTATCTTTTATCATATCAAACTTTCACGTGTTACATTTGCGTGAATCAATTTTCCCTGCCTAACTCTAAAGCTATCTGCTCAAGATCTTTTTCTTTTGGAGATAAGTGATCGTTTCGTTCAACTGATTTTTGAGGAAAGTGCTAAATATTTAATAAGGCTGCAGCTTATGACTATTAAGTAAATATTAAAATGTAAATTTAATTAATATAAAATACAAAATTTATTATGTAATAATTATGAAAATAATTCAAATTTCATACGATATTCACATATACGATACTCATTCCCAGTGCTCTTTTTAAACTTATTACTAAATCGCAATTATGATTTTTATGGAGTTTCATATTTTTATTAAGGTAATTAAAGGTACGGGACCTATATAATGATTTATTTCACCCACTACATCTTACGATGATTCTCTCTTCGAGATCTCTTCAGTGCCTCTGTTTGAATGATCATTTTTATATTTTTGTGTATTGTGAACGTTTTTTCCCCTATCAAATTTCCCACGTGCATAAAAATTCGCAGTCTATTCATCGCGATTTATTTACGCCGACAATATTGAACTTCGGCATCGTATAATTCCATTGTACCTACACAACGCGATCTGTATGTTTTTCGCGTATCACGCTTCGATTCACTTCATATGATTTAGTCTCTGGCGCGGAGCAAAACTCTTTTTTTCAGTATGCGGGTGGGAAAGTGGGCGCGCGAAGGGGTTGTGTAACACAGTGGAAAAGCGAGCAGAAGCGGGGACGGTTGCACGCCGGTCGCGGCCTGGAGATGAGAAAAGTTTTGTTGACTCGTCAAAAATTTAATTTCCACTGAAATTTACTCGAGTCGCCGAAATCTTTCGCTAATTCGTCGGAGATTTAATTACACCCCCGACTGAAATTGAATTGGATCGTCGGCTGATTTAATTGGGCCGCGTAACTTTTTGTTAAAACGACCGAAACTTTTCTCGAAATTCCTAAGGAATTATGTCGTAGCGCGTCAACCACGTGTATCCCGTTTTGCCACGGTTCCGCCGTGTCCTCCTTTCCGTCCTCGTTTTATCGGACCCTGTCGTTGATTAAATTATTAATTGGATTTTAATTACCTTAATCCAACGACTATTTTTCCACCTCGTCAAAAGTTCGCTCTGAAATGCAGTCGGTTGAATTCGACTGTCGATTTCCGTGCGGTATGAATCGTTCAAAGACATAAATAAGAATTCTGTGTTTTGACACACGAGATTGAAAAATATAATTTCTTTAATATATAATAATAATAATATTTGATAATATATAAATATAAAGTCTTTAAGGATACAACATTTGAGACTTGATCGAGCAGCCACTGACATATCGTGTAACAGTAAGTAGACTTTTACGCAAATCCATATCTTTATGAGCACAATTTTGACGAACCAAAGAATTAGAAGTTAAATTCCTCCATATGCCACTGTTAAACGAACATATCACATTTGCATGACATATTTTTGTACAAATAACTCATCTACGTTTCTATTAAAATATTTAAAAATTATAAAAATAAGCCCATACTCGCTTTTCAAATCCATAAAAAATCGCATTCATCGGAAAGAACGTGTTATTAAATTGTACTATTATGAGAAATTATCAAACGAATCTGCACTCACTTAAAAATCCATTGACATCCACCTTCGTCTCCTTACGAGATTCGATACTTTATATCTTGCAAATAAGAAGGCACGAACATTTTCCCACCTCTCGTCAAATCATTAACAATCCCTTGGCCTTATCTCAGAGACGTTCAAACTATTCTAAGATTAAGAACAGCTGTTAATCATTCCGTGTTCTTTTATCCCTGGGCCGTTGGTCCCCTTTTGAACACGATTCGAGCCCCTGAAGGCCGAGAAAGTGACGTCAGATAAGAATCTCTGATACCAAGGAAGGAATAGCGCATTGATTGAGTTAGCGCGATATCGTGCCGGACCACCTGGGCTTCTTGACGTTTTAAGGGTAGCCACCCCCACAAGCCACTGCGGAGAACCAATGGCGGCCGGACGCCACAAGGGTTCCTGGCCTATCTCACGACACGCGACCTCACCACCACGCTCTCTGTAATTCCGTTTCAACGGGTTCGATCGCACTGCTAAGCTGCTACGATTCGCGCCGCTTTAAAAGGATAATTTCATCGATTCAACGACGCTTAATTGCGGCCTCTTAACTTCCGGGTCGGTCGGTACGCGGTCGAGTCCACTTTGGACACCGCCAGATGAAACGTAATTTAGGGACAAGGCTTTAATCGGTCCCTTGTATTTGCGGAATCTTTCTCATAGAATTAGTTTCATGTCGGATGACTTACATATTCACGGTCAGGTAATTTGTGTGTCGGTATGTACGTGCTTTACAGGATTTATGTACAGGTGAGGTCTAGGTAAGATTTGTTATATGTGTTCGATCGAGTTTGCTATATTTCGTCGTTGATTATGTTGTGGACTGTGGTTTCGGAAAAGGAAAACCAGAACTAGATTCACGCAAATTTATTGGATTTCGGTTTTTAATATTTTCTTACAAATAGTATACTTTTCTTTCCCATCAGCTTAAGTTTCATTAGTAATCGAAGCAATGAAGTTATTTTTCCAAGTAGGACTAATGGTATTAAGATACAGATATTGGTAATTTGTTGTACAATGCTGAAGAAGAATCATCGAAATCAACTTTCAGGATAATAGTGGTACTAGCAATGTCGAATGCAATGATAACATTTTACAAAATATTTTACTCTTATTGTATATTATAACTTTCTGATGCATTAAATAGTGTCGTGTAATAAAGTCACATCACCATAAACTACGATCTATGAATAAGCAGGATAAGAAGAGCGATATTAAATTGCTCTTCTCTTTAATATCTTTTAACAAAATAATCATTTAAACCTTTCCTCCTTCAATACGTTTCATGTAGGAATACTCGTCTTTTGTCGAAATTTTGGTTCCATGTAAACGGTACAAATTGTTTCACCTTTAAATCGAATTTAGCGCAAATTTTAACGATATTTTGCGCTCATATTTTTTAATAAATCGGTTTTTAATAATTTTTTAATAATTCATTCGTATTTTGGTAAAAACTTTCGGTTTTTAAGGTTTAAAAGGAATGTCGCGCCATCGGGCGCATCGGTAAACGTTATGTGATCATGTCGGCAACAATTTTCAGAGGAACGTCAATTTGGCCATTGTATCGGCCCATAATTGCATTCTTCTCGACAAACATGCGTCGGATTATTTCGACTCCGATCCTCTACGCGTCCGATTGTGCTGCGTTGTCCACGATAACTTGGTCTATGTACGTACCTATGTGTATCAGTGCCAAACCGATGAATAGTTTACGCGGCAAATTATGCCGATCTTTCCCATTTTTGTCGGTGAAAAGTGATTACTTGCGGTGCAAAAGTATGTCAAAGTGTCTCCAGATTTTCAAATTATGTAAGTAGAATGTTGCTACATTAATAGGTAGGTATCTTTTACATACTTTTGAAGTTATCGTAACGGCTTGATGTGAAATTTTATTTTATTTCGCTGAGATATTGTTTGGTCCAATTTTCTGACCGCTCATTATGGAAATCTGCTATTTATTTATTATTTATTTATTTAAAATTACTTCCATTTAAAAGGCTTAGAAATGGAGCAGTTGGTTCATAGTGATTTTTAATGTGATTATTAATTCGAAGCGAATGAAATGGATTTATTTCTTTAAGAGAGAACAAGATGTTCGTGTAACAGTTTTCTTTTTTAGCCATTAACGTAGCAAAAGTTCTATTCTTTTTCTTATGTCTTGAGCAACATGTTACGTACCTCCTTATTATATTTAATTATGATAATTGTTATTCCTCGTAATGATACGATGATCGTAATTAATTTTGTTGTACGTGATGCATAATAGTAGATTGACTGATCTACCTCATGGCGTTTGTATTTGATGATACTTGATATTTATCATGATGTTTTATTTTCGATATTGTACAGCTTTTTGAGTATTTTCTATTTCTTGTTTCTGTGAATTTATGGCTATCTGATGTGGTTAGTTGCAAATTAGTCGATTGGTCGATACTCGGCCTATAACCTGGACAATATTTTTTAATTTTTTGAGTTCATTACTGATGCTTGCGTAGCACATCCATTAAGTCAGTACTAATTTAATCATTTATTTCATACACTGATGTAAATTCTTGCTTTTTTAGCAATATTTTGAAAGCTTTGGAATATATATATAATTTTGAAACGTTGCAATAGTTGATAGCTTTTAGCATGTTATAATAATTTCATTATAATAATACAAATATTTTGTCTTACTGTCTAAATGTTCTCTTATTTTTATGTGATTATAGCAAAGTTATAACCTACAATATATGTTTATTTGATAGAACGAATTCAAAGTATTATGTACATAATTTTGTAATTCCAATGCGTATCAGTTTACCTTCCCAGCTTAATTTTGAAGTAGAAGCTAATTTAAATAAAATCGATAATCCAGATGAAACTGCCGGAATATTCAAACGCTATTAATGCGTTTTAAAAATATTTTCCCGTAGTAGCAATCACCAGTAAAAGCAAAATAAAATTTCTGTAGAAATTGATCTGCAACGTTACAACATTATCAAAACCGATATAAACTCAATTTTTAAAAGTCAATAAAAATCGATGCGCGAACTTCAAAACAGATTTTCGAGAGGCAGCGTATCATATCTATTTTTTTGACATTTTTAAATAGAACTTCGTTTCTGCAGCGTTACGAAGATCTAACATTTACAATGTCTCTTTCACACGTTTCCGAGAAAATTTTAGAGAAATAACGTGATTTCAGCACGGATATAGTTTTCCAATTTTTGTAATTGGTTCAATAAAGTTGAAATGGAAAGATGCGAATATTAATAACGATTTTTCGCTTTTTTTTCTTTTACAAATTAAACAAGAGATATTCCACAATTTCAGAAATTTTGTTTTTTATTCTTTCGTACTAAAAAAAAAAAAATATTTCAAATTTTTAGGAAATTTTCTATCTATTAGAGACAAAGTATTCTAAAATATGAAAAACATTTTTAACGATCGAAAGATAGTGAATCGAAAATAACCGAAAAGAGGTTGCAATTATCGTTAATTATTGCCAACGTCTATTCAATTGCAGCAGCGGCGCACAAGCTTTTAATTCTTTTGATCGTAATAACGAAAGAAAGGAGCGCATCGTTTCAATATATTGCAGACAGCTAACTTTTTCGTTGCATAACTGCCAATGAATTTTCCAAACAAGCTCCATTTTGAACGCGGCTCTGACCCTCATTCTATTCTGTCCCATGCTATTGGTTTGGATTGCCATCCAAACTATTTGGAAAGCATCAGTCGCAGCAAAGTCCATAAAAGAGCTCCCCGGAGACTGGGTTGCTTTTCCATCTGCACAGAGAGAAGGGAAACATAGAACGGTTTGATTCGGCAAATAGAAGACACACGATTGATATGTGTTTCCATTTCCATGTATAAAAAGGAGATGTAATCCGCTCGGAGACGGCACTTTAACAAGCAAAAGGAATATGTATGTATATATTACGTATTCGGTAATGCGATCTCTTTCCATTTATTTCTGTTCATTTTCATTCTTGGCACGTTACATGCACTTTGCGCTTAGATCTATTGATTTTCGCGTTTGTAACGTCAAGGAGTGGCGACGGAATGAAGAAAGATTGCTTATTTTGTGATTCGTTTTACCTTACGTGGTTTAGTAGCGCGCAATGGTAGGTAGGATAGTCGAGCAATAATTCTTTTGTCTTCTCCAAATATCATCGGTTATTTTTCTTTCTAATTCTTTTACTTGTTATTTATACTTTTGCTGGAATTTCAGGAATACGATTTTCTATTTTCGGATGAAATTTTTTGATAGAAATACATAGTTCTGGTACGTTTCATTGGTGTCTTAAAAGAAGATATCTTTTTATCGTCGATAGTAATTCAGTTTATGCATTTATGCGTGAATTGGAAGTAAAGAAATTGTTACTAAAATTTGAAGCAGTTCGGTCTACATATTAGAACGTTTTCGATTTACTTAGTAATGTTTTCGGGAATAAAGTCGGATAAAAGCCGCGCATCTCTGCCGATGAGGAGTATGCCTTTGCTCCTTCCCTCAAGTTCTCCACACCCCGGATTAAAAGAGCGTATGTCAGGAAAATAACCACGTAATCGAATGGCACGAATAGAATCAACGTCGCGAGTATCGTAACGAGACGTTGTCCCGAACATCTGATTCCCAACATGGTAACGTTTGTCTCAGTTACTGATAATGGAAGATGGAGAATTCAATTTTTGTCTACGTTAAGAAAAATATCGATATTACGTAACTTGTTTTCGATGATACTAAAACTGATTTTAATACGATCTAAACATCGAATGAGATGAAAATTATTTGTTAAAGATTTCGACGTTCTGTCAATTAAAGAGAAATTATATTCGGCGTTCTCACATGTAAAGTTACTTCACCAATTAACACGAAACGTGCGTGTTTTGTAACAGAAACAACACTGTCCTTTAAGTCTCGTGCTATTAACACTAACACTAACACTAACACTAACACTAAACACTAAGTACTAAAGCACCAAAGCACCAAGATACCAAAGTACTGAAGTTGAAGTTAAGTTGAAGTTGAAGCTGAAGCTGAAGCTGAAGTTGAGGCTGAAGTTGAAGTTGAAGTTGAAGTTGAAGTTGAAGTTGAAGTTGAAGTTGAAGTTGAAGTTGAAGTTGAAGTTGAAGTTGAAGTTGAAGTTGAAGTTGAAGTTGAAGTTGAAGTTGAAGTTGAAGTTGAAGTTGAAGTTGAAGTTGAAGTTGAAGTTGAAGTTGAAGTTGAAGTTGAAGTTGAAGTTGAAGTTGAAGTTGAAGTTGAAGTTGAAGTTGAAGTTGAAGTTGAAGTTGAAGTTGAAGTTGAAGTTGAAGTTGAAGTTGAAGTTGAAGTTGAAGTTGAAGTTGAAGTTGAAGTTGAAGTTGAAGTTGAAGTTGAAGTTGAAGTTGAAGTTGAAGTTGAAGTTGAAGTTGAAGTTGAAGTTGAAGTTGAAGTTGAAGTTGAAGTTGAAGTTGAAGTTGAAGTTGAAGTTGAAGTTGAAGTTGAAGTTGAAGTTGAAGTTGAAGTTGAAGTTGAAGTTGAAGTTGAAGTTGAAGTTGAAGTTGAAGTTGAAGTTGAAGTTGAAGTTGAAGTTGAAGTTGAAGTTGAAGTTGAAGTTGAAGTTGAAGTTGAAGTTGAAGTTGAAGTTGAAGTTGAAGTTGAAGTTGAAGTTGAAGTTGAAGTTGAAGTTGAAGTTGAAGATGAAGTTGAAGTTGAAGTTGAAGTACTAAAGTACTGAAGTGCCCAAGTACTAAAGTACTGGGGAAGTAATTTTTAGTGCTTTGGTACTTTAGTACTTTGCTTGGCAATGTTCTCTAACTGTAACAAGCACAGTTATTTTGTTACGTTAATAGCACCTCACAGAAATACTCAAAAACGTACAAATATCTAGTTACACACACTCACATACACAAAAGATACTACTATAAGATATACTTAATTCCTGCTTTAAAAATCAGTCAAACTATCGTTTAATAGGTATAGTAAACCAATACGAATGATCATTCACAACACGAATACTTCGCGCATCACTAGAGAAGTGAAAATTGCCGAAAGTTAAACGACTTCACCTAAGCAGTCACGAGTTAAACTTAATCGATCACTGCACTCCTTTCCTCGCTTTCTCCGCAAGTAATTCAACTGTGCAACCAACCGAATCGAATCTCACGAGTTCAGAACAAATCAAACAAACCTCTGACACGTTCTGAACGTGCATAGGTCTCCTCGCCAAGAGCGTTACCCATCGCGACCAATCCTACGTCGAGTGTTGTTGTTGCTCCGCAAGATTTCAATCGGCGCGTAGTCACGTAAAGATATCAGCGCGAGCGTGAGTTGGATCGCGTTCTGCTTTCCCGGCGGCAGAGAAAACTCAATTCTGAGCCAGGTCGTAGGAATAGGTTGGATAGGAGGAGGTTGTAAATGCCGACGTATTTAGAGAACCGATTGGACGCTCAAGGCTGGGGCTGGGTTGGCAGGCAAGCAAGCTCGCGTGTCTAGACCGGAAGTGGTTCTCGTGTTAGGCGTGGCTCCTTGATATACAACCCCTTGTATCTCACGCAGCTACCGAGTAGCCCGTCTTGGTATGTGGCCGTACATATACGGGGTGTCCGACAACCTTTGCCTAGCCTGCACTGTTGGAACGAAGTCGATCGATCCTGTCCCGACTCTAAACTTACCTCGAGGCCACCGATTTCTGCTTATCCACTCCAAGTATCTGGCCAGTTTCTTATTTAAACTGGAAAGTGTGTTGGATTACGACCAACTTCTCTCTGTCGTCCACGTACCTGTTCCCAATTGAGGGAAGTGCTGCAATCAGAAGGCAGTTCCACTTCTCAGTGGATTAATCGAAGGAAAACTAACTCATAGTCAGACAAAATCAAATCACTTTTGAAACGTCCTATGAATTTATGCTCGATCAATATTGTTAATAATAGAGTTTTGCGCTTTTTTTTTATTGAAGTAAGTGAGATTTCCACGTTGAGATCATTTTTTAATTTAAGAAACGAATGAATAAAACTACACACAGTAGACTGTAGTAAGTTTGCAAAATAAAATAGGAAATGATGATGGAAAAAGGCCCAGTTCTTACGATTCTTCGATATATTTGCATCCCTGTTTTTTCGGGTCATGTTTCGTGAAATATTTGAAATATCACGCTTGGAATGTTTCGGTCGTATCTACGATATTTGTATAGGCAAAAAGTACATATGTATATTCTTTCGACATTGTGCTAACTTATTAGATTGCAATTTTTTAAGAAGCTGTAGATGTATGAGAAAACCAATATATCTGATTGGACGTAAATATATATTTTAGATATTGGAGCTGTCTTCTCGTTACTATGCTTTGTACAATTTTTCAGTTGTAAATAGTGTTAAAATAGTGTTAAATAGTGTTAATGTAATAGGGTTAAAGGACGTAACGCAGAACTGATCTACGTGGGTATGGCTTAATTAAACCAGCAGCGACTGAATTTCCACGTACGTTCTAATTAATGTTCCCGGGACGTACACGTCGTTCTGATTTCTTGTTCGAGGTATTGTGTTTCTTGCTTTGCCTAGGATAGATGCAACACGACGTAGGTCCAGTTGGTAGAGTACATGCGGCATTTGGAGCTTAAGATATGTCGTGTAGACTGTACTTTGTACGATCCGGGAAGAGCATATTATATGAAAATGGTTTCAGATTTTTAGAGTATGCGATATATACTTGTATGTTTGGGTATTCATATCAAGGAAGATACTACTGTAACATTTTGCAGGATTGATGTTTCCTGTCGAGTGTTTTCTACTGGTATATTGGCGTGCACGTTAAACCTATTTAACCCTTTGAGTACTAAATACTCTGGACACGGATGGTTTCTATAGATTATGTACGATTTTCTGTAATTCATTTTGCGAGTACATTATGTGAATTACATATATCGCGCAAATATAACGATTTTTAAAACTAGTATAATAATAATAATAATTTGGACGCACGTGTAGTAATAATTTCTTATTTTTCTCTACGAGTACCGCGTACTTCTGAATTTCGACTCCAACTTCTTCAAACGCTATGTACACATAATTTTATCGGAAACCTTTACGCTCTTCCAGCCGTTCTAAAAATATTTCGCAAAATACCAACAACTTCTCCCGGGCCATTATCAACGAAATACATCCGTAAGGTCGAAAGCGAAGCGAAAATCGACGTGTAGGTTGGTCAGCGAACGAGCTGGAAACTATATCAGAGTTCTCCTAGGTTTCTCGAGGGTTCATCGAGGACCGGCTAAGCTTCCTTATGAGATCATACTCTTCTTCTCGAGGACGGGAAATCGTGCACGCCGCAATTGCCTTTAAGTTCCAATATCCTTAGACACCATTCGGGTGGTCTTAGTTACCCTCCTAGTTGCTGGCTACGCGTTCCTTCATTATTGGCCGGCCCGACAGCGGCGCAACGTTTTCAAACCGGTTGTATAGATAGTGGAAGAGCATCTGCACGACCGAAATACCTACTCGAGATTCGCAAATTGGCCGACCACTCGCAACTTCGACCACCCGTCTGCCTATAGATCCACTTGGACGGGGCTCGTCGTAACTGCCGTTCGAAAGCTGCCGTGTAATTTACCGGAATCGAGTCTTGCGATGGTCCCGCGCCCTTCTGGCCTTCCAAACGAATCGATACAGGCCTCCAAATCGACCAACGTCAAGATTACACAATCGTGGACGGTAGAGATTTGTGTCCTGTCGACCTTCGTGCGCCGATACCGGCATCCTGGTCGAACTTGCTGCAAACGGAACGTGAACTCGATGGAAAATGAATACTGCGAATTTCGAACGTCTGAAGGTAGGTGCACGAAAAGTATTAGCACGTCGTTGCACGAATATTTGTCAGTAGCATTTACACGCTGATTAATTAGAACCAGGTATATTGGATTTTGTACCGTTTAATGGTACTCTCGTGATGACTGCAAATGTGAAATGCAGAATCTGGTAGAAACATAATTTTTATAGCTGCTGTATCTTTTTCTTTTGATAGTACGTTTGCTTCTTGTATGCTGTGTGTTGTAGAAAAATTTCAAGATAAATTTAGATAGCGAATAACCTGAGACTTTGCGCTGGGTTTTATATCGAGAAATTACGAGATTTGTTTATGGTTGATATTTCTGTGGTTAATATGCTGTGCGAATTAATTTAGTTACGAGTAATATCAATATTCAATCTGTTTTTTTAAATTTGGTGTTTGAAACGACGATCTTCAATACGGTTGTTGAAGATTTTAGATCGGCCTTCGACGGTGCTTGTCTTTATTCTTCGACATTGGTTTCCATTGAAAACTTATATTCGTAAGAATACAAAGAGCTCGAGAATATAATGCCTCTTCCCTCGCGATCTTTTCTATTTTTCACAATCCTTTCATACAAATTCTGGAACGAACATGCGAAATTAAAAATTCGACTCTTATTATTTATTTTCTTATCTCACGCACACACACGCGCGCGCACACACACACGTACAGCCTTTATTGGAGAAATCAGGTTTCATTTGATATCAGCTTTACATTTGCCGTTTTCTACCTACAATCAGAATGTTCAGTTACACGTTATTACGCTACATCCTCGATATAAGAAAAAAGGAAAAGTACGAAGAAATTCAATTTTAAATAGTGACATGAACGGACAAATAAAATATCAATTTCATATTACGACTCAGAAATACTCGGCTGTGTTTCGCAACGAAACTACCTCGTGCCTGTACGTTACGTATTTTTGTCGTTTTATCAATTTTTCTATTAGAGCTACCGCATTCACACACGTTTTTACACTGTTGCAGAAAAATCGATTAGAACCTTATGCTGTGATGAAACGATGATAGAAAAAGAGAAAGGAACGAGAGAAAAGAAAAAAAGTCGCTATTTTCTTTTTATGTTTATTAATATAATATCGAATAAAGTAGGCGATCAAAGTAAATAAATTATATGATCTGTGGTATTACCTATACGTTATAAATGTTAAACGAAGATGTCTATTGTCTGAATGTTGAACGAAATCTGTTTTCTATTTCATACGGAATGTCTAACATTCGTTTGATATATTCAACATGCACGTTGATTATTTATTCGCAAAACGTTAATTTTCTAATCAACAGCAACCGATCGTGTTAGAAGCTTTATCAACAAAGATCTCACGTGTGTTTTCGTGTTCCGAACGTAGTACGTCGCGAGCGGACAGTTGCGTTCGTAAAGGAAAATGGAAACTTCGTTGGAACCTCGGTGGAAGAAAATGCTGGCCGATGTTCACGGTAATTTCCAGTTGAATTTTCGCGGCTCTCGTACAACAAACTTTCGTACGTCACAGGAACTTGCTGGATGGACAGTTGCCTGCTCGAAATCGTTCTGTGGTTTGAACGCAAGAGATTCGCGGTCGGAAGCCAACTGTTTTCTGCTCCTTTAATTCGTTGTATTAAAATTCAGGTCTCGTTCTGCGTAATAGGCGATAGAAGATGCTGTCAGCTGCACGTCTATACCGTACATTAGATTCGTTGCTTGTGGAGAAACATAGTACTGTTCGGGATGGTTGGAAAATTATTCCAAGTTTATTAAAAATGTTGAGTGTAAAACTTCTGCAATTATTGGATCAACCGAAACAGGTTTTAGAATTCGTTCAAGTATTTATAGCTTTGCTGATTGTAAAAGCTGATCGGTTGGTGGAGTGGCAGAAGCACGAGAATTTTAGTATGTGTAGGAGCTACTCAAATCTTAATAAATATTAAAATTTATTGGCCTGCTAGGAAGGTTTTAGTGTTTATAAAAGTTCAAACAATGTTTCCAAAGGGTTTGAGTGTTCATAAAATTTTAACGATGTTAAACTCCGCTCAGCTTATCGACAATTTTCGTGTATAACAGGTATCGGGTCGATATACGTTTGTAGATATCGTTTTAGCGCAATAATACCAGACCTTGCGATGAAAATTTAATAAAAATAGTTCTTCGGGATATTAAGTGAGAAGTTCCTTAGTATCTGCGTCGATCGCTAGATTTCGCTTCGCCGGCGCTAGTATCTTTTTTTATTTTCTCTAAAATACTTCAAATGTAGTATCTTCCACGATAACGTGGAGCTGTGAAAATATCTTGAAGATTAGTCAGCCTCGGCCACAATGGAATTCTACGAACGATTAACTCAGAAAGTGTGAAAACGTTGTAAATAAATGTAAATTGGATCAATTGAATAAATTACGTAATAAACTGAATTAACTAAACAAATTAGATAATCGTGAAAAAGTACTTCCGCTTGTGGTAAAACGTAACAATTTTTCAAAAAACCAACACCGTCGAGTTCCATCAAACACGGTGAATATTCGAATTATTCACGCGAGAGATTGCGAGATTAAATGGCCGTCAAAGTTGCACGAGAGTCGATGTCGCGACTCACAGCCCCGCGTTCCTGGGCCTTATTACGCCTCCAAGTCGCATAAATTTCCATACAAATTCGGCTGAACGTTACCGTAAAATCTCCTCGTCGGTATGAAAATGCGACCAACCGGAAGTATTCAACTTCTGGCTTATGACTCCCGTGGGATCACCTACGTGACGTTTCTATCCGCTTCGCCACCTGAGACATCGGCCGGTATCATTTCGCGGGCAAAGTTTAGGATCGAGAAACATTACGAGGCGAAAACGCATTATTCCGTGCGTTAACGCTCGTGTCTTCGTGCACACACGGGCCTGGCGACGCGTTTCCCTGGCCTCGTCGGTGTCTCTAATTCTCTAGGCCACAGGAAAACTAGGACAACGCCGCTAGCACCTATGTCACCACAGCTAGCGTCGGTAACTTCACCACCAGCCACCGGCCAACATCACCACGAACGAGATTACATTAGTTAGAGGCCTGCTACTTTGCGGTGCCGCGAAATGCGCTCAAACTAATTTACATCATCGTTGGGATAGCCTGCACAGGGATCGCCACGTTACTTTCAACACGTTCGTCGTCAATTCGATCTTTATTTCCTGCCACACTGCATGCGCTAACGAATAATTTTCGTACGATACCTGCCTTTATATCGTGAAAGCTTACATGTACGTTTAATATGAATTATTACGAGATATTTTTTCGTAATTTCGGAATTTTTAGTTCACGTACTACGTTCAGAAGTATGTGGATTTGCACAGTGAATGTTGTGTGTGTTTGATGATTTATTTGCGACGCACGTGGCTATGAATATGGTTCCTCTATGCGGAGGAACTCGCTGCGAATATTCACTTTGCGTGAAAAAGATTAAACGAAAATGTAATTGCACAGATTGTACAAACTAACAGATACTGGTATAGTGATTTCTTTTGATTTATGTTTCTTTTTTTTTTTTTTTTTTTTTTGTGTGTGTGAAAGTGAATATTTGCATACTTTATACGTAAACGCAGAATCAAAACGACAGGTGCATACGTCACGTAAATAGTACGGAATAAATGATTATCAGAGCACCGTAATTCACGTCTAGTATCCATGGTTCATTATATGAATGCTAACTATAATCGACGTAAAAAATGAAAAAATTGGTGAGTAACCTAATTGAAATATTTCCGGAGAGAGAAATATTAGTTTCCACGAAGGGACGTTTAATATGCAAAAATTTGTAGTTCGATAAGTTGAATGTATAGTGTTTCGTCAAATATGGAATACCAAAGTGAAATCAATGAAATTATTACTTTACAGGCAATTTAGATAATAATATGTATCCTATATTATCTCAAATCGAAGAACAGTTATTAATTAAAATTGTTGAAAGAAAGCACGATAAAATATGAATACTTTTTATGGGATGTTGGAATCAGAATTTTTATTTCATGAACGTAAAATATTTCAAACCGTTAGATCATAAAATTTCATTTATTTCTCTTCGTATTATTTATATATATTATCTCCCGATGTTCCTATGCATGAAATAGGATTCAATAAGTATAATCTCAAATTAAAAATTCCTGATTTATCTTTCTTCGTAAAGGCAAGTTAAATTAATTAATTTTATTCGTGTTTTTCTTCTGAATTTTCTATGTGCAGCTTAGCAGATTTTTATAAGTTTATTCGATTTTTTCAATTGCTGGGTAAAAAGTAGTTTTATACTGCACTCTTTGTCAGAGAGAATATCAAAAAAAAGTTTCAGAAGAGAGTGATAATGAAAAAGAAAATTTGCAGTCTATTGGCTCTATTTGCAAAAATGCGGAGGTATGTTTGGCTTTTTTGATAATAACAATGTTTATGCCTTATCGCTATTTGTGCGACACGTTCTCCGTGCTGCATAAAACCTGTAGAAATGCCACGATGCTCAATGCCATGGCATTAATGGAAATTTCTACGGACGTTGAGAGAATTTTGCTGCATTACCTCCCTCAGGATCGATAGTTATTTCGCTGGAATGACGGTATTGGTATCTGTTGGCTCTAAAATTCTCGAAACCGCATTTTATGCCATTATGCGTCGTGCAACTCCTGTTTTTTTAACTCTATCACTTCGGATCGCGGGCAAATTAAATGAACAGCCAAATTCTCCTCTCTCAGGATAAAACATCGACACGAATACAAAATTATTTTTCACGGAATTCTATCAAATGGAGTGATTCGCGAAAATATTCGAAAACTTATTATAGAAAATTTGTACGAATACATTATGTGCCTTAACACGCACGCTTATCATATTCAAGAATGATTTTTACAGTATTTAGTAGGTAAAACAATCTTTCGTCTAAGTTACATATCCTATATACCATATATATATAGCTTATATTACACATATATCATTATATCCATACGAATATGAATTTGCATAAATATTTCCAGTTTAATAATGAGATACGACTATCTTGATTATATTAGCAAAATCTGAAATCCGTACAAATAAACTGCAAATCATTTCCTGCAAACAGATATTCGCTACAAAATCTGCAAAAAATAAAACAGTATATAATAGTAAATAGCCACATAAAACGTATAACAAATGCTATAGATGATCTCACTAGAAATATCATGGTTTATTCTATGCAGCGAATAAATCGACTGTTCCAATACTTTCGGCGCTCTTCTTTCAATCAAACTCGAATATACTCAGTAATCCAATTATTTCAAAATATTTTGCATAACACATATGATATTATATACCGCATATATATAGAACAATATATTATATAACAATATATGATATACTAAATGTAATATGTTTATGAAAAGTTTCTCCAAGTATTGGAATATTTTCGTGAGCTAGTGTAAATCTGTAGGAAATAAATAACAGACGATAAAGCCTTTACTCCGTCATCCGTAAAGCTGGGGGTGAAGGAATTGCTTGTCAGAACGATCCGAAGAAAAATCAAGCTAATCTAGCTGAACGTTACCGTTTCATGCGCGAGCCGTGCAATTCACGTAATCCTATAATCGTTACTAATAAATAATTGCCGGCCGCGTGTATTTCCCAGCGCACGCGGCGAGGAAACTCGTACCATCTTTCAGTTTTATCTGATATCGTAGGTAATCTCCAATAATGGCCCGTGCAGCCAATGAACAAACGGGACCGCACGAAAATATTGTCGGTGTTCATGAAACATTGCCGTCGTAACTATCGATGCAATCTGCACGCTCCCGCTTAATTGGAGTTTACTTCACGTGCTGAATGATTCACACCGTATTGCCTTTAGTCTGCCTTGTTTTTGTTCTCCCCCTGCCCCTCCCCCACCACGTCCCGGTTCTCCTTTTTGTTTCGTTCGTTACACCGATATTACATCGATGTGTATCGACAGCTTGAACAACGTGACTATTCAAAGTCGACACTTTCCGTATCGTACAGTGTCATAAAAGGCACGTAAACAATCAGGTACTCGAAACAGTTTATCCAAAAAAGAGTGGAAAAACGAAGTAACAGAACAAAAAAGGGGCCGACCAGAAGTTTTACAGTTGGACTAGGCGTTCGTGATGGCGAAGTTAACACGGCAGAGAGTTGGGAAAAAAATTCTGTTTCACGTGGATTTTTCGCAGCGAGTATCGCGTTAAAACGATAGCTTGGAACTCAATGAAAGTCGAAAATGAAAAGAGTCGGTTGTCAGTTTGCGAAATTTTCTATGGAATTTGAAATTATGAGAGTTTAGATTGGCTACTGTCGATCGTAGCGAGCATCAGCTGTGACTGAAGTTTCGCAACCTGGTAATTGTCACGTTAAAGAAAAATTTCGGGACCCGTCGATATTTATAGCGCTCCAAGTACAAAAGGTATACTTTCAAGTCGTATAGTATATCAGGAAAATCGTAATAAAACTTGTCATGATTGATTAAATATACGACGAACAACCCCTCTATTTATGTGCGAGGTAATCAAAAACTATATTAATTATATTATTTTTCGTGCTCCTAATCGCTACTTAACGCTATCTTATTATCGATTGGTTGATAATAAACGACAAACATTTTCGCATATTTTTTTTCTTCTCAATTTATCCAACGACCGTAGATGTGTTCGCATCTTAATAATTAACCGTTATTAGTTGGTTGCGGTAATGAAATGTAGCGAACTGAAATTTAATTAAAAGGAATATTTAGGTCGAGCCAACAGCCGGCTGCTGTCCCCGTCGACGGATTACAATATCGGGCCTTACTTGCCACCCTCTCATTTCAACGCGTTTTCGAGGGGTGCACTCGTGTCCTGTAATTACTACGTCGTGAGCACGAGCCGAGGCTAGAGAAGAGGCGAACCTCAATACTATCACGGAATAGACGTTCCACGTTGAATCATTTAAAGGAAAAATGATAAACGGTTCGGTCGTTAGGAAGTTTCTTGTTGTCCCTTGTTATTTGTGGCAACGTTTTAATTTAGTCGCCTACAGGAAGAAATGCGAACCCTTAATGGATGGAATAAAGTAGTTGTCTTTTTGTAGCTTCCGTATATAAATAGCGAAGTTTATACAAAAGGATAGAATTCGTTCAAATAGATGGAAGAGATTTTGTTAAACAAATAGTACGAGAATATCGTAGAACGTGAGATAGAATATTGACTGTACAAACAGCAAATTTCTAAGTTTAGATAATTTCTGTACTAAACACACAGAGATGGAAAGTTAACATTTTAAATCTGCAAGTAAGTATTATAAGATCGAGACGAATTAACTGATTTTATTGATATCACGAGGAAATACTTACATAACATTAAACAAATATGACGCATATTTGATCGGATATTTTTATAATGAATATCAGTATCGATCTTTTTTAATACTACGCCATAGAAAGGAATTGCATTCTTTATTTCAGTGACGTCGTTTATTTTGTACAGTATTGTTATGCAAAACAATGCTGAAAAGCACAGCGAAATATTCTCAACAATACAACGGTAACGTATTGAACAAGAAAAATAAATAAATAATAAAAGCTACTCCTTTTTCCATTATTAAAATTGTTATTGAAAAACGTTATTAAAATATCATTAAATATGTTTTTGAAAACATTATCTATAATAATAAAAAAATTTCATTTTAATGTTCGTGTTATATACTTTTGATAATATTAGCAATGGAAAAAAAATATTTTATTTGTAATTTTTAATGAGCAGTGGGAATAGACGCTTATATTTCAATCAACAATCGGAACATAAACATTAAACAAATTTTGCTGCATAATTGGAATAAAGCTTCAATTTATGACATTTCGCGTAATTATGAATTTTATACGCCTGTAATTTTATTAATGTGAAATCAACTTTCTGTACGATCGTACTGTTTCAGAGTCAAATAAAATTACAAATAAGTACTAAATTTAGCTGTGTATAAACAGGCATCTGTTAACAGTACATTCGGAGAGTTATTTCAATATTATTTTAATTTTACTTCCTATGCTAATACAAGTTTTATTGTCTACTTAAATATAATAATATCGCAGAATTTGTTGACGAGAAATTCGTTAATTATGAGAATGCGTTAAACGTTAATGTTAATCAATTGAAATTATTAACATTATGACGTATTTTTGAAAGTTAAAAATTCAGTAAAGTATTAGATCGTGATGACGATAATAGTAATTATATGTGCTTCGACGCAGTAATTCTATAACTCAATCTTTAATTGCGTTATAAACGATAAATAATTTATACACGCAGCAAGCAATATCGTCGAAGCATGTTACAAAATATATGAATAATTCTAAAAATTTTGAAATTTATTTTACGGAGAGAATAAGTGAAAATAACAACCTGAGACATCTTTCGCAAGAACAACGCAAATAAAACAATAGAAAGGCATCTATAAACCGCATAATTATACAAATTGAAATGCTTTTGACAAAAAGTATTAAATGTGAGAACGAAAGCGAAAGAATTAAATTCATCCTCTGTCTGAAAGTGAGAAATTTATCATCTAACTGAAACTAGAAAAGTCTCGTTAAATATATAAGCGAGAATGCTGCATTTAATTACGTTAAATGGCATCACTGACCAGTTTTGCATCTAATTACGCAACCGATATTGCACAATCGTTGTTCGTTCGTACCCGAGCGCGCGCGCGATCAATTTTATTTTACACGCTCCCCCTTAAATATAAATCACAGTTCCAATTAACACCAGCCGTGTTTACCCACTCTTCTCTCGTATACCTACATGAATGTATCGCGGCTAAAATTAGAAACGGAGACTAATTACGAACCGCGGTCCCATTAGCTACCCCGGAAACAGTGATCCACTTAAAAAAGATTCAACGAAGAAACGAAAATAGGAAAAAAAAGAAGTAAAAAAAAAAAAGGAGAAGAAAAACGAAGGAATTAGAAGAAGGGAATAAGAGAGCGAAGAGTTTGGAGTACAGTAAAATTAAAAGAAATCCAGTTCTTGTGTACGGAAGTGCAGGGTTCCATTAAATCTGAAGTTACGAAACGTGCACAAAATGCAATCACGGAGATGATTGTTTAAATCCAGAGTGGTTCTCGATCGACATTACACTCGGCCTGTTCCTTACGACTGTAAATTTATACAATTAACTGTAACAACCGTGCGGATAATTAGATTCGTTTAATCGTCGCCCTAGGGAATGCTTCGAGAATAATTTCACTGGTCAATTTATTTCTGGTTTAGCATCTTGTTAATGTACGTGTGTATTACCTGAAATGAAATATGCGTATGTGTGTTTTGGACGATGCGAGGATAGTTCAAATAAATATTGGAAATTTCAATTAACACAGTATATGCGATATTCTGCTTAGCTTTCAAATTTCATCAAATTAGATATTTTTTTCGATAAAATTTAATACGTTCGCTGTATATGCTTGGATTCGAATATACAGATTGCATTGTGGGCGAAAAAATAACACATGGAAAATGTAGATTGAAAAATTTTCATATGACGCGCCGTTTCTGAGAAAATCGATTTTGAAAATTTGTCAACTATATTTTAACGTGGCTAAGTGCCGACTAAGTATACACACGGAAATAAGTCGATTCTGTAAAATAATATTTTTCCGTCAGAGGCCTCGTTTTCAAGAAAATAACGTTTAAACGTGTTTAATTGAAAAGGAAGTGGTCCGGTCGTGTACGAGTGTGCGCGTGATATATTTTCAACTTTACTTTCCTAGAAGATGAAGCATTTTATAAACAAATTTTGGTTTCTTGTTTTCAAATATAGTTTAAAGATCATTTAACCTTGTTGAATTCGGAATTAGCCAACTTGTCAGATTTCCAAAGTCGAAAACGAAGTGTCAGAAGACAAAATGTTATATCTAATGTTTTTCTTATTTTTCCTACGATTATTGTATACACATTACCTGTATATACCTTGGCGGTCGTTAGAAAGTCACGAAATTCCAAAAATATTGCAATGATAATTCAGGAGCAAAGAACACATGCAAAGTTTAACAATATAGAAATAGGTTTTGTAAAAAAATTATTTGCTAATATTTGATTAATATTCTAACGAATTGAAAATTACTTGGCACACGTACGTAAGTAAAACTCATCGGCAATGAAATAAAATTAGAGCCTCGCAATTTAAAGCCAAAAGAGAATACACCGTCGTAAAATATCATCGTCACCTCACTCATCATTTAGTGTTCCATCAAAAAATTATAACGAAAGTACGTGACGATGGTTGTGTGATCTCATGGTTGTGTGGTATTTTAATATCTAAACGAATGAAATATATGTAAAAATAATAGTGATTTTGATATTTAAATATTATATTCGTGTACCTGCCAAATATTTGTAAAGTCCAAAGAAATCGAAAATCTTTCCGAACAAATTTAACGTATCAGTTTGTATCGAGATATATGGGAAAATTACTTGGATGGGAATCAAGCGATAGAGTATAAATAGATGTGAAATAACGGAATAATTAGAAGCAGTGGTTTTTTGAGCTAAGTTATGCGGCGGACGCGTGTATTTTTAATTCGATATATTAAACTTTCAAAAAGTACTAATCGGTTAGACAATTTCATGATAATAAATTAAATTTAAAGAAATAGCTTAATAACTTGCTGTTGGTAATTATTGCAATTATTATGTTTATAATACCCGAAGAACATAGTAATGACGTTTTCCTAGAGAATTCTGTCACTCTACATTTTCTCCATGTTGTATGTATATTTTAAATTTATACATGTTTATGCATTTTTAATTGAATGAAGAGAAACGAAAATGACACAAGAAAATAACAAAACTCCGGTTTCCTCGAATAGTTCGAGACAGCAGATGGAAAATTTTAACTAAGAAGAATAATATTCGTGTCAGTTCTTGCCACGCTATACGCTTCCACTGAAAAGTCTCTGGAACGGTTGCTACATTAGCTTCAAAATCAGAAATAATCAACTATATAATAAAAATATCAAGAAAGAATACCTACATGATAAGAAAAATAGAACCTATCGATGTATAAACGATTTCTTAAAACACACATGTAATTTATAATTCACGGTGTATATAACAATTATCAAAGTTTCATTAAAGGCTTCGGAAACTTAAAGAATAAAAATATAGAAGTACGTAGAGTTGTAAGACTTTTGAGCAAAAGTGTACCTTTCGCACGCTATAAGCAATCATGGTCTCACTAGGGGATGAGGAAACATAAACCGCAAAAGAGAATTTAATGATAGAATCCGGATTTACTGGTACGATTTCATCGGACGTAAGTGTCTGAAGAGTTCTAAGGTCGGCCGCTATTCATGGTACCGTTGCACGCGGACTTTCCTTTTAAAATGATGCAGTTAGCGTGAGATAGTGAGCCTTACGGGGGTAGTTTCGCCCGACTTCGATTCAATTCAATGAAGACGACGTTCACTGCATAGAAGGTAGCTGCAAAATAGTCGATTCCGAGAGTCGATGTGATCGTCGAATTAATTGTTACGAGTCGCGTGAGCATGGCTGCTGGGAATAGCGACAAAGGAATTCCAATCCTACTTCCTTCTTTATATTTAACGAGCGTTTCGAATATGTCAGCTATTCTATTCTATTCTCGTTTCTGAAAATCATTTTAAATATCGAGATTCTGTAATCGAAAAGTTTCAGGATGTTGATGTTATTGCAAGAGATTTTGAGGCATTGAAAAAATATTTCTAGTAGGTTCGATAAATTGTTATTATATATTTATATACGAAGCGAATAAAAAGATTTAGTGATATTTCTGAAGTAAAGTTTCGATACCTATTTTTCCAATAAATTCGTTTAGAATGAATGATCTCGAAGAAATTTGTTCTTCCGAAAAACAATAATATGCTAAATAATATGGTAATTGGTCTAATTTCCATTACATCAAACTTGGAAATAAGATACTCATGTATTATTTATTAAGCATATTTTATCCGCACATGAAAAATTTCTATTCAAATTATTATCCAAGTAAAAAATTTCTAAGTAACCGTTTGATCCTCTAATGCAAATACAATGGTCAAGTTGATACACATTGCTTCTTACAGATTTTATTTTATTTGTGTTACTCGAATAAAATTTGATTTGGTCGCCGTATATGTTATTTGTCCAAATAGTATTTGACGAACGTGTTGTTCAAGTACTATGTCGATCTATGCGTGTTACCACTTTATGGAGTAAATTGTTACGTGGATAGAAATTTATTCGCTTGGTACTAGTAAATCTCCATTTGCTGCTTTTATTCGTTATTGATCGTTTCAGTAAAATTGTGCTGGTCCGATAGTAATGCCATTTCGAACTGTACGCTTTCAAACTACTAAGAATTACAAAATAGTATAAAGTTGTGGAAACTAGCGATAAACTGTCGTGAATACTTCGAATGATTTTAGCCCCACTTTTCTAATAATAGTTGGTTGTATTCTATTTTAAGAATGTTTTAGAAATTCTGAATGCTTAAAGCAAAATGAAAAATGACACCGACCAGATGTGCCCAATGTTGAATTCTTCACTGTGATAGAATCATAACGAAAGAACTCGTAAAATTAATTGTAAATCACGTGATATATATGTACTTACGTTGAATCATTCGTATGTTATAGATTTCAAATACTCATAATTTTTCACTGTCTGTAAAAATTTCATTGAAAATTATTTTATTTTGACAATATGGAATTATCGATATTTGATACTTTTACTATTTTGGTATGTTCGAATTTTCAACATAACGTAATTAGTAATCAAAAAGCTATATGTCAAGCTGTCATAAGGATAATTATATGTTACACTGTTTAGATGTAGCGTCTGTCACTTTTAATTTAAACAATTTTTATTAATTTCGAGTAGTCGACTTTTCTTTTAATTTGTAATTAGAAATTTTCTTTTCTTTTTATTGTTGAAAATTGTCTTGAACGCGTATTCGAAGAAACACGGAGAGTTTTTAAAATTTGTAGTAAATTTACGTAAGAGTAATTTAATAGAACTCTATAAAATAAAATTGTGAAGTTACAAAGATGTTAAAACCAATTGCAGCTACATCGATAAGAAATCACATCGAATTTAAATTAACTTTGCCAGTCATCGTGAAGTTTGTTGAAAAATGCTTTCGCCTGTTCGATATCAAAAAAGTTTCCAAACATTTTCGTCGTATAATTTTTGTAGACCGTGCAAAAGTTTGATGTAACACGAGAGAATGTGACACGTGTCAAGTGTCTGCGGTAATGAAGTTAGAAGAAGCTGCAGAGCAGCACGAGCGTCAAGTAGTTGAACGTGTTAAAGGAAGGGCTGCTTTGATTTACTTCTCCGTTGAAGTTTTTCAATTTTCCAGCCTTTGCCTCCTTCTATTGTGAACGTTTATTGTTGCTCGAACGAGAAATTTAAGACGTTGATAGACTATTGGCAAATTGATTTTCAAGTTAAAATTTCAGTAGTTCAAATATTTTCTAATTTCTATCCATAAAGTAATAAAATAACGCTAGTTGCTCATCTACGTACAAAAATTAACTCATTGCTCTACTTAAATCTAAATAAAAAAAAAAAAAGAAAAAAAGTAATAAAACGTAGATTGACGCTTCATATATTACAAGGTTTAAAATAATTTTAAGGAAATATTATATATTCATTAATATAACAATCTCTTGTAAGTGTTACAAATAGGTATTACTAGATATACAGAAACAAAACGGATTTGCGATAAATAATTCAGAAAGAACGTTAAAGTAACAAACATCGATTGTTTGCGTTAAATTCATCGAAAATAGAGAACCACTATACGCGTGCGAAGTTCTTTCGATATTCTTTATCGTCGATGAAAAGTCAACAGACTCACAAAGTGGAACACAGTGGACCAATTGTAAGTTGCAATCACACTGAAATTCCCAACGAACATCTACCGTTATACAACCTACTGGGGGTGTCATCCTAATTCTACAGAAAGAGGGAAAACAATGAGTTAATAGACAATGTCGAAAGGGGGTTGATGGTTTTCCTCTTCGCTACTACGTTTTCGCGAGAACCATGAGAACGAGGACACTGGCATGCACAAAATACCATGAAATAGGTTGAACTGTGTACTCGTGTCAATCAGTGTGCGCCATTAACCTCGATCTTGAGGCTGGAACGAAGAAACGGGCCGCGCTTTAGCTTCGTTTTACTACATACCCAACCGAGTCGAGTCGTTAAAACTGTAAATGGATTCGCTTTGAGCCGACCGTTACGGCGTTACGTGATTCTCTTTTCCAGCACTGCGGGAATTCGTAACGTTCGCATAAACGAGCCCACTCTGCAACACGGAAGCTCGTGAAGCAGCGTTAAACTCTCTATCATCGTTTAATTTGCCCCGCGGATCTCTCATTGCTCGTTTCCTTCGCGAAACTGCACGAACAAAACTGTGCCGGCAGCTACGACTCGGAAATGACCAATTAATTAAACACTATGCAGACGAATGTCGCGAACACTGCACGTTCTCACTGGACCATGTAGCTCTGTGTTGTGGGATGATCCGGGGTCGAAGACTAATGTCAACTACAGCTGGTTGAAGGGGACCAAATGCGTCAATCGTGCGGTATATTTGACCCGTGTTCAACCAGCTAAGCTTAACATTACGTGTGCCCCGTCGTGCACGTTCTTTCGTTCAATCATCCCCTGTTCCAGATGTGTGTCTGCTCCCATTTTTCTTGCCGATGGTCCACGGTAAAGTGATCGCGTACAGAGAGAAAATCAGAGTCAATGGAAGGAAAAAAGACGGTAATCCTCGGCTGACGCCCGTTATCTGTGCGATCTTCGCCCCATGCGACGATCCAGCCGCAAAATGTCGATCCCAGAAACGCTGGCTGGCTGGCTGGCTCTGCTGATGACATTTCATGCTCCCCGATCCGTAATAGCCGATACCCGGCTGAGTGTTCCTCGCCGTGCCATAGCTAATTACTGTCCTTTACATCGGAACGCTCGCTGCTTCCTCTTCCCTGGCGGCGCCAGTTTCACGCTGAAATACACTGTGAAATTATCAGAGAGCAAGCTGTGTCAATATCGTGGCACCGCGTCCACCGTTTGATCAACGTGTTTGATGCGATACCGACGCGGTAAATAATAGAAATCAGAGAACGTTTGTTACACGACAGGCAACCACCTAATCTAGCGATTCGATGGAAAACAGTTTTCGAGGGTGCTCGCCGCGACGGACGCTCTTTAATCCACCAAGCGCAGCTTCGACGATAAAGCGTACTAACACCGAGTCACTGAAATGGCAAAGGGTAGATCTCCTCGTTCACTTTTTACGCTTCTTTGGTCGCCACGGTGTTTCGCGTTTGACAAGATTCAATGCCGAACACGCGGAATATGAATCGACGTGTGTATTTTGAAATATAATCGGGCTGGACTAACAGGGATCGATTCGCAAGAGACGAGACAATGGCGTTGACGCGCATCTCCGCTCTAGTATTTCGAGAAAGGAAGAAGGCAAAGGAAGGAAGGGTCGCGACTCGAAACCGCGCCGTTGCCTTCTGGGCGGCCATTAAGGGTGTCATTGAGCGCGCGGGGGCGGAGAGGGGTTATTGGCAGGAAGAGGGGCATTAAGGCGGTAACAATGGACCCCGTCTCGATCCTCCAAGCCAGCCTTGCCTCCCTTCTTCCCGCGACAGCCACCCCCTTGCTTTCTAGAATCTCTCCCTCGCCCTGCTCGGCCCTGTCTCTCCCCAAGCCACCAACATAGAAACTCGAAGGGAATACCTCGCGGAATTCCAGCGGATATTTAAATAGCCCGTACTCCCGATCGCGTCCCCCGAACTTCGGAATGTCGGTCATCGTCGAACGATCTCAACCAGTCGGCTTCTCCATTCGTTCTCTGTCTCTCTGTGACTAGTTATGGCCGCAACGAATACGCCTGGAATCATGGAAACGAATCCCTGCACCTCGGAAAATCTCGTCACGCCAATCTTTCGAACGGAATTCACGGTTTTCAATGAACGACCGCTAAGAGCATCGCACTGAAAGGAGACTCGAAGTGACGTGCTGACGCTCGCGCGCACGCGAATTCCTATTCTCGGCTCGGCATGATGCGCGAGTAACACGAGACGCGTGCGTTTAAATATATCCCATGGGCCGAGCGTGTAGTCTCTGTTCGCGTAGCTGACTCGCTCGCTCCGCGTACATTCCCGCGTCCAGAAGCGGTACGATTATGGTTCTACACGGACGAATATGAGTCGCGCGGTTAGCAATCCTTCTGAGGTTTAACTTTATACATCGACTATCGAAGGGACACAGAATGCAAGAACTACCACTGAGCTACGGAATCAAAGAGGATTAAGAGAATCGAAGGAGACACCTCTTTGCAAATGTCAAATATGGTAGCGAGCGTAACGGTCGCCGTGATCGAAAGAGGTCTCTCCGCTGAAACATCGATGAATAGTTTAGAGAGTAGAGGTTTGTTGCGAGCTAGCATACCTCGGTCGACTGGCGGTTGGCTGCGAAACGATTGGTCGTCGATAGGCCAGGGGATCCACTCCGAGACAGACATCACTCACTGAACGAATTCTGGCACCATACTCGAATCGTCGGCGAACAGTCGCGTTCACTACGGTCTGCGCCAGGGCTCGTGTTCGTCGCTGCGTCCGATCACTTGCACAGTGGACGATCTCGTACGCGGTCGTATTCGCGTGCGAGGCTCTCGACACTTCACTGTCCCGCAAAGTAATCCGGGATTTACATTCGCGGTGGTCTACTGGTTCATCGAGTATCGCCGGCTCGCGAATATTTCTGACGCTCGCGCAATCGCGTGCCCACGGCCGCCCGTTTTCGCGTATTTTTAGGAAAATTATGCAACGTCGATTCAGTTTACGTCGCGTAAAACACCGTATCACTATGGTGTGTTCTCTTTCCTGTTCGCTTCACGCTTTGTTTCACGATTCGTCCCGACGAATCTTTCCCTTCTGGAAGCTCCTTCGAATTTGAATCGTCTCTAGGAACGATTACTATGTATCGTTCGGGCTCGTAGCCGGAGCATGTTCGCGAAAAGATCAGCAGACACTGAACGTGAACGTTGATTGATCAGTTTTCTCCTTCGATAATGTTCGACGTTGGTATTTCTCTATCTTTCTCTCTCTTTCTCTCTTTCTCTCTTTCTCTCTCTCTCTCTCTCTCTCTCTCTCTCTCGGACGATCGAACTTTGAAAACTCGAAATGTCTCGGACGACCGACGAAGTTCCTAGTTCCGTGGACGGTTCCGCGGTACTCTGCGTCTGTTCCTTCGTTCGTTCGACGATATTTTCGTCGTACACGACGACGAGGACGGGGAGTGAAAGAAAGAGAGACGAGATGGGAGAGGGAAGAAGTTAGAAGGAATATCCATCGGTCGGCCTATATCCGGAGCGAGTCTTCTCGCGAGGTTGCTTCGTTTGCCGTGAAGCACGCGGTATTCAGTGTCAATACCTGTCATTCTCTTTCAATCCGATCAACCAATCGTTCAATCACGTGGATTAACCTTTTCCCTTTAACTTTCGTCGATTTTCAATCAAAGTTCCGGCCGAGAAACCGATTATCGGGCCGACATCGAACTCTTTGTACGTTCGACTTTCGACGACCGATTGCCTTTCTGATAGATGGTAATTAATTGGAGAAAGAGTCTCCGTTGACGGTCGAACGACATCAGAGAATAATTAGGCGAGCTCTCGAGACAAGAACAAAGAGTCGTTGGAAATTCGGATGAAAAAAAAACTCCATCTGACCTCTTTGGCGAATATTCCACGTTGCTTCGACGAACATCAAGTTCGAGGCCCCTTTTCAAAGAACACGCGAATGTAATATCGTAAATATCGACAGCTGGGGGACGTTCGACGATTCGCAGAGGGAAGCGAAAAAGAGAAAGAAGGACACTCGGTCTGAAAAGTTTCCCGCAATATTCCATCCGGCTAGGCAAATAGAAGGCAAGTTCAATATCGACTCCTGTATTTTCTCGTGTTCATTCAGGCCGTTTCACTTTTATCCGCCTCGATTCTCTGGTTCGGCCGTGTAGCCGGCCAAAGAATGTCGGCTAATCGACCATAAAATGGTCAACCGGTCCCTGACAAATTCTGAATTCCGTTGTCGGGCCAATCTCTTTCTTCCTCTCTTTCTTTCCTTCTTCCCTTCTTTCTCTCGGATCGAAACGACGTAAATCCGTTCGTCGATGGAAATTACCCTCGAGATCGCCGAGCGGTCAGAAGTACCGCCAGGAACACGCGAAAATAAGCGGCTTAAAATTAGACGAACTCTCGGCACGTTGAGCTAATTCTAACTATCGTCCGTCACCTTCAACTTTCAGCGAATGAAACATCACCTGGCAGCATGAAAGATCGAACGTTCCAACCGAAGAATCGTCGGTGCCTTCGATCGATCAGCGGGTCACTCAAAATTGTACTCCGATCGGGATTAATAATTTCGCGATACTATTTCGGAGCCTTCCCGATCTCTCGCCGCCGCTGCGAATCGATAAGACGAAGAGAATTCGAGGGTAGATTCCAGATTACGGAATCGACACGTTGTTGGAGAGAGTAGAATTCGTAGGAATTTCAGAGAAACGAGAAACGTCGAATTAACCTTCTCGTGAATTCTCATAATTTTTACTCTAACGACAAAACTTCCCCGCTTCTGGCAGAACAACTTTCGCTTAAATTAGATTTACGGCGATTCAAGCTGGCGCGGATTAAGAATTCAGACTGCGTATCGTGTACGGCTGTGAGACTGGCCTCGATGAACTGGACAAGTAGCTCGCACGAGTAATTTCATGAATCGTGAACGAACCAGTTCAAATCACGAGGAAATTGACGAAAGAAGGAGCAGAGTTTGCATTTACAGGCTCTAGGAGATCGACAGGGACGATGTGAATAACTTTCAGAGTTCGTTTCGTCTCGATATGTGAAAAATACCAAAGGGAAAGGTTATCGACGAGCAGAAGGAAATTTCCGCTATCGAGAGAATCAACGGAGTCAAGAATATCGAGAAAATTGTCGCGATCCTGAAATGTCAAAAGTTCGGCACGAAGGAATTCTGCGTTCGGAAAAATTGCGGAATTCGTCGTAGCAACTGGAAAAATTCGAGAATTTTTTGTTTCCATGAGGATGTTACGCGACGAGGAACGCTCACGGGGCTATAGACGCTGTTAAAAGGGAAAATGTTTCCCGAAAGAGACGAGAATTTTCTGTGGCGGAAGGTAATTCGACGAGAACTCTGGCGGCGAGGATTTTTCGCGTTGCTCTGGAAACGCACGAAATAATAAACGAGCCCTTTCGACGTTCCAGACTATGCACAACTTCTGACAAGAGGAGCGGCGAGAGCCGCGGAATTTTAACGAGAACACCCTTTAACCGGCGGTTTCCTTCGAAACTGGCCGCAGATTCCGGAGCGTGGAAGTAATAACTTCAGCCCCGAGAGCTCGGGACTCGGATCAACTCGCGTGAAATTGCCTCGACGTCGGCTCTAAACTTGCCTGTGCAAATTCGCGATAAAACGAGCAACCTGTGCTTCGTCTTGCTCGAAGAGGCCCGTACCACTTACTGTCTCCATTCTTGCCGCTAGTACGATTTACGACGCGTGAACAATTTCTACCGGCAGTAACCGTGGAAGAAGGACGTTAACGATTAAACCCCAACGAAAAAGGAAGCGACGACGACGACGACGACGACGCGTCCGTTCGTCGTAGATTCACGAGGCTCGGATTCACCAGCCGTGCACACGAACGTTTCGCGTCTTTTAAAGCCGCTACACCCTCGAGGGTAAGCTAACGCTTCTTGAACACGCCGCTATTGTTAAAACGACAATGGCCGAGGCCGATACTCATCCTCGAGTAGCCACAAAGCCTTCACTCTTGCTGTCAATCCAGCGTCGACCGCGTTCCCGTGAGCCCAAGTATTCGCCCTTCTCGACAAAATTTCTCATTTCGAGGACAGCGACGATACCCTGAAGAAGCAACGCGTTACACGAGTCCGTTATAGTTGGAACGATCGTGCCCCTTTAAGACGCCTTGGAAACCCACCCTGTTCAACAATGGCACGGTTCGCGCCACGAAATTACCAGAAATCGCTACTTTTATTCCCCTTTTTCTCTCTTTCCGTTTCTTCGAGCCATTCCGATTCACGTAACTGTATCGTCCGTTTCTATTGGCAACCACCCGGACAAACGTCGATCGCCGACCGTCAGACGACGACAGCAAACGTTCGTTTGATACGCGACCATCAGTCCACACGCTGCCAGTTTTCTCCCTCACCCGAGAATCTTCGGTTTCGACGATAGCGTTCGTACGAGCACGACGGCAGCGAACGCACTGTATGTCAGCCGCGGCGCTCTCTCTTTGTTCCAACGACGAGGACACCGTATCGTACGCGACTGGTTTCACCTCCTGTCGTGTCTGGCCACGCGCTACGCCGTGACTACTGGGCCACGGGGCGTCCGCTCCTTTAGCGAGTCCATCGCGGACAGTTCACGCTGCTACGTCCCTCTGCAGCTGCACTCTGCTGCAGCGCACCGAGCAGAGATATAGACGTATGAACGTATAGGTATGCGGAAACGAAGGAGTGAGAGAGTACGACGCAGGCGACCAGAGAGGGAGGATAAGAGAGAGAGAGAGAGAGGAGTAGAAAGAAGGACGGGGCAGGGGGTGAGAACGAGCGAGGGATCGAGAGAGAGGGAAAACGAGAGAAAGAGAGCGCAGTACCGCTGAGGTCGGACGGTCTGACCAGAACGTGAACGTACTACTTGGTGGGCGTCCGGGCCCGCACTGTGCAGCCGACGGCAGGCGTCG
>NT_176533.1:25945-72982 GCF_000188095.3 Bombus impatiens | reverse complement strand
GCCGACGGCAGGCGTCGCGACGCTTCCCCGCCCGAACACGAGCTGTGCATACAGGGTAGGGGATGAGCAAGGGTGGGGGGAGGCGCCGGCGCCCCACACGCTTACGCCAGCGTACCACGACCCTTTGGAAGAAACGCACCAACCCTGTCCTATCCCCCGAATACCCACCCATTCCACGCGCGCACACACCGTTCCACGCACGTACACGCACACACGTACACACCGGCAAATCCTCTCCCTCGCGCCACCCCATCGAATACGACACCCACCCCCGCGTGCTCAGGCAAACCGACCACCCATCCCCGACCGGCCTGCTTGTCAGCCAGCCAGCCTGCCTGCTTGCCTAACTGTCTGCCTGCCTCCTACCTGCCTGTTTCCCTGCCTGCCTCTTCCCTCTCTACGTCGCACGGCCGTCACTATGGAAAATATGAATTTGGGTCAGATACCAGCCGCCGTGCCCTAATGAACCTTTAATGTGACCTATTTCTTTTTTTCTCCCCTCGTCCTTTCCCCTTCTCTACCTGCTTTCCCATTTTTCTTTGTCTTTCCCCTGTTCTTCCACTTCTCTTTCCCTCTCCACCTTTACCTTCCCCTTTTTTCGCTTCGTCCCTTTATCCTCTCCACCTTCTTCCTCTTCTTTACACCAATTCCATGGTGTAAACTCCCGAGGTATACGCGCATCCTGCGGATTCAACCAGTTCCATGGTGTAAACTTCCGAGGTATAACCGCATCCTAGAAACTCAGCCTCTGCCTACACACGTCTTCCTTCTTCTCTTTGTCATTTTCCGACGTTTCTCGCCGGCACAACTAGTCGTTCGAACGGTCGTCGTCACGAAAGAGTTTGTTGGCACGGCCGAATCGACGTAATACCGATTACGAAGTAAGTATCATAACCCGAGTCCGAGTTTGCTGCACGATGAATCGAAAACGTTGCCACTCTCGGCGGTAGCTTGCGCTCTCAACACGTTATGGCGTTTACTCCCCTGTTTCCTGGCTGGCTAACGGTCAAACGATCCTGTGTTGTTTAATGGACGACGAATACTCTCATCATCGTCGTCGCGTCGTTGCTTCTTTTTTTGTCCACGATGTTTTCCGACCGCGCGCTCAGTTTTCTCGCGGCCTGCAAGAAAAAATCGATGCTCTGATGACCGTGGATGATCGTCCCTCGCGTTCCCCGCTCGCGACGTCTCGCTCCGTGAATAATCGTCGTGTCTCGCAGCGTGTGCTGCTCTGCCTCGTTTTCCCTACCCTGCATCGAACTTTGATACAGCTTCTTTAACCACGCACGGAACTGGCACGTTTTACGGCCGTTCTCGCTTTAAAGCTTCCCGTCAACTTCCGAACTTGATACCCTCGCTCTTTGTTCTCGAATTGGTGCTTGTTTTTACCGCTTTGCCTTCACGAGGGTCGAGCTCTTTGAATCAGTCGTGCAAGAGGATGGATGGAGGATCGCCTCGATATTTGCGACTCGATATTGCGTCTCGATGCCTATGACTTAATGTTACCGCTCAAGGACACGCCACCGTTTCGATCATATGGATGAGATGACGTCGCCTCGGCCTTTACGTTGGTTTCCTTCATATCTCGATATTCTCTCGTGGTGGTTTTACTTTTTACGCCACGTCCCTTTATAACTGTTACCTTCTTTTATTTGTGGAGGACTGGTCGTTGTTAGGTTGAGCGAAATAACGAGAGCGAAATATTGCTGTCGCAGTCCGTCAAATATATTTTGAATAAATAAATAAATAAATAAATTATTTACAGACGAATTCGTGTGTCGTTGGTACAAATACAAGTCGCGGAATAAATACTCGATAAATACTCGGAGAAACTCTGTGGATACACTTCGATACTCGTTTTTACTCATTGATGCTCTTCGATACTCTGTCGCGATACTCTGATCGCGTCCGTTTATTTATACTGGTCGGGGGAGAACCGGAAAATTCGAATTCGTCTACGTTTGACGGCTGCATGTAGCGGCGACATTATTTTGCCCGCAGTTTATTTGTTCTTACATTACTTGTAACCTAATGGTCTTGATAACAGCAGGATTTGAATTGTCCGCTATATATTTATGACTTTTTAATTAAATATTCGATATTTAGTGGAATAGTCGAGCGAGCGCATCGAGGTGGTGAATATTTTGTAGTTACAAGAAATTGAAATTTAGATGCTTACAGAATGGACGAGTTAGGTAAGTTGAATTTATGAAACTTTCCTTGTTAACGGAGGTACAAAATATGGAAGATTCGTAGGAATTAATCGCTTAGTAAAGATCTATTACGTAAGCTTGAAATTTTACACAGATAAACTGTAATAAGCGCGGATATTTTTCTTCGTTATAATTAGTGCCTTATTTCACTTTCTTCTTTAATTTAATCCACATTATTGTTTTTCAAATGTCTACTGCACAAGATTTACAATAATATCACGCAGATTTTTTACCATGCAAGTAATTAACGAATGTAAGCTTTCTGTGCCTTAATGGGCTATGTGACTCTAAATAAATAAATTAAAAAAAATGTTTCCTGTATAATATAAGAATAGAATGTTATTTTATTTATTTTGCTTGGTTTTGATTTTCAAGATTTACTTTTGAGTATGATGATTCTAGTGTTAAGAATACGGAGCAAGCACGTAATCTGCAATGTCCAGTATTTAGCCTATAACCGACCGTTTTCTTTGGAATTGTATAATAGAGAGAAAGTTGTATACAATCTTCGGAACAAGGTTTCCAAACTGTTACAGCAGTTGCTACGTCGATATACATTATAGCAAGTACTAATAACATGCAACTTCTAATCTAATATCAGAATATTAATTTACAACGTGACTGGTATTGCATTAAAAATGAAAATATAAGGTACGTAATAGCACGAAGCCACAAGTAATAAAACACAATCGCGTAGCGAGTATTCCAACGATGCAGTCCTTACAACTTCAATAAATCGAAAATCTTCGCGAGACGCTGCGTTTCGCATCGTAAAACATTCGCTGTGTTCAATTCAGTCACTTGTTGTCAAAAGAATCCGACGGCGCATCGATAAAATCAGAGCTACAAATCGACCAAACGATCTTCCATTCCGACAAGAAAATTATTTCGAGCAACGTATGACGAGCGTAATAAAAGAATTTTAAAGTTCATTATCGAAGCTCCCGGACAGCTATAACAGCGGTCTAAAAGTCTTAAGCGAACCTATCGGCCTGGCGGTCGATCGTATTTTTCACGATTTACAGACGCATTACGCAGCGGATAGGCGTCACGTGAGAACACGTTCGTACGCGATCTCGAAGGTTTCCAGCAGTTTTTCTCACGTTGGTAATTACGCCGCGAAATATCAGGGCGGCCGTTATCGATGCTGTCGCCCGTGGCCCGATTAGAATCGCACTTTCAACGCGTTCCCCTTCTACCACCGGCTTGTATCAAATTAAAATCTGATGTAAATTGCATGTAATTACGCTGCCGCGCATGTATTACACGGCATAAGCATTCCACAGCACGCCACCGTTGCTTAAAGAGCGCCGCTGCTACTGGCCCCTCGAAACGGCCACGTGTCGCGGCCGATCGCGCGATAACCGGCCCAACAATCGGAACAACAGCAACGATTAATTATCGTCTGTCGCGTTTAGACAATCCCTCGAACCTTCACGGCTGCCGTTTATGCGACTTCCATTTCGAGGCTGCTTTGCATGCCAGCAACGTGTTTTCTCGCCGTTTAATTAATTGTCGCTCTGAATAATATTACTTTCCACGGTGTTTCTCATTTTTGCGTGTCTTTCGTAAGGGACCTGAATAACGGCTATTGTAGGTATTAGATGGCTGTATCGCCGACCTATTAATTGCGGTTACTGTTAGCAGTGATGAAAACTTTCCTAGGTTATTCGATTTATGGATCTGTATCATGTACCATATTATGTAACGACAGAGATATATGGACCAGTGTTTATAGAAAATTAATGGTTGTCGAATTTACCGGACTTTAGACATTTTTCTATGTGGTTTTCAGCGCATTGTATTTGTAACGATACGGATGAGATTTGTGCAGAATTACATTGAATAATTTTAATGTATATTTCTATAGTGAGTATATTTTTATAATTAGAATGAGATAATAGTATTGAATGATATAATTAGATATTATTTGTAGAGTATCGAAATATTGTACGTGATTCGGGATTTTATACGTAGTTTTGAAAGAAGGTATTTTTAAGTACTTCTAATTTATTATATCTTTTTATAGAAGAAGACACGATACAAAAAATGTATACTTTATTTTAACATATGGTGTATTGCCCTTATCGTTCAATTTAAGCAACATTCATTTCAACAGCGTTCTTGCAAATATTCATAATTTGGAATTATCAAAGTAAATTATGCAATATATAATTACAAAAATGCTGCGTGTATCTCATACTATTTTGAACACAAAACCTTAATCCTTGAAGTCTCGTAATTTCTATATATTTACTCTGAAAGATTTCGTCACTTTAGTGGAGAATAATCCAATTAATAATTACGCGTAAAGAGGCGTGAAATTATAATATGAGAGTACGGTTTGCCGTACCTTGGTATGGAAACAAAATAGTAATTTACTCTTCGATATAAAAAGGAAATCGGGATTTTCAAATAACATAAACTATACGTATACTGGGTACCAGAAAACTAACAACATTTTTTTCAAGAGAAATGCAATAAAAGTTGATAGAGAAAAACGTGACACGCCTTCTCTGACCATATTTTTTCCCGCAGTTGCAAAAATGCACGTGTCAACTACAGCCGCATTTATTCTGTTTTAATGAAAATATACATTTTTTTTCTGTCGGAATAAAAAGGAAGATTTTTACGTCCACGTCAGAGAGGGAAATCAAAAGTATGATTTATGAAGTTTAAGTGTACAGCTATTATTAAATTTATACGCGACTTTAAAGTTGTTCTTAATTTGAGTACAATGTGCGCAAAACAATTTTTAAAATGTTATATGTAGGGAAAACTGCGAGGGATATCTATATCCGACGATAGGTATACAGTTTTACAAAAATTTCTTTTATCCCTCGAATATTCTAACCACCACTGTATTTTCTATATTTTCTATATTTTTGTACATTACATGTGCTATATGCATTTCTGAATCTTCTAATTCGATTAAATATCCGCATTTTACTTATTCTTCTTTATCAGTACTGTAATGAGAGCAAGTTGTAATGGACCAAGTTTGAGACAAATCTAAAAATGTATATAAATATTACAAAATATTTTATATATTCCGCGGAGATCGCAAAATTATTGTGATCATCTGTAATACTTATTATACGTTTAATACGACTATTCCTGCTGTATATTAAATTTTTACCAATCATATAAACGTCTATATTACATAATTTGTAACGTGTATAGATTTTGAGACTAGTTTCAAGTTTTATCAATTTAATCATGCTGGAGGTGTTTGATTCTTGTGCTAATAAAATTTCAAAATGTTTTGTATAACACACACGTACTTTTCTGAGCCATTATACGCGCAATTAATACTACGTTGAAACCTGTTAAAAAATTATTTTAATCTTCTTAATTAACTATTCAACAGAAATTATTATAATGACAAAACTTAGGTGACAATGTTGAGGATGAAAGTGGTAGTGGTGAAAATCCCATAAGATACAACAATCGTGGTATTATTCTACAAGATAGCACCGTGGGCTGACTTTTGTACAAGAAGACTGCTGGCAGTGAAAACTTTGATCGTTGCCCCGTAGCGCTCATAACTCAAATTATACGTACTTCGAATTCTCCTTGTACGTGGTACCTCAAGTACATATCTGAAGTACGTAGCCCGTAGATATTGAAACACAGAACTCCCATAACTTTTCATTATACCGTCGCGTTATCTTCTTATTATCTTTTATTTCCCGCTGAACTCACTGCAGTTTCCTAAGGGTTTATTCTTGTTCGCGAAAAATCATTTCCTTTCGGAGATAATATTTGACCGAATAATATTTCGTCAGCCGAGAGTCTCCGAGATTAGACACTACTTTCTCTCTTCCTTTTCTACCTTTTCAATTTGTGTTTAAGTAACTCGATCTTCTTGATTTTGAAGATATTCCCTTGATCTAGGAACGCACGCCTCTGCAGATTTTATATTTTATAGAAATTTCGTTGCTATAACGAGAAGAAACATTCGAGAGGAATGAAAAGTCAAAGTTAAAATTTAATATCGCAAACATATGAAAAATAACGTCGAAATGCAAATTATATTAGCTGCTGTATCCTATATTTTAATTCTAATTAAATTTATTTAGCGATTTTAATCAACATAATAATTATATATTATATTTATATAATATATATGTTACTGCTGTATCTGTTACTGCGTCTAAAAATTCTGCTCGTACTATTTTAAGTGTTTCGTTTTCACCAATAAAAAAAAAATGAAAAATCATTCAGGAGTTGAAAATATTTACAGGCAAGCGAAGAGATAAAGCAAATCAATTATACGATCCAATACAACGTAACCATAGATTCTCGTAATCTCCAAATATTTCTTCTCTCAATTTTCCCGAATATCGTACGTATCTTCCATCTTTCACCAGCTCCTTTTACCAAACTCTCGAAACGGTACTCCACGATCCTTCAGTTTCGCGAATTTTCATGGAAAGACCGATTTTATTCGCACGTCAACGGAGAATATCGAAGCTCGTCGGAAGCGACGTCGGGACACTCGTGAGCCGCATTAACGAGCCTCGCGCTTTCATTTCGCTCCTAAAGGGACCATTCGAATGTGCGATGGAAAGAAGAAAGAGATCGAGAGGATCGTGGATAAAAAGAGAGGCGGGGAGAAGGAAAAGGGGGAAAGAACGAGAAAGAAGGACGCGAACGCGACACGAAAAGGAAGGGAGGAAGAAGTGGATCCCCTCATCCAGGTGGAAAGCGATGCCTGTTAACGAGTCCATAAATAATTGATTCGGAAACTTGCAAACAAAAGCAACCAACGTGCCGGCTTGTCAGCTAATGCACCACTGTCAGCCTCTTCTTTCGCTTCCCGAATCCCTTTCTCTCTCTCTTTCTCTCTCTCTTTCGCTTTGAAAGCAGTTTATAAAATCCATTATCTCCGCGATAAATATTAAACCTCTCTTTTCGCTTTCGTTTCCGCGCGTGAAATTGCTCTGTTCGACGATCGTCCGCCGTTAATGGCCTTGTTATCGATTTCGCGACCGTCAAAGAAAACACCGTTCGTAGAAGGGATTACTCGATCATATCCAACCCTTTTTCTGCTCTTCGTCGGCGTCCTGATTCCCTTGCCGGCCGAATTTATCGCCGAGGTCTTTCTAATTCATTTTTAACGCCGCCCAATTAGACCCGCTTTGATTCCCTTGTTGTTTCTTTCACCCTTTATCACTGTACCTGCCCAGGCTGTGTCGGTCGATGCGGTTGAAACGCCCGACGACGACGACGACCAACAAGCCCCGGCAATCTCTGCGCTCCGCGTGAATCCTCGTTACCGGAGCACGAAGGTGGGCCTCCGGTTTGTTTTCCACGCGAAACGCTATTTGTTTTCCACTGAATTTATGGCTAATATTTCCTCGCTTTTTACTCGCGCGCTGTTCGCTTGGCGAGACGGTGTTCCGTTTGTCGACTTGTTTCGCCAGGAACCTACCAATTCAACTACAACTTGATTCTCGAGGCGATAAATCGAGCGACTCTGCGTCACTATGTTCGGTTCAGTCGTTCGATTAATATTCGCGAATCGGATACTCTTAACCGGTTAACTCGTCGAGTGGCACGCGAATTTTCTATATCTCGCTTTGGCAGCCGCAGTAGATTGAAATAAACAGATATTACACCATAATATTTCATTTCTATGGAATATCATATTACGTTATATCGTATTTGCCTTCTCTCACAATGTTGTCTGAATCATCGACATCGTTGAAAATTGTTTAGGTCACGAAATTTATTCTATTTTAATTATAATATTCTAAAAGACTTCTAGAACTAAAGCGATGTATTTACACGCTCTATCGAGTTATGATGATTAGGATGATGACGAAATTTCCGTTTGATTATTGAAGTCAGGTTATATCCTCATAAATTACTATGGTCGTCGAGCTGTCAATTTAAGTGCACGATATATTCCACCGTCTATCACGTCTAATAACAAGTTGAATAGTCTGTTCGAATAAACATATAAATAGTCGTTTAAAATGACGAAATGATGGCACGACTTCTGATTCTTCAATGCGTTTTTTTTTTTTTGTGGATTTAGGATTGTTTTGATTGTACGATTTTTTCATGAAAAATCGCCGAAATGGCCAAAGACAAGCGATTTCGCATTGTGTCCGAGCTAACTAGAAAACTTCCGTCTTTAATTTAGACCGAAGGCGAGTTAAAAACTGAACTTTTTAAAAAGTTACAAGTTTCAATTACTTCTGGAATAGCGAGCCATATAGAAAGCTGAGCAATGCCTTGAAATAGATTTTAATTTAAAAGCTGAATTAACCTTCTTGAGTAATGGCTCAATGTTTATTGTCTGAATGCTTGAGAACCAACACATTCAACATATCTCTGTTCGTGAACGATTTTTATAACGAAGTTTTATAGTACTCTGAATCCTCTAGTCTGCTTCTTTTGTTTATGGAGACAATTAAAACCTCCACGGTACATTGTATAACATCAAAAAAACTACGAATAAACGAACTTGCTAAGTTCAGAAAATAGAACATTACATCACATAAACATTCTCTAATATTTCTTGGATATTTGAGAAAGAATATCAATTTCTGAAGCGAATTTACACAAATTATCGAAGTGGAAACGTAATAGTAAAGCACTAAAGGAATAAAGTGTGCCATATACGTACTTTTATCTTCATTATCTTACTGAATATTCTGAATTCTAGTTTTCCAATCAGGTAATGTACCTAATGGTCAAGCGTAAGCATACAAAGCTTACTTGACCAGGTTCCAAACATTTTCAATGGCATTCAAGATAAATTGCCCGATACTTCGTTGTGATATAATAGTAAATTAAATAAATTAAATTACTGCTATATGTACAGGATTAAATTTCATAATAATTTGAACGATCAAATTGTAAAAATGTATTATTATATTTGCCCATAATACAATCTCTTATAGTTAGAAAAATGAAATTCACATAGCTTTAATTCGATATAGCCAAAGTTCAAACACTGTCACAAATTTCTCATTCCATACGTTGTCAACGATTGCAAGTTATCCCTACAAACATATAAATAAAACTGACTAAAAACGTACGCATAAATCGAACGATTAGCCGTGTCCATTATAGTCTTCTCGCTATCACGCAGGGAAGAGAAGCAGCAATAGCAAGCATCGAACTGCTGGCAAATCCGCTCGACAGGGTTAATCGTCATTCCGTCCTTAATCACGAACAAATCGCCGGACATGGCTGATGGCACGGATATTGTTTGACGATTTGTCATCGGCGTTTGACGTTTATTGGACTCGTGCGTACATTTATTACATTTTGCCAGTCGGTGGACCCGAGCGCGCGCGCGCAAACTCTCGCCTCTAGCTGCGGTGAGTAATTATGAGAGGCTGCTATCACTGTCTGCAGTACGTCCATTCATTTCGTTCGCCAGTCCGCGATGTAAAAGCTCGCGATGCCGCGCCATGAAATATGCATCAGTCACATTGATAATTATGCGGCCCGATAACGCGCCGCTCTTCGCGCCCGTTTCCGTTCCATCCGCTCCTCTGCTCTTTTATTAGAAATAAAAGCGGACTCGTTCGCGACACCGCACTGTCTACCGATCTTTCCCGTGTCCTTCTTCCTATCCTCGTCCCACGGTGCTCGTTGGTCAATGTTCCCGCAACTTGTCCTATTCCACGTCAGCACGTGTCGAATTGGCACATTCTGCAGGCACCAAAGGAGACCCGAATGAAATTAAAATTCCCAGGTTAAGTTGATTGAAATTAGGTTTCTGCGGTAGTAGGTTTTATGGATGCAGTATAGTCGTATAGATAGTTAGAATTGTGAGATGAGAAGTAAGATGAATATCTCAGATGTGTTGAATTATCAATAGACTGCGAATGTTCGTGCAATTTTATACATATTTTTATGAATGAAGCTGGAGAGATAGAAATTTGTTTCATCTAGTAGATATTTATAGTAAATGTTTTTTAATAAATGTTCTGTTTTCGATATTTTACATATATTTATTTTATATCTACTTGCTACACAAAATACTATCATCCTTACATTATTAGGTATAGAGGTATTGGAGAAAATACATGATTTCAAAGTGGATAATGATGCTACGTGTATGTGATGTTGCAGAAGGAATTGTAGCTATAAAAAAAGGAGAAAAAAACGGAAAGCAAAATGAATGGGAAAGAGAGAGAGGCTTGAGGGTTCACTAGTGAAATCATCGGTCAAATTTTCAAGCAATTCAGTGTCGTAAACATAAGGATAGTAGTGGCCAGGTCAAAAAACATATTTATATGCAAGGAATAGCTAGATGAGGATTTTCAAGAATTCTTTTAGTATGAATTTCTTGTGCGACGAGTATGGAAGAATTGCCAGGAAATATTTATTTATCGAAATATTACATTCTTTGTCGTCATCTAACTGTATCATCAACACTGTATAGAGTTATTATAAATCTCACTGCTTCGATTAAGATTTAAAGAGGAATTAAATAATTTTGTCTATTGTTTCTCGATCATTCGTGCGCAATAATTGCAACTATTGCTGAATGGTTCATTGTTGAGAAATTACTCCTATTATCTGCCGCTTCTTTAGTTAGAAATACATTGAAATTATCCATCCATGAATATCATTAAAGCGATTTATCCTTCGCGTGTCTTATTGTATTTTCTCTTGTATTTTCTTTAGCTCATAAAGCTTTTAGTAAAGCACAATGCAAGCCTGAAGTATGGGGGATCAACAATGGTCAGCTAAGAATCGAGGAATCTCTGCTGTACAGTTATTTTAACGCAATTATTTCCTTTTTCAATTACTAAAACGTAGCACAAAGTGCACGAAATTTCTTAAAATTCAGAATTCATTTTTTCTTAAATGTATGGTCGATCGATAAAAAGAAAGGGTGCGTCATGTTCTTCGTCATTTCTTCACTTGTATTTCTATTGTTTCCCATTATCTATAAAATTCGATTTGTTAAAATACCAATTAATGAAATTAATTCGCGTTCTAACCGTATAAGCTGTGGTATTTCTATTTCGTACATGTAAAAAATGATAAATCTACAATTTCATCTCCTAACAAAATTGTACATCTCATAACCAGTTTTCTACTCAAATTACAAATGATTAATTTCGAGTTTTGATACATCTACTTCTCAACGTTCTAATTGCATCTCATTATTCATCCGCGAGTAATTTAATCGCGTACATACAAGAACCATACATGAAATAACAAGCTACACATATATTCTTATACAATGTTGGAGCGATCAATCACATGCACATTTTCTCCACAAGTAATTTCCAAGACAAAATAAATTGATGTTACAACTAGGAAACGAAACTTTGCCACTTGTCAAATTATTGCAAACTTTTTCATTGACAAATGCATGATCAGGAGTAACATCTTCGTTTATCGTGTTATTTACTTTTATTACATGTCCTAGTAACTAGCTTGGAAAAATCTCAACTTCATCAATGTCATTAGATTACTAGACCACGAAGATCTGATGTCAGCTCGTATATCTTTAGTCAAAACAAGTCGTGCTCGCCCGCAATTATATCAAAGTATATATTTCATAGAGTAGCATAAAAATTAGAAAATCAATAAAAATAGACTTATCATTAGACCGTAGATTTTGATGCATTTACGGAAGAAAATTAGAAGGTGCAAAGGTGCACGTAATATGCAAAAATATGCGAAATATTCAAAATATTTCATACCCATTATATAATCTCATAGATAAAACAATTTCCTATTCAATTTACAAATTTCCTATCGTATTCGTAAATATATACGAATTTACATAAATATCCGTGGTCCATTTATCATGTTTCTTACGAAAACCATATCTTCGTGGTCCACTGTGTGATTTTTCTCGATAAATTTATTATCATTCGTGCCTGCGAAAACAATTGTTCCACTATACGACGTAACACGTCCGTTATCTAACTCGTACGCCGTTTTCTCCGCACCAAGACTGGAAACAGACGGACACCTCTGTTTCGCAGCCGAGTACCTTTTAATGCAGAGACACACACGGCCCGTGAATCGTTTTATCGGTAGAGCTGGCGCTACGCCGTAACTTCAATTCAATCGACGTGCACACGGCCACGGAATGATATACGCAATGCATTCCGCGTTCCTCGCGTGTGCATGCATGCAGCTGGCACGAAAAGAACGGCCCCGTTGTACCTCGGCTTTATCTCGCCTTTGTCCCCGACACGTTCGTTAGCTTAACGGTTTTGTTCGCCCCACTTTGCCCTTTCTATTCGTTTTTCCTTAGTCAGGATCGGGCTTGCGCGAGCGTGCAACTCGCCCTCGCGCGAATACGATTTACTCGCTGGAAATAGGAAGACGAATTACGTTGTTTTTGCAAAACAACGCACTCCCACGTCGCGAAAAATATGGACACGCTCCTGCTCTACGTTTTTCTCCCGTTTTTTCTTCGTCCGCTTTCTTTTTTTTTTTTTCCAGCGTTGTTGTTCTACTCGTTCTTCTTTTCTTTTCCCTTTTTTTTTGGTGGGCGGAAGGGAGGGGGTCGTTCTTCCTTTCGGTTTTTGCTGCCCCTTTTGAGTTCTGTACACCGGGAAAAACACGTGCTGGTCCGGCGAGAGATAGGGGACCTGTCGTATTGTATATAACGAGCTTTTCTTTCTTTGCCTCTTGCTCTCTCGAGGCTTGCTGACCCCTTTTTTCCTTCGCGATTCTGCCGCTAGCAGAACGCTACTCTGCGTGAATTGTGTTCCCGATCTTGTCAAATATCGTCCTCTCCATTTTAATGCGATACTCGGAACAGATAAGGGAGTTTTTATTAGCTTGCGATAAACAACGTTGTGTTTTCATAAACTCTTATGACATAGTAATTTTGGTATTTGAGAGCATCCGTTTATATAGAATTTTATATGGGAATGTTTGCATAATGATCTCTGCGTTATACTGTACATAATTTTTCTGCGAAAATACCAGTCTATCGTTATATCAGGCAATCAAACCACTGAATGAGTCATCTGTAAAAATAACCTTTATTACAGAGCAATGACAAATGTTGCATTTCACCGTGGATAATAATCAAGCTTTTTGCTTGTCAATTATTTTCGCAGCAAATTATCTGCCTTTCGTGCAGTCATAATCGCAGAGTTGCAGCCCGCCGCAATTACTTGCCCGTTTCTTCAACTTCGTCTAATTAACCTATTGCCTATTCAGCACGATTTAAACCACGGGCGGTCGATTAACACGCTCACGCAGAAAGTAATTAGTGGCTGTTGAGAACAAACAGTTAATTATCATCGTGTAAGCGAGCATTCCACGCGAGCATGCCATTCTGATTCTCCGGAAGAAACTTTAAACCCATTCGAGTCTAAGCGTAATTTCAATTTTCCATGAATGAACGGTAATGAATTAAAAAAAGGTACAGATACAGCAATTCAAATAAATACAGCATAAGTATTCTATCCAAAATCTTATTTGCCCATATGTAAATATGTTTTCATATTTATTTTCGTCTTTATGGGTTGCTTTATGCTCACACTTAACGCTTGTGGTTAATCAAACTAAACCATATAAAACAGTACCAGAGTTTGATATGTAATGCAATTCACAGTTTTAGTGTAGGTCGTATACACACAGATAAGTTTGTAATAAATTATATATAAACGTATTCATAAATTTGCAAATAGAAGGCAAGGAAGAAAGATTTTCACTATTGAAAGTTTCTAATTACGAAATATACGAGGTATATATTCTAGAAATAAAAATATTCTTGTCGGATACACTGGTTCCTTGATGCCATTCGAATTACGTACAAAACATTTTCCGCATCATCACAATTGGAAGAGATATTTAGGTTACTTAAATGGGTCATCGAGTATACAAAATTCGATTGAGATTATGAAGCAGACAATTAATTGTTCTTCTAAAATGTTGCACGTATTTGAATATAGAAAGAGATCGCGGATTATGGCGAGATGAAATACGGAAAACGCTTTGAAATTTCATCTGCGATACGCAAAATTTCCAATTTTGCGAAGTATCAATGCAATTCGTCAATCAACATCGATCAGCGAGATACGTGGAAAGTAGCTTTCAATTTATTGCATGGAAAAAGAGTAACGACAGAACTAGCTGGACTAACGAAATAGGAGATTTAAAAAAAAAAAAAAACACAGGATTGGCAAACGCAGGAGAAAATAATTACAAACACAGTTGTCTATGCACCTTCCACCAAGCACCAGATACAATTCATCGAAAATGGATTTCCATTCGGTGGGAAATTCTTCTCACGCAAGATCGCGTTTTATTAAATGCCAGTAGCGAAAGACGATAACATCCATTACTCCACAATCGATACCGTTCTGAGCTCCGATAATTGAAGCTCGACGCTTCTGAGGTCCGCTAATTGGAGGCCGTTCGCTCGCTTAAAGGCATAGAAACGCGTGAAGCGATTCACACGGAAGTCTCGTTTCGCTCGTCGATGACCAAACTTGCACCGATTCCCGGACAAACCTACCTTTCTCTCCGGAATTGCCTATCGTCCCTGAATATTGCACGATGGTGCCTCCAAAAAATCTCGAGAACTTTCATATTTCGTTTTATGATCGCTCGATTTCGCATTGAAATCTTTTATTCTGTATGCTGCTGAATAATGTTCTTACTGTGTGATTCTGTTGATATAGGCAGTGCGTCTGTATCACACGATACATATACTTGCTTAAATTCTTAAAAATGTCGTGTTACATGGCGCTAGTGATTAAGAAGAATAAAAATTGATTTCAAAATCTGATGGAACTATTATGTTGTCCAAAATATGTCTTTCTTTTACAGACACGTCTTTTATAACAACGCATATTTATACAAACATGAAACCTAATCTATCGAACGCATTATATCAGATAGAACGCATGTCCGTATAAATTTCTTTCGTTGTTTTTGTAAGTGTCCACGTGTTATGTTACAATCTGTATACTCACCTTTGACTCTCATTGTATAGATTCTTGCGAACGTATGCATTTTATTCTTCGGATATTTCGCTTGTCAGATGACAGCTTGTCAAAACACGTTGCAACCGTAGTCTAACTCTAACATTCTCGATTATTCGTACACGTCAGACTTTCCAACGAATCGAAGTCAAATCGAGTTGAGTCGATTCAACAGCGAGAATCCAGCCAGTTTATTCGCGACATTATCAGCCGAGGGAAAAGTGTCGACCGCTATTGGGTTACAGAGTGACCAGGTCGTAACCGGAAACTCTAAAGGGGATGTACAGGGACCGACGAATCGCCTGGAAGAACTTGAGCCGCGCGATTTTTCCGCTGTCCACTTTATTCCCCTCCGTGTTTTCCTCCGTTGTTTACCGAGCTGGTAAATAGCCGTATCGAGGCTGATTTAACGCTGACTCCGTTGTTCACGGCGCTCGTTAATATCAAGCGAAAAAAAATTTCATTCACCGCCGCTGAGTAATTTCTCTTTTTCTTCGTGCTTTTTATTGCCGTCGATAACGGCAGTTCGTTCGTTGCAATGATAAATTCACTGGTTTCGGAGGGGAAAGGTAGATAGCGGTGGCTGAAAGGTTGGTTATTAATGAAGATATTATGGAATATGGTAATAAGTTTCGCGCATTGTTATTAGGCACTGTCAAGATAAATTATTGTTTCGTTAAAAATGCGATCGAAGTACCTATATGTAGTATTTTGCACAATAATGTAATATCACTTTAATTGTTATCTCGATAATTCCAATGACAAGTTATTTCTATAACAATAGTTGTATTCGCAGTTATAATTGTATATTTATAATTACAGAAAGAAACATTACGATTCTAGGAATTTAATCGAAAGTTAAAATTCCTTGTTATTTTTATTTTTTAATCTGTAGAACGATAATAAAGCGGTACTTAATCATCTCCGCATAAAACAGGCTAACTTTGTAACAGTAGAATTTTATAGTATCTTATTTACTAATAAAAGAAAACATGGCTTTGTATATAATATGTTGAGACTTCATTGGATAACTATATATCATATGATATATAATGATCTGAATCATTAACACCATCCGTCCTAAAGAATTTTCACGGTGAGTCGGTTCGATCGACCGCAACGTGGCAATCCAATTCACAGCGCCACGTGTCAGCTTCTTTACCCCCAAGGAATCCAACAAACAAATCGCTCTGACGATTGCAATCGATCACACACGGTCCCTAATTCTTCTTAAAAGAATTCATCTCATCGCCATGGCAAACCAAACAGCGCCGCGATACGAAGACAGTAGGCTATTTTTCTTTAGTTCCATAAGCAATATAAAACTTACGAACATTCAGGTCGTATATTTGATCGATAGATCTATCTAATTTTCTGAGTCTAATAACATCAAGGAATATTTATGACTTCCGAGGTAAAAAATCTGTGCAATCGTAAAAGATTATAATAATCGTAAGAAACCATTTTTTCGTGAACTCACATCGTGTCATTTTCGAGACGCACGTGCGATATAGAGAAACATTTTCAACAAAATACGGAAAACTCGTCGAGAATAAATATTTTAGAATACAACTCTAACTTAATACTTGATAAGTAAGCTTGTAAATAATCTTTGTATCCACTTAAACAGTGTTCCAATACATTCTTCCTGGAAAATATACTTCCTTCAATCGTGCCACGTCTGTAACACACACATACGCTGTATAGTAATGACATTTCTTTAATAAAGTGCGGAATAAAGTACAGAAAACACATCTTAGAGAATAAATATTTTAGCCTATAATTCTAACCTGATAATTAAAAATGCATGGAAAGTTAGCTACGGATTATTTGACTATTAGGTTGAGAAACACTGATCTGCACCATACCATGGACAGAGAAAAGAGCAAAGAGCAGGAATAAGATTATTCCAGGCTAGCGGCGACTTCTTGATTCACGCGACCTCGTAAGAAGTTGAATCGTCGATCCGTCGATTCCGCGCGTAATGGGTTATGGGTACGGGCAGGCTAGGGTAGGGTGGAGTTTCCAATCACTTAGCTAATCACGCTAGTCAGCCAGCCACTCATCCAGTCAGCCAGACGAGCCGTTGTTCTTCCGTTTATCAGACATGCCGGAACAAGGTCCCCGCCTGATTCCTCAGGGCGTGTACCGGCGTCGCTAACTCGACTTAATGGCCCGCTAGCCACCGCCATTGCCACCCCTTTGTGTACGTGATTGCGGCGAAGAAAAGATAGCGGTTTATCGCGGCAACCTGACGCACTGCGGGTATCAGAATCGTGAACGTTACCGCGGAATGTTCCCTTGCTCAATTATAATTAACTGTTTGTTGCTCCACCGCCGCTAATTACTTGCTTCGTGTGCTTGGTAATCGACCGTTGTACTTGTTTATGATACTACATCGAGTCGATCGAGTCGAGAATCGCGGTATAATCGAAACTAATCTTGCTATGATCTTTGAATTTTTATATTTCAATCTTGCTCTCGTTTTAGCGAACGATTTTAAACACTGTATCAATTATACCAATATGTTATATTATTAATTTGGTTTACATCAATTTTTAAATATTGATCCTCTTGATATATTTAGCAACGTCGGACAAATTGTTCGAACGAATGGAAAGCGATAAATAAATACAGATATATTATAGATGTTTACATGTAGCCATTAATTGTAAAAAAGCGAAATTTATTTGTAGAATCGCTTCGTAAATACGTGACAAAATACACACGGTATAGTTCATACAGTGCATTTTACGCGATCGACAGCTACTACGTCTATTGTTATCATAAAATTGTTCCTGTTATTTCCAAACAAGACAAGCTCTCAACGTGTATACTTTAAAATATCCTTTAACCTTATTCGCGTTCACGCCACTCGATGTTAATTAGTCGATCAGTATAAAATCACCTGACAAATGATACAACGTTCCTTTATATCAGTCATTCTGGCCAATAAATAAAATTAGAACGAATTAACAGGAACGAAACCGACACGGAATATACGCGAGTAGGTTAAAATTTCGGTCTCACGGATTTACAATACAAACACACAACGCGTTTTTTTTTGCAAAAACTGCAAGCTTCGAAGGAAAAAATGAAAGAAAAAAGGAAGCTAAAATCCGCAGTGTAATCCTGTCGACTCTGTTTCGAGGCGTAACGAGCCTTAAAAGTTTCTCGTGGTTGATTTTCACACGGTCGCATTCGCCCTATTTGGCCATTATAGTCAATAAACAAAATTAGAATTAACACGAAAAGGAAAACTAACACGTGAGTAGCTTAAAATTTCCATCTCGCGTACATGTGTATCTACGGTAGAATTACATCGCGTTTTCCCAAAAACTGCAAGCTTCGAAGAAAAAAATTAAAAAAAAAAGAAGACAGCAAAAATGCTGTAATTCGCAGAGTGGCACGAACGACAAAATCGTCCTTCTGATCCTGTTTCGAGGCGTAAACGGGCCTTAAAAATTTCTCTTCGTTGGCTTTCAATGTCGCGCGTACACGTTCGCGTGTCGCATTCCCGCTCGTTGGCCGCCGTATCTGCTCCACTTGGACTGAATAAGTTTACGGTCCCGAGCGGAGCGGAAGCGGTGAGCCCGTTCGGCGGCAGCGGAAAAGGGAAGGGATCGATGGTCGGGGGTTGCGGGCTCTGGACCGACAGCGTCGTCGGTGGCTTTGAAAGATACGCTTAATAAAGCCGGCTAGCACTCTCGCCGCGGCACAGTCGTGCTCTAATATCAACGCAAATGCGACTGTTTTGTATGCTAATTGACTCATATACATACGTACGTCGCTCGTCCTACATCGCCGGCCGCTAAATAGATATAGCCGATGCGTGCAGTCAGTGGAGCCGACCTGCCCGCTAGCCTGTGTAGTACGGGATAGGACATGCCTGGGGAATGAAGCCCATTTGCGTCCACGCGCTTGTAACTTCGCGTCAGCCTCTTTTCCATGTTTCGTTGACAGCCTTCGGACGCGTGCATCCCGGCAATGACGATCCGTGATTTACTTGCGGTGAGATGGATGCCTGCTGGTAGAGATACGTAGTAGTTGGTCCTCGTAAGTTACGGATTTTTTCTCCTTTTTTTTTTTTTTTTTTTGGAAGCTGATTTATTTTGGAAACATAGTACAGTTATATGTATATATTTATATGTAAGCTCTGTTTATTGGAATGGCTTTCTTTAGTTCTATTTATTTAACCCTTTAACAACGTAACTGAGAAGTGTAAAATAGAGGATTATAAGCTTCGCATCATAAATATTGTTACACGTAACACAATTATTAATATCTGTTTGATATTAACGGTTGAAAATGTATACCCTTTGTATGTGACAATAGGGATGTAAGGAATTGTGTAGTGTGTATCAGGATGTTAAGTATATTAATTAAACACTGAATATGAGAAACTTCTCTGAAGCTGTAAAACAATCGGTGGCACTATCTAGCGAACACAAGTGCAACTGAAGTCGCTCTGTTCCGAGAAACTCGATGCCACCACTGTCGGATTATTCCACGGTTTACTCCTTAAATCACGTAATAATTCAATCTTCTCGGAATACGGGTTTTCTGGTAAATTATAGTGCAACTTGAATCGTTAAATTGCGACATAGCTTTCAGGGAGAGGATTTTTTAGGGGAAGAGAGAAACGAGTGAAACACACGAGATAACCTTTATTCATCAGATTGCATTTTCTACAAAAAAGAAAAAAAACAATTTCATTTAGGGTGTTTTATTACAATGTGAAATAGTTCAAAGAAGTACAATTGTATATATAGCTTTTATAATGCTACGCTTTTACGTATAATTAATAATGCAATACGATATTTAAAATTATTAGACTGCAGACTTTTATGGAGAATTTTTATGTACGAAAATACAGAGAATATATATAATATGAGAAAATATATAGGACGAAACAAATCTGTATGGAAGTTCCATTTCATTAAAAATATAAACTGATATAAGTATCTCTACGGTGTATTAATTATGAATTAATTTTTTCATCGAATCATTTAAGACTCGTTGTGATTTTTAATATTATATTCATAATATTGCATATCTATTTAATTTCCACATCATCTGCTAAAACAGCATATGCATACCAGTACTTAAATTTTGCAAAATTCAGACAAATGTAAATTCCTATCTAAATGTGTGTATATTTAAAGCTGCTTGCTTTTTCGAGGATTTTGTTCCTATCCATAAAGTTGGTTTTAAAAGTTAAACTTGTACGATATCGTAGTTTTGTCGTTTCTCTCACAATTTGCTCGAAAGATTTAACAATTGTACACGAGGACGATAATTCTGTTACTCGTTTTTCGTAATTATCAAAACCCACCGATCAAAATTATGCTGATAAATTGTGACACACGTTTGTGCAGCTGCCCTGCATACGTTTAACATGTCCGCATTACGACACAACAGTCGCGTTCCGTTTTGAAACCGAATCAACGCGTTAATGCGCTCGCTGTATTATTACACGTAACACTGCCGCAAATAATAATTAAGAGGGTGGCCACAATTTATTCGTCGTTCGCGTAAACAAGTAAAACCCCTACTGATTTCACTGCCGCTGCAATTTGCATTTCTACGAAGCGATAAAGTAGATTATTTCGCAAATAAATTAGAATTTCAGGGGTGATTAGATTACGTAAAGCTTTCTTAAACACAGATTGAACTTTTTCACTTTTCTTTCTCTTTTCCTTAATTTTTCATGCCATTAAACATTATATATACGTAAATAGTTGTATAATAATAATAAAAACTTCAGTACCCCCTGCTTAATAAACAAAAAACAAAAAAAAAAAAAATAAGCAGATGCAGCGAGTCACGTCTAAACTATACACTTCGTACGAAGACACTTCATTGATAGAATCTTTTTATAGAATTTTCTAGGGTTGAAGATTCTGTGAATCAACTCGTATTTCTCCATCGTTATAAAATTTCCGAAATATAAGAAGAAAGAAAAAAAAATCGTCACTCAACTTCCTCAACAATCAAAAGTCATTTTTTCGACAACGACGAAAGCAGCACCGAGGCATACAAACTGCTAGAATCGGAACAGGATTAAAAATATCAACATACAAACATGCAACATACAGCTATAAAAAAACACGTTGAATATCGGCATACGTCAGAAAGTACAGACACAAATGTCAATTACCAATGCCACGCGGGAATCTCGCGATTCTTCGAGCACGATTAAGCGAGCAGTTGGTTGGCGGCAATCTTAAACGTAATACGCGGTTAACGATCGACGATGGTTGTTCCTTTATTCATAACGGACGCCAAAGCGCGTTCCATTATGCGTCGGACGCCGGTGAGCTCGAACAGGAGGAAACCAAGCATGTCAGCACGGACTCGCCTCATTTTACATCCCAATAAACCGGTATTAGCCGCCGCAATAAATACTCCTCCTGCATTGTTTGCGCCAATAGGACGGCCTCATCCGTCTGCCGATTAAAGCTGACGGTGCAAGAGCGTCCGAGTGACCCGATGCGAGTCCGCAATTAATGTTATTTTCACGGCGCAACTTGTTCGAGGCAATTAAGGCGTTATTGATGAGCAGAGAGTCAGTGATGCAACTCGACGAAGAAGTTGCTTTGTTATCAGTAACGAAGGTCGATGATGTTCCAAGATATAAGCGAAGTTGTAACGAAAGGATAATAGATTATCGATAAACATTTTAATATTTCAATATTTTCTTTTTAAGTTATCGACGAATTCAATTCGATAAATTAATCCGATAGATTCGGCGAATCAAATTTGAGAAATTAAACGGAAAAGATATAAGTGGCGTTGTAAGGAAAAGATAACAGGTCATCGATAAATGTTTTAATATTTCAAAAGATATCTTTCTACGTCTTCTGTCGTTGTTTATTACGTTCGTTTATCAATAAATACTGTTAAACTAGTAAGTTTATTTATTCCTGTATTCATTCTGATGTTATTCTGATATCCTTTATGATTATGGCTGAAAGAGCACTTGAGAAAAATTGATCGTAAGTAGAACGTAAAAAAAAAATATTGCTTATACTGGATCGTAAATGGAAATGTTGATATGTGTATGCGTATGACGGTAGAAAATTTATGTTGTAGTCACATGTTAATAATTGTAATTGTTATTAATTTTAGTGACCGTTAGAAGCGCTGTAAACATTCCACTATGTTTTTAATCATACCGTGTATGTTATTTTACCAATTAGTAACGCTGTATCCACGATTTAGCAGATACTTGTACGTTGCAACGGAAATAAAGCGTTTGTCGGATCTTCCTGGACGGAACACACAATTTTACATCGTATCGCAAATATCAATTCGAAGTTGCCCTAAAACAAACAAAAACTGGGAGAAATGCTCGATTCGGAAAACCTAGTGCAGCAACTGCTCGATCAGCCAGATTTGTTCGCTCGTTCGCGAAAGGAAGAAAAAAAGTGTGAGAGAGAGAGAGAGAGAGAGGCGGAGGGAGGGGGAGGCGAAAGGTTAGAAGCAGAGAATTCACCTGTTATCGTCGCTAGCAGGTTGCTCAGCACTTCCGTTTGTTTTCCGAGCCGTTTTCCGAGTCATCTGGCCAGCTTGTTTGACCGATTTAATCCCAGAGATCGGCCGGTAACTACGTTAGTTTTAACGAGCCACCATAAAGGACGATCCAAATTTATAGAATGGACGGTAATGGTCGTCCACTTTCCAACTGCAATCTGGCCGCGGATCAGAATTCACTCGATTCATTTGAATTTCCAGAGAGTGTTCTGAATAGAAACCACGGTTTTGAATGGAATATTAATAACTTCAACCGGCACACACCGGGTATATAATCATTCATATTCATGTTTTTCTTTTTTTTTCCTCTTCTCTCTTCTTTTTTTCTTTCTTTCTTTTTTTAACTCGGTTCCCACTACCCCGTTCCTATTTCCCGTTTGATTCTGGAACAGTGACGAATCCGGGTATCAATTTTTCCCGCGTTTCACTCGCTATTGATTGATGGTATTCTCTAAATAGCCCCGTTTGCTGCGTATCACACGATTTCTGCCCGCGACGAGCCTCGCCTGGAAAAATTTCCCCGTGATAAATGCACCTCGTTAATTCTACGATCTTTTACGGCTCTTGGAGGAGACACACAGTTCAGCTTCGCCGTAAATTTCCTCCTACTTTATACGTCACCCTCTCCTTTTTTCTTTGTTAGCCTTAAAAATTTTATCTATGGGATTGTAGCTCGTTTAATAGTACAGCAGCTGCTTCCGGAGAAGATTAACTCGAATTTTCTTTTTTCCCCGGCTGAAATTTCATGCGGTTTAGGAGTTGCAGGTTGTTTAGAATGTGGTCTTTGTATCTTATGATAATTGTAGCGAATACGATAGTTTATTCGATGCGCGTTAAATTATTCTCCTGATTAATTTCCTTTGTCAAATTAATTTTTCTATGATTCGTTCGCTGTATATTTGAACTAAAAGTGCAAACATTATAAGCAAGTATTTTTACAGAACTATTCTTTATGAAAATTGCTGTGTACGTAACCCAGTAGTTGAAAAGTTCAAAAATGTCAACAATTTCAATGACGATGTAAGAGAGTTGTAAGACTATTTTTCTATAAAAAGTGAAAAGCTGATTTATCATGACCATCCCTTGTGCACTTGGATTTAATTATTTTAATTATTTCATATTAAAATACACCTCTTTAACCGTCAAGTGACATTAAAATCAGAAAACCTACAAAAATATGAACTGTTATAAATTTAAATTCCTATCTTGCGTCTCTCTATCTCATTTGCTAGAATGTATTAGCAAATACAAATGGAGCGAACGAAAAATTAACACGAGATTAAAAACAGTCTACGTCTCCCGATTACATCGGACAGTCGTTCGTATCGTCTGACCACGCATGGTCGTTACTACTGGCGTAGCCCTTCGGTTCGCGACTCGCCGATAAAAATACTCCATAAAATATCCTCGTAACGGTCGTAACCGTGTCGATTCAACGGACTGGCCGGATATCGTCGACGATGCGTCTACCATGTTCAGTGCTACCGCCGCGATACGTACCGCTCGTTATGCATTCCCTTCAGAGGGCCGCGATATTAGGTCACGCCGATAAACGTTTCGATCTCGTGGACGACGGCTTTATATTCCTCTCGTATTATTGCCGGCGACTCGTTACGAAGTCGTCGAAGAAACGTTCCCCACGTCGATCGTTTTTTATGATTTCAAAAAAGGCGATTAACGATTTAGTTCGCACGGCTGTCGGGCGATCAAGTTACCAAACAGGATGCACGAACGACGTGTGAATCGAGTTACGCGATAAAACTCGACGCTTCAATGGCACGTGAAAATACCATGTTACTTCGATGTTTCATTTTGCGAACTCTTTCTTTTCTTCCTCCGTTTCACTTCTATTCGCCAGCGATAAAAATGAGCGGAATGTGTTTCTTGGTTGTTGATTTTTTGGTTGCAAGTGGAAAACTTCCCGCTTTGTGGCGTTATGGATTAGTACGTGTTGGATGTCATTGGATGCAAGGGAAGACCACACAGAAAAAGCACGATAAAGTCGCTATCCTTGTTGCGAAAGAATCCAGGCCAAGCGAAATGATAGATTCGCATTACAAAATGGTTTTCAATCACTTGGAGTCGAGTGATCCGAGTAGCGATGAGAAGCGTAAAAACTTCATAAAATACATCAAATAAATGGCAGGTTCCTATTCGCTAAAGTGATTTCGAACGATTGTTTGACTAATCTGAACAGGAGGACGAAGATCGAAGTTTCTGATTTCGACGATTTCTTGAATATTTTCGATGAAATCTTCCTCCAATTATTTATACGTATTGTAAATGTTTTCACCACAAAAACGTTTATCCATAGCATTTTGAAAACATTACACGTAATTTGGGAAGAAATAAAGTTTCCGATTTCTTAAGTTTTTTTAAATTGTTTATAGAATGATATTTTAATTACAGAGATATTAATTGATGATATTTTGAAATCGAGTTAATTTTCAATCATTTAAAATTGTAATTCCTTCAGAGAGCTCGGTAGATCGTTTGATAATACTTTGGGAAGCTTCTTCGTTTGTATCCACGGATTGCATTGGCGACTATTACGAAACCGCGTCTCGTCGTAATTCTCTGTCACATTACGATTATAATTACGAAATGTAGCGTCCGCGGAAACTTCATTTAAAAATGCCCGTCCCTGGGGTCACGACTGTGCAACTTAGTAATTATTAGAATTATTACGGTCCAGCCCCAATGGCCCAAAAGTTTTTCCTCGTCCTAATTACAATATAGAATTTTACCTAACGAAATTGCAAACGGAATTCGTACGATTGTTTCAAACGAAATATCATTTTTATGTCATTCGTGTATGATGGCTTTGCCAGTTTTATATTGTTACTAATATCGTCACTTTTACGTAAAATTATTAACCCTGGTGCGATTGTGTTTTTCCGATTACCGAATTTCTTAAATTTGAGAAAAATAAAATAACATGGATTAAAGTAACGATATAAAGATAGAAATATGAAGTAAAATATGAATTAATACGTAATTTATTATCGTTAAATATATTCTTGGGATTATACGTCAGTAGAAATATTAGTGCGAATATATAGCATTATCGTACGCTAAAATAGAAATATAACGAACAGTTTTCGATAAGAAGAATTTTAGTTTTTTATTTTTAATCAATGGATGTTAAAATGATAAGTAGAAATTTAAAAAATATCTCAACTTATCATTTTATTGTACTTTCGTAATCACGTTCGTCATTATATTAATTAAGCATGTTACTAAGTTCGTAATTTTTCTAAGTAATTAGAAAGAATCAAAATTGCAAGTTCAGATAACGTGTATTAAACATCCTTCATTATTCTCTCACAGAGTTCATGCATCTATTCACTATGAAATTGCAAAATTATACTGGTCGTAAGTTATGCAAATCATTAAGTTCCCTTAGTCTATCTAAACCGAAGTTAGTGTCAACGTTTCAACGAGAACCCTTAGAACGTCTTATTACTCAAACTGTAGCTATGTATGGTAGGATTAATAGCGTTCATCAAGAACTGATTTACTCGAAATTGCCACAAGAATTAGATGCAAATAATACCAAAATCTGTTTTCTACTATTACACTAGCGCTCGTAAATATCGTGATCTTTCACTCGTAAATAAAACAATATGTAGAAAATCTCTCGAGTGCCCAAAATTTTGAAATTGGTATCGTACAGTAGAAAACGAAATATTACGAAATATTCATCGGTCTAAGCGAACGATCGGCAGCTGTAAATCTTCCATTAAAATAGAAAGAAGATTCGATATCCGCGAACATACTAAACTTCGTCTTCTAAATAGACAAATCTCAAGGCCTACGTTAAATATACCAATTCTCGAAACGTCAGCTTTTTTTCCAGACCATTCTTTACAAATGTTACACAAGTAATGGAACGATTATTTAATTATTATTTAATAAATTCAAGATAGCGTATATTGTGACCACGGCTCGTATTATTTACATACGTCGCCAACATATAAAGAAACTCGAGCCAAAAATCGCGCGTGATATACCGAAGGGTCAGTTGCCATACTCAACTCCCACAACTCGCAGACACCTCGTTAACCCGAACAGAAACCACCTAAGCTCGAACTCGACAAAGAAACGGTCGTCCTCCAACGAAGAAACATGTGAAAAACAATCGAATCAACGAGGTAGCTAGCTGATGAACGCTTGACGCCTGGCACATGCAATTTATGCGTTGCCAGCGACGGATGGCGTGGCACTGTTATCAAGCCAAGGGTTCGTCGGTTCGAACCCCCAGCCGACGCCTAGATGGAGACGCGCAGGCTCGTGCAGCGTCCCGGAAAGCCGAAAACACGAGCGGCTCGTTCTACGGGTTCGTGTCTCTGGACGAACGACTGACGCTGCGCTGGCCGCAAGCGTAAAGCCGTGCTCGCAGCACCCTCCACGAAGCGCTGCCACCTCTTCGGCGACATCCACCACGGTCGGTAACCAGCCTGGATCCCCTTTCGCTTCGACGAGGCTGCCACGCACAGCAAAACCGGCCTGGAACCCTTTCTAGCGGCCAGAAAGGTCGCGTTGCTAGCTTCCCTCCGGCTTCTAGGCTTAGTTTAGAATGTTCAGTGGTGTGACCCGGCCAGACGCTCGTCAGCTGAGTTTTGGTTCGTGTCCGAGGATTATTGATCCAATCCTTCTCGGCGATTCAGTAAGCATAACAAATCACGCATTTACTGTCCCTGCTTCACGGCTACGATTCTTCGCGTATTTTTGGACGGAAGCATATTTGGCTGGGAGTAAGTCGTATATTTTTTTTTCGTTTTGTTGGTTCTTCGTGGTTGTAACGATTGCGTTGAAGTTGGAGATGGCTTTGAACGGGAGCGTGGGTAGTAGAGGTTCGACGCCGACGCAGATACTCGTGCGAATAAAGGAGTATCCGGGGAATGTTAACATTTCCGCTCATAAGTATCTAGATATTTTCGTTGCTTTGCAACGAGATACGAAGCTCGCTGAGATGGATAAATTAATGGTAAATTGTTTCCTTTATGGGTAGAGGAAACGTTTGTCGTCTTCAAATGTTGTACACTTTATTTCATTTGTTCCGAGAGTATTCTGAAAGGGAATGGTTGTTTAAGGTTGTTCTATTAATATCATATTGAAATTAAATACACGAGTCGATATTGCACTGGCTTCAATTTTACTGTTTTAATCAATCACCAGTTTTATAATTCTTGTAGTTTGTATCCAAACAACCTACTCTGTATTTGTGTATCATAAGAACGTTTTAATCTGTGTATAGTTAAGAAACTAAATGATCCAAGAATAAAGAACATTTTAAATAGCAAAAGTGTTTCATAATGTTTGGACGCTAACATAATCGATATCAATTTTGTTATCACGGATTAGTTTCTAATTGTACGTTAACGACATACAATTCTCGATAGACTTATCAAACAGACAAAACTTATCATTAGTCTTTGCATTCGTAATTCCGTAACTAAATTATATGCTGTAAAAATAAAAAAAATGTCTGAATACTTTTGAGCGACAGCTTATGCCCGTCTATCACTTTTGCTCGAGCCAAATGTTGTAGATGTTGTTTTATTCGTGCCCGACAGTAAGCGAATTAAAAGATTTCGATTCCATGGATGATTTAAAAATAGAAAGACCAGAAATCGAGGTAGATGTTTGACATCGATGAAATTATAGTCGAAAGAAAACGTAGTAAGTATACGTTCTCCAGTTTATTGAGCTGGACAAATTCTACGTCATATAGATTATGTGAAAATTCGATTAATTTAATATTCTGTATGTACAAATCTATTTACATTTTTCGCAAATCTATCAAATTATTTATTTTGTACTTTCATATCTAGTCTTTGCGTAATTTGAAGCTTCCCTTACTAATATGTGATAATATGAGGTCACAAAATTTCTATTTCGTGGTTGTATTATTACCTGGTGGAATACCTGATTACACAGCGATGTAATACCATAAATAATAAATTTCACATTTTGGTAGATGTTATGGAACCAAAATATACCTACTTAACCCAAGAATTTGATGGGACTGATGCTTGAAACGCTGTTATATTCACTGTGTCGCTTTCTACTGATATTAATTCTACATGCATTAAACATATTTGTAATAAATTGACCCATATACGTGTTAAATTATTATACAGCTGTACCATTTATACGAAACTCTCATTTGTACGGAATTAAACAGATCAGTGCCTTTTGATTCGCTTACTTGTTAATAACGCTTTGAATGTTAATATCACTTGTATTTCTTGAAATATAAAGCTTATAGTACTATTGCGTAATGTATGTAGCTTTTAATTTAAGATAAATTATATTAAAAAGACATTGCATTTACTACGAACAATTATTTGTTTGCTTTTTTATTATTGTGTCTCTTGTAAATTATATATATCCTTTTTAATTAATAATTTCCTATCGAATCACTTAAAATACTTATTTTTGGACGTAACGAGAAGTCGTTGTTATTCTTTCTTAACAAATTAAATTTGCTATTTGCTATTACAATTTACCCTAATTACGCGAATAATTATTACAGGTGTTACTGCATGGTCTTCATTCCCAAATGTACGAACAATTAGGGCTATCGATGATCTTGCTATTACATGCATACATTCTTGATGATATCACATCGTGATTGTTAATTTGTAATACACTTCGTTACACATCTACTATATACTACTTCGATCGATTCTATCAATTTTTCTATAATAATATCTATAAACATCTCCGAAATTAATTCTATTTTAGAATTACCTCGCTTAATTATTATTTGCTTAATTCTTTTATTAGAATCCTTCATTATAGCCGATATTTCCGTACACGAATTTTTTTTCATTGCCTTAACGTGTAAAATCACTCTATATATATATCGCTCACATATTTTTTGAAATCCTAAATATACATGTAAATATCGCATACATAAATATAGGTATATATCTTTTCTTCATCTGAATGTAAAGTGTGTCGATGAATTTTCTAATAATATCCCATGTGATACATACACATATATTTTGATTACCGATGAGACTAAAAGATTAGTCCGTACGTGGATGATAAATGTAACAAAGATTATAGACTATGACCGTATTCAGATGATTTAATGTCAAGTGTAGTTACGTATGAGAAACTCAGTCCTATACAACTGGTGTTCATTAAGTCAGTTCGCAATAAATTTGCGTCAGTTCGGTGAGTTAAGTTCTCTTTTTCGTTATCTAGATAGCCGACATAACTGACATACAGCACAACACATTCGTCATTTTAGTCATTTTTATTACTGGCTCAAGCCTTTCCCGAACATTTAATCTCTCTAGTCTATCGTGTCTGTATATTGGGATACATCGACGATATCAACGAATTATTCATCGTTAAAATCTGACAAAATGGAATTTCGAAGAGGAAAAGTTATAAGTGAAATATTTCTTTGTTTGGCAAAAATATAAAAAAGACGAACAGATAATTCGATGTTTGATGTGCCGGTGTTTTGTTGTTACAAAATACTGGAATTACTATACTTTTTCATTACCAGCCAAAACAACGCGTCCTTTATTCATTTTATTTTTGAAGAAATTATAAATGAACATAGTGATGCGCTTAGGTTTGGAATTTATTGATTATTAGTTTGTACCCAAGAAAAAAAAACAAAATACGATGAGATTAAACAAGTGTTTATACATTTCAAATGTGCAACTGAGATCAATTCGATAATACAATAAATCACAAGTAAATAACAAGGTAAAAAGGATTAAATAAAATTGCATTCAATTTTTCACATAAAATAAACTAATCTCTTACAATAACAGATTACGTCTACTTGGGAAAAAATTATTTCGGGGAAACGTTTATCTAATTACAAGATACTAAGTAAATTACGAAATTGCTCCATTTAATATCTAAATCATAAAATAACACGAAGAAAAATCATTCGCGGGTTCAAATAAACCGACTCACGATAATTATTAAGAAATAACATTTGACCAAATAAGATGACATATCGTCTAAATAACCGTCTGCCGGATATTTTATTCGAATCTGCGGTACTCTGATCTCCATGAAAACACAAATATAACGAGTCCACCTGTACACTCACACCATACTGATCGCCATGTGAAAGCCAAAAGAATTAAACCGTGGCCCACAAAGAAGCCCCGTTTCCTCGATTAAACGTTGAACAGTGAATCCTCGCAGGAAAGGGACACCAATTCGAGCCAGCCGTCTTTATCACTTTTCGATCACCGTTCGAATCTGTTCCGGAGTTACTTTCATCTGGCGGTCTCTATCTCGTAAAAAGAAGATCCTTTGGTGAAAGGTCGCGGGATAAAGTCACCGGCGGTCTTCTTCTTCGTTTTATCGTGGCTTCCGGAACGACCGAAATATCCAATGAACTGGCTCGAGGATCGAGTGACGGGCCGCGGGACGGTCGCGTTTCAACTCTGGAGCCAGTTCAAATAGAATTGGTCCGTCTGGAAAAACGAAACCGTAAATATTTACTGACCTCCTTTTGGAAGACAGCGCGAGGAGGACGGAGGAGAGAAAAAGAAGTGAAAAAAGAGAGGACGGGGCCGGAAAAGTAGAAGTCATTACTTCTGGCACGCGATAACGCGGCAGGATAAACGTTACATGCCATAAAAACATCTCTGGCCCGAGGTCCTCTTGCACAATTTAATCTCTGGTATTAATACAGCGAGCCGCTGCGCGTTTCGTTGTCACAGGGCTGCCCTAATAACAGCGAAAATCTCAAAAAAAGGACTTATAATGGCTTCCTCGCCCGACGACGTACGGAATAAATTTGTTTCTTTTTCTTTTTACGACCAACGTAGGGATTATAAACAGTTTATTTCGGTTATATAGTAATTTTTGGATTATATATCAATTGGGAATAACAATTTTCCAGATATAACTTTATTTTAGCGATAACGAGTTGATTACGATTACGAAGAAATTCAAAGTAAGGATATTTTGAAAAGTTTGAAAAATTATATTGAAAAAATTCTTTCGGAGGTGAAAATATAAAATTCTTGAGCTGCAGTAAAAATGATCCGTAGGCTCTAAAAAAAATTCTTAAAGAAACGATGAATGAGAATCCTTCGTTAATAACAATAGATCGATTGTGGCGAGAAAAATGAAAAAAAAAGTCAAAAGTTCGAACAAATTCTTTCGAAGATCTAATGACGTATTTAATAAATTGTTAAAATTATTTGAAGGTTGTAAAAAAGGTCTAAGACTCTACGGAAATTATCTAGGATAACTTTCAGTTCGCTAACTTTCGTTTATAAACGTTCGTGCTTCTATTCGTGAAACGGGGAATTCCTCTATGAGATAAAACATTATTTGGTTTTTAAGATAAAACATTTTTTGGTATACATACGTATACATGTGATTACCGCTGTATCATCGTAATTAAAAATATCCGAAAAGATCGGCTCACTTACGCTCGTTTCGCAATTTCGCATTACGAACCGTAATCTCTAACTGTAGTCGTTTCAAAATGCAATTTCCTGTTGCATTCTTCTCGAACAGGCGATAATGCCTATATATTCGCTTGTCCTCGCTCGTTTCCCTGTAACAATTTTATTTCTATATTTCTGTCCCCGTCAGAGGATATACGGCGAAACTTTACAGTTATAACACTTTGTGTCGGAAAACCATGAGCTATTGGTATTACGTTCGCTAACCTGTAAGTATGGCGCATGCATCCGCGATAGTATTTGATACAATTTCATACGCGACCCATCGACGAGCTTACCTTTACATTATTTTTTTTTTTAATTCATTTACATTAATTTTTTGATAAATTCTACGGATTTTAGGAAGCTCGTGCAGCTTTCGCGTTGTCCTGGTTTCTGTCGCTCAAATTTAATTTATTTCACGTTTAATCCTTTCAGAATCAAACACGTTTTTAATTTGCGAGGAAGATTATTTTTTTTTCTTTATTAAACATCAATAATTGGAGCTATATTAATATGGAAACTACATTACAGGATAATATCCAATCTTTTGAGCGCATTGTATTAAAATTATGATCACTTTAATCACACAGACCAATATTTACAGCGGTTGTTAATTTGCTTATCGAGAATTTGTTCACAATTCGAAGAAAAGGATTTACGACTAAGTACATTCTTTTTCTTTTCTGTATACCGCATCGAATTACGTTTTATTACTCGGCGAAAGTGTAGGTTGTATTTCTCTTTTTCAAACATTACAATACCGACGATAAACCGATGTGAAAATGCACTTTAGCTTAATATCGATGCACTCATTAATCAAGTTTTTCTGGTTGCGCGGGTTATTTCGTGATACTAGCGGCACGGGAAAGGAAAGTTTAAATTACACGTGAAACTAATTACGAGATGAGGATAAAACAAAACACACTGCAAAGTGGCCTTTTCACTGGCGCGACGTTCTATAATAGTGTAACTCTGGACACGAAATACCACGGAAAATGAAGTATAAAACGCGAAACAACGTGCACGTTATGATTTTAAAGAGAGAATTTTCAGCAGTATCGCGTTATACATCAGTCCTATGTAATTGATATTTTCCTTCATCTATGACTGAATTCGATATATACAAATATCTTCCATTCTATATTTTATATGCAACTATAAAATATATGATACATATTGCATATTGAACATAAAGTCATAAGCTTTTCTGTGTATCTGAATGGAAAGTGTAAATACCAAATAATTAACGCGATATTCTTAAAATGCACAAATACCTTGCATATTATTAATAGTATGCATATTTATACATGTTGATCCAGTCCCTTTGATCAGCTTCAATATCTCCGTTACTTTTTAAAGATACAGAGAAACTTAATTTACAAATGCCGTACAGCATACAGAGTAATACGCGTGTAATAATGTTTTTACGTTTAGAAAAATTCTATACATTTCGAAGTTTCGAACAGCGTGTTATATAACATAAAAAAGGTTCTTGTTTGTATTAAAATTATCCAGAAACGTTTTATTCGCGTATTAAACTTGTTCACGGGCGCACGGTGCGAAACGTTTGTGGTGTTGGACAATAAAAAGGGAGAAAGGAGGCCAGGAAAAAAAGCGACAAAAAGAGAATAGGGAAGAAATGACAAAAAGGGGAAAAGGGACCGTTCGATGGAAGGGTGAGCAGAAGGAATAACATAAAAATGTTGGCGGTACTCCAAAGAGCTTGCCAACTCTCAAACGACTACTAAATCAAAATACCAACGCGGTACGGCGCACCAGCCGAGTTAAATTTTATTCCAAATCCTTTTATCGCAAAACCTATTTCCCTGGAAAAATGTAAATCTTGGTTAGCCGGCCGCGCCCCTCGTTCGCTTCCTTTTAAATCGGCTATTTCTTCTTCCGTAACAGCACCCAGGACGAAACTGTCGTGTTACTACACTGTTTCTCTTATCCTTCCGCCTCTTCTCTCTACCGTATCGTCGCCGTTCACCTTGCCAGTTACTTAACTTAACTTGGCCCATTGCGTGATAATCTCGTGCGAAACCATGAAACGTCTAAGAGGCTGTTACAGTTCATCTTTCGCATGTAAAAACTTTAATCGATTTTTCGCACTTTCTAAGAAGATCCACCTTTGCTAAATTTCCGAAATTTGTATAATTTGCGAAAGACGAGTTCGTTAAGAAGATCATCCATTAATTGCGAGTGGAAGATCCTGATCGATGCTTAATATTAAGTTTGCATTTCAAGATAAAATATTTTTTTAGCTTATGACTGTTTAAAGAGAATGTCGCCTGCGTTTACATAACTTTATACATGTACATGATTTACAAGGAAGCGTTGTAGGGTCGAAGAACACCCGAAAATAGTAGACGTGTATCTGTTTTAGCCGCGCTATTCCAAGTTTACCTCGAGGGGATGAAATCACCCTTCAAAGTTCGATCCCCTAACAGCGAACACGGAAATGGTTACGGATGGAAAAAAAATTTGCTAACAAAGATTGAATGCTTCTCAACTTGTTAGAAGAAAATGCTGGAATCAACAAACGATTTTCAAAAATGTGAACAAGGATTTCATATACATATATGTGTAGCTTTTACAATTCCACGATCAACAAGATAATACTTCATTATTTTTAATACGAAAGATAGCTTAGAGCTATTATTGCGTATTAAAATTCGAGTAGGTTATCAGCGTCATTCTCTATACTATACGCTTAATCTTAATCGCGAAAATAGTAGCGAATTTCAGCGAATTGCTGCAATTATATCCTTAATCGTGAAAATAGCACACTTAAGTAGCTAATTTATTTTCATAATAGCGAGCCAACTGTTTTCTTTAATCGCCTCCTTAAAACCTCTTTAAACTTGGCTATATGTACATCGCACACGTGGTTCGCGAGTGTGTAACCAGAAAAGCATCGAATTGCATTGCATGAGATACCAGAGAAACGAGACATAGATGCGTGAGATTTCAAGTGGAGCACGAACTACGAACACAGTTCTTCCTCGTTCCAGAAAACAACATTTAACCGTAGCAGCAGTTTCGTTGTTTCATACGATAACATTTTAGGGAATACAGGTTAAATATGCGTGTAAAATTCGCTGGTTAATGTTCAAGTGAAAACGAGAACAGAAATCTCGCGAGTTTTCACAACTTTTCTGTTCGGTCAGCTAAATGATTTTCATAATGATACGTGCACGTGTTTCCTTTTTTTTTTCTTTTTTGTTCGTACGAATACCCTGGAAGAAAATTATTCTGCGCGAGCTTAAAATTTGCAAATGCAACGTTTGAAGCATTTAAGCGTAAAACGTTTCTGATTTATTATTAATTATCGCGCTTTATATCTAAAAACAAAGTTCTATCAAATAGACTTAGAATCTAAAGTCACACCAGACTCACACATGTAATTTGAAAATGTAACCCATTAATTTGCAATTGTCAAATTACCATTAAACGCCTTTTAAATTTCCCTAAATACGATTTTTATCGCAACAAATAGCAGGTCGAAGCAACTTTAAGCGAAAATCTCTGTGATAAAAGTCACGTTCCAAGCGTTTTCTCTTTTTTAAAACGCGTTATTTAGCAAAATCTAACTAGTAAGTCTCTGCTCACATTGTCGCCGCTAATGACTACACAGGTGCAATTGACGCGACGTTGAAACCCATATAAAAAAAATCTCTCAAAGTAAAAGTAATTCTTTTCTCAATATAATATTCGAATATATCAAATCATTTATTCTTTTGCTCTTTGAATAAAGCTAACGAACTCATATTTTTATCAAAATGATTAAAAGAAATGAAATTCAAATGTGGATATGTTTCCTCTACCACATAATTATGATATCACGGTATACTTTGGATATTCTATACATTTTTTCATATTACGCTAATTCTGCAAATTTTTGCAACTCGAAATTTTTCACAAAATTGCACGGGCGTCTAACGATACCTCGTTCTCACGAATTTCTCACAAATGTACGATATATCCTAAAAATATCTAATTTGTTTACGACCGTTTATTCGAAGCTTGTTTCCCAATAAACCGTACCGTTCCACTAGTCAACGGTTCGTAAATTTCCAAAAGGGCCAGACACGTAGTCAGAATAAATAATATCGAGAGGGGTGGAATGGCCGCATAAATAACGAAACTTTTGAATTATTTCGTTATCTATAAATAAGTGGTTGGTTGCGCCACTTCACCGTGGCCTACCCTATTCATCCGCTGGCCGTACATCAACTTTTCTTCTCGCGTTTACGCCATAGAGCCGCGTGCGCGCGAACACGGCGATCTAAAAAGCGCAATGTCGAGTCGCGTATCGAGGAAAAAAGTATCAGCTTCAGGATGGCTTCGCTTTTTCCTTCGATGCCATTCAGCTGGCTGTTTCCATTCATAGGGAAATTTCCTTTCTTCCCGCCTCCAGAGGAAGCTGGACGCCAGGGAAATTTTTCAACTTTAATATAAGCAGCTCGGTTCGAATCTCCCTCGCGAAAGAAAGAATCGTTCCATTGATATTACGTAAACCTTCGTCCCTCTCCGCCAAGAATTTCACTTTGTTTTTGTTGAATCTTTGATTCGTACGCGAGAAACGATAGCAAGCTTCCTCGCTTCCATCCGCCGCTTTTTGATTACGTATTCAGCCAATTCGAATATTTCGCTTTAAACGTCTTCCGTGTACGCGACGAGAATCTTTCTTTCTTTCTTTGTCTTTCGCGTAACTGTTCCCGAACTATATGAAACTTATCTGTGCCGAATTTCGGGAAACTTATATGGGAGGATATTTGGTATGCACATTTTCTTTAATCGTTCGTATCAAAGGGGTAGAAAGAATCGTCGATGTCAAGAGCCGAAACTATAATTTCTAGAGTAACTTGAGAATTATGATATGTAGCAGGCATAGGAAGAAGTGTTTCTTCAATTACGTGTTCACGCGAAATGAAGAAGTTAAGAATTGAAACTATCATGTTTAGAATAGCTTAGAAAGTACACTAGGAGATATAAGGTAAATCCAGTCCCATAAATGTTGAAGGGAAGTATCATTTGTTTAAACGATAGATATATTACGATATAAGATTGTATTTTTTTACAATTTTTTTAGACGACTGTTAGTCCGTCTTGACTATTGTTCGTACGAACTATGGATTATTCCGTGACAAATATATGAGAATTAAGTTAAATCACCTTTTGATTAATACTTATCTAATTAGTATGTATCTACGTGAATGGAATAATAAGAAATATAATTATCTAGAAATTTAAGTTTTGTATTTAGTGTTGGAATTTGCAACGTAACATGTAAATTGATAATATGTTTGAAAAATAATGTTAGCAAATAAGCTTAATAGAATGATTTATTGTCGTTTAGTTGTAAACGTCTAAATTATAAATTAATGCAGCTGCACCGCATATTGCCTTATTAAAAAGTTCTGTGTTTCACCGTATATCAATTATACTGCAAATTTGATCGCTTTGAAACAAGTTATAGCTGCCTTGAGCAAAACATCGTGCGCTAAGTGGTTCTATAACTTTCTCATGGCAAACTTGAACTATTAGCGATCCATTTTCCATTACAACATTCCGCCAGATTTTCTCTTAAAAGTATGAACAAAGTGTTATTTATTTAAATATTAGTTCTGGCTTGTAAGTTGTACTTTTCCCTTCTTAACTGTTTGTTAGTTGTAAGTCAAAAACGAAGAAATGCTCTAAATATTTCGATCTTGTTTTATATCAAAAATACTATTCACTAAGAAATATAAAATAGAATAATTCTTATATCGGGTTCACGAGCGACGAGGATAGATTCTTCGTAGTTATTGCTAATTTTTATGCACTTATAGGAAATTCAAAAATGCACAAAACTGCACAGCATGCACACAATACGAAGAAATACATAAAATATCCAAAATGTAGCGTTTTTTACAATATTTAGCAGGTGAAACAATTTTCTAGCGGGATGGTGTTTTCTTTATTACATTCTCGAAAAAAGAGAATTTACACGAAAAAGCACGATTTATTTACAACCTTTCCATCGAGAAAGCACGTCTAATTTTATAAACTTCTACACGTGTTACTATCTTTTATCTCAAGAACGCCTGAATTAAAATTGAACGTTGCTTATATCGCGATAGTTTTACTTTATACGCGCTATCAAAAGGCAATACAATGAACAGTAGTTTTAGTTCGTGTCATATATACTCTCGGAATGAAGAGCTAAGGAGGACAACGAAGACATCACAATGCGGCGATGAATACAAGACACTTAGGAATGCAACAAAAGACAACTTGGCAAGTTCCATGGTAATGTTGATGCCTGTTAACGAGATCTTGGTCGAGCTTCCAACTCGTGTCTGTTCTAATATCATGCATTTTGATAAGAAACGAACATGCGCAGACGATCGAAGCTCTTCAGCTTCCAGTCTTGTTTTAGTTACATCGTCGTTAATCTCCAAGCATTTACGTACGATATATGCTACATAACATACGAGGTTGTGTAATATATTCGTTTGCCATTTGGTGTTACATTTGGAAGAATTGTGTAATGGTTCCTATGGGAGGAAAATGAGTATTTTTATTACGAATATTTGGTACATTATTTGTTATGAATATCGCATCACAGACTCGTCTGTATTGAAAACATTTTTCAGGAGTTAAAATCGTTTAAAAGATAGAAAAATATTCTTGTACGTATTATATCGAAATTTCTGAATATAAAAATGAAACTTTGGAAGCGATGAGCTGCGTAAGCTGCTTAATCCATCTGCAAATGGGAATAAAAACAGATCATCAGTTGTATCACGTTTAATATGAATTCCATCGACCTAGTTTGTGTTTGCTGATTGAGGATTTCGCTACCTATGCTATAGTATGCATGCACTAGGCTTTCCCACTTTCAGCAGAATTTGCATTCGTGTGGAAAGTTCGAGCCGATGAAAGCAACTTCCGAACACAAATACCGTGAGAATTTCTAGCAGCTACGAGGGAACAGATACGACTAACGTTAGCATAGAGAACACAGAAGAAGAATGCATTTTCTTGAATTATCAATGAATTATCCATTAAAGCTGGTCGCGTTAAACTTATCGAATCGATTCATTATAATACCAACACATACATATACATATAATACAAACATGTAAAAAACACGTGCCCTGGAACGAGTCGAAAGACACAGAGAAGAGATTAAAAAAAGACGAGAAGTTTTTAAAGGAAAGGAAATTTATGAAGTTACATATGGCAAAAGGTCTAATTCTAGTTCAATCTTTCTCAATTTTTGCTATCTTTAATCAGCAAATTATATATAATTTTCCAAAATAATACAGCCTCGTATATTAGAAAATATCATCGTTTTGTCGTTTACCTAGGCCAGCAGCGCAATATTCTGGTCCGAATGAAAAATCGGTATGGACCAGTATCGACAGTTTAATCCGCCAATTTGTTTGCCAGGGTAAAATTTTCGATTGTATTTCTCGTTGGTTCGTTCTGAAATTAGGGTTGAACATCGTTCGCAGGATTATCGGCGGACTGAACGATTCTCTGCTTAATCCGTTTGAAGGTAGACGCTGATACTCCGTCGGTAGCTTCTTTACCTGCTTAGCCCCAACTTCTATTCGACTGGTAATTCTTTCGAGGATCTTATTGGCTCGATAGAGATCGGGGTAATACGGATTCGGATATAAACCGAGTTAATAAATAACAGCGGATTCTTCATCGATCTCGTTTCGGTCCAATATGCTGTATTATTGTCTGATTCGCTTGGTTCCCCGTTCCATAGCTCTATCATGATACATACTTGCGAACGCTTTCACATTTTTTTATCGATCTCGTTGAGTGTCACAGTGGCTATTCGCCGCAATTCACTGAACCGCTGTGTTGTTCATTCGATTTGCAAGAACGAAAGTGTCGAGCTTGTTGATTGTCATTTTTGAATTTTCCTATATTGGATGGTTCAAAACCTAGTGTCTTTGACAGCCGATGTATCTATAGAACAAACGACATCACACGTAACGCAATTACCGGCATTTGTTTCTGACAAACAGCCGAAAGTACACAATTTTTATAGCCGAAATGCGCAGAGTCTTGAGGCCGAAGAAATAACTATTTTCTAAATCGTTCGTTCCCAATTCATTTTGTTACACAGTCATAGAGTTAAACAATCATTCATTAATCAGAAAAGGTCTTCGCTCTAGAATTTAAACTACTGGAAACTAAATCCCATCCTCGTCGACTGTACTCTCCTGTGTACAATTAATCACGCGAACTTAATTTATCGCGTATACGCGTAAATTAATGCCATTTATATGGCACTTTCTGCGCGAAGTATCGTCAGATTACGGACAAATATTTTTTCAAAAGCAAACCAGACGCTCGCGGATCCGAGAAAGTCCCTGGAGCACGACCATTCATCCGTGCAAAGTATTTTATTAAACAAGCTGCTAGCTGGTCCTTCAACTGGCCAGCCGGCATACAAATTCAAAGTGCGGAACGCGACAGCCCCGATTTATCACAGGTTCGCGTTCCGCGTCTGTGCCAGGCCCGCCGAAAACTTTGCGTCTCGCGTTGCATCCCGAGTGTGCTCGCTTGCCGCGATCCATCTTCCGCGTTGTTTTAAACCTTTCGCCGTTAATTCCGCTGCGTCGCTAGAATTCCAGCGTTCTGGAAATTAATAACGTAGATTTACGCAGTTTCGCGTGCGTTACGCATTTATTGGCGAGGAACATTGAATTTTCGCAAATGATGAGAGGATTTCCGCGTGGTTTCGTCAAGTTTCTGCAATCGCGTGTAGCTTTTTTCAAATATATAAAATATCAGATATTCGATGAAAATAACTTTCACGTCACTTGGTGTACATTTTCCAAGTGTTTCAAGCTTTTCATTAAGCACATAGTTTCAAGTTTCAATTATTCAAAAATAATACATATCTGAAGACAACTCAATTTAAAGTAACATCGACGATCACGACATTTAAAATAACATTACGCCACTTAGCGACCATCGTTCTTTCCAGATTAAAGGCTAATTAAAAGAATCTCTTGTATGAAACTTAAGAAGTTATTTCCGATCGAGTAAACTAGATTTAAATCTTGTAGAAAGTATTTGTTTTTGAAAATTCCGGTGCAAAAAGTAATACCAGCGGGAAATCCAATTGCGATCAGTTCGTCTTATATCAAGTTCGTATAAATTATTCATGAATACACGTTTTATATTAATAACAAAAAGAAAAACCTTAAAAAGGGAGGAAAAGATACCTTAAGAATTTCGGTACAAAAAATATGGACAAAGATCTTAATTACAATCAGTTCAACGTACATCAAGCTTCTGGCCATTATTCGTAAATAGACGCTTTATATAAAACTGTAGAAGAAAAAATTGCATCGAGAATACCAGGATAACAAATTTCAACAAGCATTTTAATTACGATCTGTCCAATCTACGCAAAAAGCAACGCAGGAATCTCAACCATTTCCACCTTTATGAATTACAGCGAAGAAGTATCCGTGATAAAAACGGTCCCTTTATTCCCCTCAGACCGAGTTCATCGCGAGATAAATAATTAATGAAGGGAAACGCGGCGTGACACGGGGGAAAAAATAGATTCGTACAAGATCGGCGATCGGATCGCCGAACGAAAATAGGGAAGAAAAAGAGAAATCGATGCCGGGTGACGATCAAGGGAAGAACGTTGACACGATTACACGATGTTGCCTGATAGATGGAAGCTCGAAGAGGGTTGGCGAAGAAAGAAACAGGAAGAAGACCGGCGGAGAGCGTTTCGAGGCCTTACGAATAAGAAAGAAAATGGTTAAAGCTGTAGAGATTAGGTTCGGTGGGGACGGTTCGTGAGACGAACAAAGAAAGATAAGATTGATGCAGGCGAGTAAATTGAACGTTACGAGTGACGACAATGCGACAAAGCCCGCAAATAATTCTCGCCGGAATCGTAATTTATTTCGTCAGAATAGAGCTCCGCGCGCTCGTGCCGCATTACAGCGTCGCGTCGCCTGCAACGGAAGTCGCTGGAATCTCCGGCGTGGAACAATGTCGGAAGATTATAAATGCAAAATGCGAAGTGCAAGTGCTTTGTATTATTTCGGGTTTCATCGTCGACTGCTAGAATTGTAAGGTGAGCGCTAATAAAACGCTCGGTTATAGGGTAAATTCAGGAATATTCAAGTATGTTAGAGGAGATGATATCAACGGGTGGAGAAAATTAAGACAGATCAGTGGGAATTTTAGTCGATTCACGGGATTAAAGGAGGAAAATGTGATAAGTATTTTGATTTTATCGATTTTCTTATTTTCGTGTTGTTTAATGGTTGAAAGGATGTAGCTTGATGTAAGGTGCTCAAAAAATGGAACAACGTAGATCTGTGTAAGGTTTTGCGAAGAAACTGATGCCATAGCTAAGCTATCTAAACTACGATAACCGATAGGTTACAAAACGTATACTTTGTGAGACGACTTTTTCACATTTTTCAAGATAACTTGCGAATAATGTTCCTAATAAAAATTTCTTACAAGGCGAATGATGGTAGCGTTAAAACGAAATGACGATATGATACATATTGCGATAAGGTATTGGAGAGATTAATCTACGAAAGTAGGACAATAGCGCGTATTTATTGAAATTAACGTTAAATGTGTCATACGTAGCTTGTAACGTTAATATAAACTAAATTTTCGTAATCAATGTGGATTAAATAATAGTAATGTACGTATTACGAACATATTCGCTTAAACGATTGATCGTACGATTAATTGAATTGTCAGGTAATTATTATTAAGCAACAGATTAACGGTAATTAATTTATAATTAAACTACTATTCATTTATACGCGAAAGAACGCGCAAATTCAAACAATATTGAAACCGATAATTTTGGAAGAACTGATACGTATTTACGATGCATAATTAATCGTTAAACAACAGTTTAACGATCATTTGTTTGTAATTAAACGACTATTAATTTATTTGGGGAAGAACGTGCAAGTTCGAGAAATGTTGAAAGTAGAACTGGTCTTTACGAGGCAGCCACATTTGACAAAATAGTAGAGTTTGGAAGTTTCAGAAGTGCCGGTCGTAAAGATTCAATGACTTTAGGTGGGTTGGCCAAGATTCAATGTTCCTGAAATCTCTTCTTTTTCCTTACAAACTACCAAATAAAGAAACAGAGAAAAATACTTGAAAACGTGAACTTTGTACCTGCGATAAATTCGAAGCGAAAAGGATTTATATACGACTACAGAGCTCGAAAACTAATAGTCGTACTATTTCTTTTTAATATGCATTTATCTGTCCTCAGCTCTATCGCACGACGATAAACTACGATCTATCAAGATATACGTTTAAACGATTCGTTTTCGAGGCTATGATTTACGTTTCTGCTTACAAAATATTTTCAATACCGAGAAACTTTGTTGAGAATAATAGCTATTCGTAATCTAACAGCCTTTCATCACTTCCTATTTTCAACAAAATTGTGAATCGTGATTCGTAACCCTTTTTATTTTTAGCGAAATTAAGATCTGTACATAACAGATCGCATTAGGTTCGCATTTGAACTGCTACTGAATCATGCGATACCTTATCCACTCACAGTGATACAGACAATGACTAGTTAAAATTCTCGCGTGCAAAGGAAATGCCCTGTTAATACAAACTCGTGCGATTCCATCGTAATTGTTCGAAGACGTCTAGCGTCTCATAGACGAAATCTCGCCTTGGTCGAGCGTAACCGCGGATCGCAAGCGGCACAAATACACATCACCGTAAGATCACCGAACATCTAGAAACCTAGCATTAGTCCGCTGTCTGTTCCATTCCCATCGAAAGATCAGATCGAAGTACTAGAGAAGTGCGTTAAAATCAGACGGTACCAAGAGCCAAGGCTTTTAAAAGCGCGACTAGAAAAGAGTTGGCCGATGTCAGCGACGTGCCCGCTTTTTCCTCCTGTTACCCGCGATTTTTCTTCGCGGGATTGCGGTAGGAAGAAGTTTACGAATGACTGGGAGGGATATCAAAAGAGGTGACTGAGGCAAAGAAGAGGATGGGGGTGGTGGAGAAGGGTGGAAATAAGAGAAAGGGAGAGAAAGGAAAAAGGAAAGAGGGACGCGAGTGAACTTCTTTAAGACGAAAAATAAGGGCGACTTGGCTCCTTATCTAGATAGGTCGCCATTCCGTCTCGAGGTAAAGAACGGGGAAACGGTAGCGACAAAAAAGTCACGAGCGCAAGACACAGCAGGCTTCCTCGGTGAAAAACGTAGAAAAGAAAGGGGGCAAAAGAAAGGACGTGGGAGGGTACGAGAGATAACTGGTGTATTAAGATTCCTAATCTAAATGAACGCCCGTTCCGGTCCAGTGGCAATGGCGGTTTATCCAGCCGTGGCTGCTTCGACTACGTTGTCGCTGCCTTCAAACGACTTAACGACGATTTTCGAAACGATCGTAGCCTCGCAGTCGTGCTTTCGAATTGAATCGAACATCGAAGTCACCGGTGCTCCGGAATGGTATCTAAACAACTGCTTTTCGGTCTATTTCTCGGAACGAGACCCATCAGCTTGGAATCCAGCGACTGGTGTATAGTTCGTAGAGAAACTGAGAGCTTTTTACTAATTGCGAGCAGCTACTTTCCGTTCGCCCTTTCGTTTCTACTCAAATGAGAACGAAAGTCTGTAAGCTAGTGTACGGATATGGGATACGTATATTTTGTTTTGGTTAATTTGTGCAATATAATCATTTATCTTAGACTAATATTCGATAGATCACACGCAGTCATTTTATTTCGAATTAAACTAACAGGAACGAGCATGGAGAAACACATAAATGAACTGTAGAAGTTCAAATTGCATCTTATTCCACTCCGTTTCTCATATAATATCGCGATCGAGTGTATCTTTCATACCAACTTAATTGCAGTTATCGAGTAGTATGTGCAAAATAAGCACGCTTCTGTATTCTAATTAGCGCAGAGGCTTTAACAAGACCATTGTTATAAATATGAACGATACAAGGAACGAGTATTAACAACGATGTCCTGAAGGAGATTGTTTTAAAAGTATACGCATTTATACTTAAACTCAATACTGGGGTGTAACACCTGTTAAAAGTACCAAAAGTTTGAACAATCGCTGTTGCAAAACTAATGAAAATCTGCAAATCCAGTCGATGTTATCGGAAAGAATAAACCTTCCCCTTCAAAATGCTTTTTGTTTCATCTCGATCCGACTTTCCATTACTGACATATCGTCGTTCGAAGAGAACCAAATTTTTCGATGATCCTCTGTCGCTGTCTCTCCCGCACGCTCCGTCCTCTCACTCGCACCGTGTCACTGATCAATCGCAACCTGTTTAATATTGCGCTGGTCAGGGGCAGACAGCATCTACGACGTTTTACTATTACTACTACGAAGCATATACATTTCTTGGAAAAAAATGTAAGTCAGACTGCTGCAGATTATCATTCATAACTCCACGGACTTAGATACGTCTATTACACTTTGTAGTGTTATATCTCTAGAACCAATTGAGATATCGGCATAAATCAAAGTGCATTATTAAGGCTACGCTTCGGACCAGTTTTTCAGTAAGTGATACTTACAAATTTCGCGATTGTTTCGTGTGCACTGTTTATAAAATATTGACGTATTATTTCCATTCATTGAAAGTTCTTTAATTTTTATTAAGCTCGAAAGAAGAGAATTTTTCCTAGGAAGTTATATGATTTTACGTCACTATATTACGCGTTGCATTAGTTTCTACGTGACGCAGTTACGTTACAAATACACCGAGGATATCTATACAAATTCATACTTTCACGAATATAATCAACAAAACGGAATCAGTATAGAATCATTCTACTTATTATACACCGTGACGATGCACTGCTGGAAATTTTAAATATTTCTGCGTATTGTACGCGATTTTGCAACTTAAAATTTCCCGCAAGTGCATGAAAATTCGCACTCTGACTATAAATTTACAATAAGATACCTAATGAAAATTAATGGAAGAAGAACAAGCAGGCACTTGGTGGGCGAATTTCATCAAATTTGCTCAACGATGTAGGGGGATGTACTTTGACTTCGATGGTCTGTCATCACGAACGAGCAAACGAAAGATCCTTCGTCCGGTATTGGGATGTTGCCGCGTTTAGGTGGACGCCGCGTGTCGATAAAAGTATCCCGAGATCGGTAGAAGTTGCTTTTATTACAGCGACGTTATTTTTCTATTGCTATTGAAATAGGCACTCAAGCAAAGATGCTGATGTTAGCGTTGCAGCGAACGATAAAAATCTCTGAAGTCGCTTTTATCGACGCAATGGTGAACGTACGCTTTTTATGCCGAGGAAACGAACGATTATGTGCCGGCAGTTCTCGTACAAAGTTTTTCGTTGCGTTCTTCGATATATATATATATATATAGATATATATATATATATATATATATATATATATATATATATATATATATATATATATATATATATATATATATATATATATATATATATATATATATATATATATATATATATATATATATATATATATATATATATATATATATATATATATATATATATATATATATATATATATATATATATATATATATATATATATATATATATATATATATATATATATATATATATATATATATATATATATATATATATATATATATATATATATATATATATATATATATATATATATATATATATATATATATATATATATATATATATATATATATATATATATATATATATATATATATATATATATATATATATATATATATATATATATATATATATATATATATATATATATATATATATATATATATATATATATATATATATATATATATATATATATATATATATATATA